>NC_079147.1:210000972-210332771 GCF_945859685.1 Eupeodes corollae | reverse complement strand
CAAGACTGTAGAGCCACCTTAAGTAAGTAAGTGTAGAACAATCTTCAGTTTCGAGCACTAGTACTGACCATTCAACTTTATGAAGACAACAAATTCGATGATTTCGAATGTTTATCAATAAAGATATTGATAGTAATTGCAGATATTAATATGTTTTCTGTGACTGACATATTGGGGAAAATTGGAAGAGTCTGACCAAGCAGTAAGCACACATTTAGACTCCGTCGTCGGTTTAGTTAGAGAAGCTAAGACAGCCCCCAAATGTTTCCCTCAATAGGGCAACCCCATAGTTTTTTCCAGGAGTTCTATGTTCCTGTTTGATTGACAATTTTTTGGAAGAACTTTTTGATCTGCTTTAAGATATTCAAAAGGTTGCAGAAGTTTGAAAACTGCAGAAATTAACCAAATATGAATCTTTATGTATTCGCAGAATAAACGTTTGGTCTTTAATTATCTATCGCTCTATTTAAAGCATTTATATGTCCAACGCTATCTCGATCACTATCATTTCATTTGTCATAACCAACACTATTTATAATGCCTCCAGTTCTAGCGGTCTTTGTTCTTTCCGAAATCCCAACACCATTGAAATAATAAAGATAACTGTTTCTGCATCCAAAAGATTATTATATCAACAATAATTCACCACAATTTTAACTCCCTCGACAAATATGACACATGGAATACGCTACATAGGTGTCAGTGTCATAATTTCCCCATGAATCCGACACATCTGTGTAGCAGTTTGTAGTGTTCCAGCATGATGGCAAATGCTCTTCTTACCTGATGGCGTCTTTTCGTTCCCACCAGAGCCCCAGAACAGAATCCAAATCCAGCACGCCTCAAATCAAAACTGGTCGTAACATAAAACTTGAACTTAATCTCTTTCTCACCACACACTTAAAGTTGAAAGCTGAACCACGTGCTTGGTGTATCTCGCTTAGCACTTCTCTATAGGCGCACATCATAAAACCGCATGTGTCCTTTTGGTTTCCCTCCATACCCTACCGCTACCAGCCGAAGAGGAGAGCTCTTCGTTTGAATCTACCGCTGCGCTGCGCTACGCTGAACTGATGTGGCCAAAGTAAAAGGCTCCTTGGCCGCTATCTGGAAGCATAATTATGGCGAGCGCGCGTGTGAGAAAAGGGCGCAATAATTTCCACCACACAAAGGTGATAAGATGCGGGCGAAGCGAATAAGTCGTGCGTTATATGTATTTTTATGCTGCATCCGCATTCGGATCGGAGCGAGTCAGGAAACATGAAACAAGATTGCTCAAAATAACAGAAGGAGGAGGATGGGGTAAGGGACGCACTGGCCGGCGTTTCGCTGCTAGCTTGTGATTGAAAGGAGCCTCACTGAAGCTTGCCTCGTTATATATAGTTGCTTCGTCGGTGATTGTGGTGTTAATAAGGCGAGCGAAGCGACAACGACTCGTTTATGATGTGATTTGCATTTGCATGTGGCTGCTTGTATCCTCTGTGGTGGCATCGTCGCGGCATTGCTGCGTCGCGTCGGTCGGTCATCATCATCGTCAACTATCTCTGTCAGCCACGCCATCATTGATGGATTGATGCCACAGACAGAGCTGCCGCACATCCACCACTGCGTTCGTCGTCGTCGGTGTCGCGCGTCGTCGGTCGAAAAGAGTGAAAAGAAGAACGCCTCCACCATCAGCTATAGAGAGTGAATAAAGCTGCCGGTTGAGTGCTGATAAATGATCGATGATGGAAATTAATGTGATGCCACAATGCCGACGCAAATCTTTGGCTCTGTCAATGTTTTGTGGCTGCGTGTTGCACACTACAAAAGTTGATGAAGATTCCTGCTGTAGCTGTAAGTATTGATGTGATTTTTGTTTTGTTTGGCTTTGCGCGCCGAATTTACCGCAACTTGGTGGCATTATCGACCGTGAAAGTTGCATTTAATTACATTCGTTTTTTTTTTTTTAATTCTTCTTGTTCAGTTTTATGAGGAATTGAATTTTGGTTAAGGTGCTGATGGCAGTCAAAGATTTATTAGAGGAATCCCTGGGTAAATATTTCTTTAAATTTCACATGTCAATCCACCATAACCGGTTAAAATCATCTTCTCATTTCAATAGTTTTGGATTTTTTGTCTGCTCCTGTATAATACGTAAAACAAGTTACAAAATTTATCTCCATTCAATTGTGAGTGGAATGAAGAATTCAAAAAGTTAGTAAAGGATAATTATTTAATACTATTTGAGAAACTAACCGCAATTGGTCTAATTGATCGATGTTGTTTTTAAAAATGAAGTTATTTCAGATGTGCCACAAGGTTGTCATATTGGTCAGTTTTTCGTTATGATCGTTTTATTTGTCTTTAATTATAGCAATAGACTTAAAAATGTTAAGAAAAAATTACTCAGCACTTGTCTGCCAAATTTAACAGACGCATTTTAATACATTTTAGAAAAAGTGCAAAGTAGAAAGTATGTACTTTATTGTTAGATTCGTTACATTTATACTTAGCGTGCCAAGTTTTGCTGAGTATTGAATTCTTAACATTCAATTATTGAATATTAAAATTATATTATAAATTGACTTCAAAAGATGCTATTAAAAGAGCAGAGACCGCTCTGTAGTTTGTCTGTACATTAAATTTTAGTATACAGTTTTTCAAGTAAGAGCGTGGTCGTATTAATCAATAAAAAAAATTATTTTATGGAACTTTCATATTTATATATACATTATACACATTACAAAACAATAATGCAATTTGTTCAATAATGTGTCCAGTCACCACCGGCGTCGATAATTGCCTGGCATCTCCAAGGCATGCTTTTTACGAATTTGACGGCGTGTTCTAGTGGCAAGGATCTCCAGATCCGACAAATTTCGTTAAACAACTGCTTCAAAGTGCGTCTTCCACGAAGCTTCTGTTTAATATATGCCCACACATTTTCGATAGGGTTTGCATCGGTGGACTGCGACGGCCAATCCAATGTAACGATGCCATATTGAATCTTCCACTGAGTACAGAGCTTGCTGAAGTTTTTAGGATCGTTGTCCTCATGCAGAATCCGATCTTCATTTTTTGTGATGAACCATCGTTTGGCAGCCTTTTCGTAGATTTTTAGGTTGTCAGTAAACAGGTACAGAGTGCCAAATCCCTGCTTTGAGAAGTAGCCCCAAAGATGCACCTTTATTCCATGTTTTACGTTCCGCTGAACAAGCCTATTGGTGGAAGTTGACCAGGCTCACGTGAGGACAGAACGTGACTATATAAAACATTCATCAGTAAAAATGACATTTTCAAAATCTCTATCAATATTCTCAGGCGCCCAGCAAGTCGCTTTTTCACATTTTTTTCAGTCAACAGAGGCTCTTTCATTGTGTTGCGCCATTTCAGATCATGAGTATGAAAAAGGGTTCGGATAGTTTCGTAGGATATATCTTAGCCTTTTGCCATTAATTTTGCTTGTCTTTGTCGCAGTTTTAAAACGGGATTCCACTACAATATATTCACTATTATTTTTTCATCTTTTTTTCGAAATTTTTAGCCACTTTATATCGCTGTATCCACTTCTGTATATCTTGCTTTCCTATCGAAATTTCATGCTTTTCGATTCAAAGAAAAGTCATACAACAAGCCTCTACTTTTATCCTGATAGCAATAAGTAGCCGACGCAATTCAGCTGAGTTTCGGGTGTCCTGGTCAAAGCCATCTCCCCAGCGTTTGGTGACGATGATCCCACTTGTTAAGGTGTCAAAGTCACGAAATCGTTTCTCTGACGCCAGGTTGAAGAGGAGGCGGGCCAAACCATCCTCTTGTCAAAGTCTATTGTACATGTTGATTGGTCATGGTCAACCTACATAGTGTTAAATTGTTCGGGATACAGAATTATTCCATGGCTTTGTATAGTTATATCCTGGCTTGGCTAACTACTTTCGATTAGACACGTTCAATTCAAGTTCTTTTGGAAGGATTCAAATCTGAGACTATAAAAATAATGGTGTGTCTCAGGGCTCTGTTTTTTACCCCACATTGTTTCTCATTTTCATAAATGATCGATCACCTGTCTGCAACTTCTGATCCAGAAAATTAGTTCACTAACGTTTTTTAATCTCGTTTATTGCAACGACAAAACATGATAAGTTTGATAACTTCCAACCAAAAGAGGCTACATTTGTCTGTCCTTCTGAACAAAGACAATGTGCGTTTAAAACTTGAATTTCAAACTTCGTCGTAGAGTTTCTAGTCTCCTTCTTTTTTAGAGTTATTTTTATGGTGCTTTAGTAAAATAGATAGTTTTAGTCCTCCTTTAAAAGAGTTGAACAGTAATAAATGCACGTATAGAAATAAATTACCTTCATTTATCTCTGAGCCTAACTTTGGCAGAACTGAGATACGTACTATAGCATTAATAGACGAATGTTGAATGCCCTACGCTGTTAGTGCAATGTTCAAGAATTCAAAACCAATGTATCCAATATACTAACGTATTTTAAGCACGGTTGTTTCCAAGTTTTGACCATGGTCTGAGTTCTCTGTACAAAGTCTTTATCACTATTTGTTTTACAACTTTTCATTGCAACTTGCATTTTAAAAACCAATAACCAATTAACCAATAATCTCTCAACAGCTCCTTTAATTCTAGCCAGGATGATTTATTTATGTTACTTCTTTTTTTTATTGTAACCACATTTTATAGCTCCACAAGTTGTCTTTTTTTCATAAATTTATTTTGGGAATCACATGGACGTTTTAGCTTTTTTAAAAAGTTAGTTTTTTTTAATTTCATGAAACAAGTTGAGAAGTGCATAATTCAAGGCGGCCTGTGGGTCGTTTTCTTCTTCATTTTTTGATGCATATGAAAGTGAAATGAGAATTCTTTCGATAAGAAAATGTAACTTTCTTTCGGTTACGTTAAGGAGCTAAATATATGTGCATAAGAATATGTATACAATTTATAAGTAACCTGTTTTATTTTATTTTGTTGTAAATTTGCAGATCATATCCTGTTAGTTTATACAAATTTTTATCATAAGGATATTTAACAACAACATTTTCATAAATGGTACGAGTATCAATAAACCGAAAGTAAAAACTGTATAAATAGTTCCCAAATTTTGAATTTGGAAACAAAATACATAAGAAGCAATTGTAAGTTTCTGGTTAAAAGCTAACATGGACGAGTTTAGATTTAAGTGATGGATGACATTGAGTTTACGTGGAAAATGAAAATAAACATTTAGCAAAGTGAATTTTCAGAGGAATTTAAGAAAACAAAAACTCATAGGTACTTTAAACAATAGGTATTTTTCCAAAATTCCATTTTTTAAGAACGAACGAAAATCCAGGAAAAGAACAAAGAATTTCAAGTTGGGTGTGAATAACAATCACGGATCAAAATATTAGAAACTAAAAGAATCCCTAAACCCACTAAAAGAAAGAAAGAAGAAGATACCAGCAAACATTGTTTTTTTTTTCAAATATGTTCAAACACCAAGACTTCGTCTGCAAGAGTCATGAATCACGAATCCTTATACTCATTACAATTGGACTTAACTACCTATAGCCTATAAAGATCCCACCAATAACGATATATGGTTGAAATTTGTATTATTAATTTCCACAGCGGTGGCTCTTGGTTTGGCGTGTAATTTAAGATTCTCAAAGCTAAAACCTTGCATCACTTGCTCCACCACGTTAAGATGCCGCACATAAAATTAATTTACCACCAGGATATTTACAATAAAGTTGTTGGTTTTGCTTGTAAAACAAGAATAAAACCTACCACTTTGCCTCCATCTCTCTAATAATGCATCTTTTATGTTCTAATTAAAATTAATTTTCCCAACTCAAGACTCAACTGGGAAATTGGGCGCTGGAACCACCTACTAATCATGTGCTGCCGCTGCTGGAGGTTTCCTGTATATGGATGGACGCTATTCCTAGTCAATTTGGCCAATATAGTTTGTTTTACAACCAATGCCGCCATTATGTACATATGTTGCTACTTAAACTTTATACACCAGAACCGCATCGCACCGGCTGCTGCTGCTGTTTCTGACTGGTAGTAGCTTTTGCTGTTTCTGTTACCTCTTCTGTGGCTGGTATATATGGTATGGAATTGAAAGCAATGCGGAAGATCTTGCACTGGCATGGCTTCCGAGATCAAGACGATCGCTATCAACAACATCATCATCATCACTGAAAGAGAGACAAAGATCCCAATGTGATGATGATGCTATGAAATGATGATGATGATGACGATGCCATGGATAGCACCTTCGCACCCAATTACGTATGCATGAAGCAATGTGATGCTATACAGTCTTACGTGTAGGATCCTACACGTACTCATAGTGAAGCAAATATTTTACCACACTTAACTTTTGGCTTTGTCTTATCGATTTATTTGCAAAAGCAAATATGTTGTACTTGATGCTGCCGCCACCTCTTGCTATCCAAATGGATTTAGATTTACATTTGAACTTGAAAGAAGTTCAAATGAGCATAACATTTGAAATTGAAAATTATTGTGAAAAAAGTTTCATACTAGTGAGAAGTCGTAAGAAATTGCTTTGAAAAAGTTGTTTTTTGAAAAAAATTTAAAAATAGTTTAAGAAAAATTAAGGGGTACATAGAGCAAACAACTCTTAGAATAAGATGTAAGTTTTAAGAAATGAAAGTTTCAAAATTGAAAATCGTAAACCATTTTTGTTTTTCAATATCCTATGCTTAAGTTTTGCTTCCGAAATTTATGAATACGCGAAGTGAAATTAAGCTCATGGAGATTGTTTTTAGAGGTTTGGAACTTTAAGTTTCCAAAAATATTTTTACTGACGGCCATTTTGTCAGCTGTTAAGTGATTTATTTTAAATTTGGTTTGATATTTCAACATTAATAATCTGACGCCTCAACAATGCTTTGAAATTTTGCTTTTGCTGAAGCTCACTTTTGGTTGAATATATGAGTCTTTGAACAAAACTGCCGTATTTAGGGTAATGATATATCTTTAAGTGAAAGTTAAGACACCGGATAGCAATGAAGTGCAGGAGCGCGACACGCCCAATTAAGCAAAAAGTTTTTGGAATTGGGTTCTTTTAGGATATGAAAATCTTTGAAAAGATTTGTTGGAGATCTAAAGTTTGTCCGTCACTGCCCTCACCTTTCACAATTGGTGTTTTGAGAATTTTAACCTTAAGTCTTTCGTCCAGCTGTAAAGGTTACACTTAGACTTATCGGTCCGAACGTAGTCTTTTTGATGTAATATCAAGTAAAAATTAAGAAAGTTAAGCTGCGACTAATAAAGCCATATAACATTTCCGATGGGACTATTTAAATGTTGTTCGATACTTCTCAGCTCTATTCGGGCTTAAAGCTGCTTTTTTAGAAGTTTGAAGACTTAGATCTGTCACATATTTGAGTAGCATTACTCAGGACATTAACAGGTACCGAATCTATTCAATCCTGCATGTTTTTGTGATAGCTCGGAAGAAGTTTCAAAACTTACTTCCTGACGACACGACCACTAGTTTTTTCCTGAACCCGATGGTGCCCTGTAGAATTAAAATTAAACTGTTTGGCGATTGTTCTTTAACATAAGAAAATTCTGTGGATCTACAAATCAGTTTTGAAATGCGAGACTGTTTTGCTTCATTGTTATTTTTGAAATGAATTTGAAAAAAAAAATAACGAACAAAATGTATCAACTGAATTCATGAACATATATTAGTAGCTACTTAATGGTCTCAATTGTGCTGGCCTCATCTTAATCTCACTAATACAATTTTTTTAAATAAAAGTCTAGCCTGCAAATTTGCCTTATCTCAGTCTTGTTAAAAATTGAACAATACCACCCTTGTTCAATTTTAGGTCTTATTTTGATATCTGTGACTATTAAACAAGGCCCGTGCTGGTCGTCTCCGGTTCTCTTATATCCCAAAAACATTAGTTTCATTATAACTCTAGTCGCGGTATTGAAGTCGCTAGCTATGAAGCGAGACTTGTGCTGGTCGCTCTCGTCGAAGATCGTCTGAGCTTTGATACAGCTTCGTATCAGTATTTTCGTTCTTGCGTTCTTCTCGTATTTTATTTTTTATTTGTACTTCACAATACTTAGCCCCAAGAAGTATCTAACTCAATACTCATATAATTTCTAATAAAGTTTGCCATAAAGCATCTTCCTAAAGAAGCTCTGGCCCCCTATCTCGTGTTAAAATATATTATATGCGAACCTTCAAGTCTTAGATGTTTGTTGTCGGCTGAAAGAGCGTGAGAATTACTTTTAATTAACAGTCATTTGTTAAGTGGCTATATGTACAAAGCTTCAAGAAGAAACCACTGCATACATTTGCCTACAATTAACAAAACAAAAGTTCAAGAAAAACATCAAATTAGCAAGCAATATATTTATGTTGGTTTATTTTGATAAGCTTTTTTGTGAAGAAGCTATTTGGAGGCTGTATCGAGATGTGTGGCATAAAATTTCACGGATGAAAGATTCTTCATGGTTTTTTGGTATTTTGTTCTTCTTTTTTTTAATTATATTGTTTTTATAAAGCTGAGTGATGGTTTAAGTGAACAATGAGTATTATACCCTTGCTTCAATGGACTTTTTAGTTTTTGTCTATTTGAGTTATCAATTACGGTTTTATAAGAGTGTGATTGGAATTTTTTGTCTATTTTGATTGATTAAATGTGACATTGAAAAAAGTATGCTAACATTTTGTTAAGTAGCTTTGGCCTCTAGTTTGAATTTATTTTTCAAAATTTTCTCAGATCAACGATAAACAAAAAAATAAAAAAAAATTAGAAAACTTAGTTTGTTTTTGAATCAAATCAATTTTGGGTCATTTTAATTTGAGCAAAAACAACCAATGTTGATATTCTTAAACTATTCGAAGCTTATCAAAGCTTTATGAAGACTTTCAGCCGTATTTTGCTATTTTTCTTGAATTTTCATTTCTCACTATTCTGCTATTCATTCGTAGTAAATCTGTGTATGTCAGGAATGTCGGTAATACTGTGCTTTATACTTTTAAAGATTATTAACATTTTTATGGAAAGAACGAAGACTGAGCGAAGCTCACATTAAAATTCTGTCCAACGTCATGTTGCAAATTACCTTTGACAAAAAATCTCAAACTCCGCTGTGGCGGTGGGTGATTCGGTTCAACAATATTCAATACATACCGAAATGCTCTTTTATTTTACCGGACATTTTTGGTAAACCTACGGTTGTGAAACAATTGGTTTATTATCTATTTCAAAATTAAAATAATTGAACTTAAGCTTCATCTGGCAATTCCATAATATTGTTTAGACTTTCTAACATTTCTTCGAAGCTCTCTGTATCTCTTAAAAAAAGTCCAATACTGTCCATTTCCAAAAGTTACACAAATTAAACAATTCTTCTGTTTAGGCCTATTGATTAAACTTAGGGAAAATGTAGTTCACCCGATGCATAGCAGAATGAAAAGGCAATGTGGAAGGGAATCGAATGGGTGAATTAAATACATGATCTACGTTAATAGCAGAATTGGGTTGTTTTTCTGAATACCCTTTTGCAAATAAAAAACACAGGAATATCATCGGTTTAAGTTGAATCTTAAGATAAACTTAGTTATCGAAGTTTTGTATGACCTTTATCGAAACACCACTTAAGTTCATAGATAGTTATATGGTTATTTTCTTTTCGAAACTTTATCGAAACACCTCTCATGTAAAAATAATTTGTTTGCAGAACCTTATTTGAATCATCTAAAAGGTGTCATTCCCAAAACCTAAAGTGGTGTTGCTTTCTAGAATTTCACTTTGACTTTCCCTTGAATCTCCCTTTTTTAAGAATCTTAATAGTAACTTCTCTCTCTCTTTGAAATTTTCAAAAAAATACTCATCATAGGATTGTAATCAGCAATAAATTTCTAGCAATTAGCAAAACTCCTCTCTAGTGGTAACCCAAATACCGCGAACACTGAAAACACAAAAAAATCAGAAAAAAGCGACACCAAGTCAGACAATTCAATAGACAGACCTATGTGCCCATTTTTTTCAATTCGCATCCGTCGTCGTTGTGGAGCGACCAAGAAGATGCTCTGTTGCACCTAATTCTGCGTCTGTTTCTTTGTAGATTTGTCATTGTTGCATTACAATTCTTTCTATACAAATGTTAAGGCACATACAACATAGTGACTAGATTTTATGGTTAATATAAGCACTGTCTTTTTAGTTATTTCCTATCCGAAAACGCATCAAAATGAATATTAGAGGCAACTGTATGAATCTTGACGGTTTAAATGTGCAATACCCTATGTTTGATTAGTTGAGGGGGTTTTGGAAACACAGTTCCAAATGTTGTGTTCCATAAGGCTAGAATCAGGAAATTAATCGACTTATGCAAGCTTGGAATTCGTTACAATATTTTCCATTTTAAAACCATCATCCTTTCTATTTTAAATTGTATGTTAGTTGCAACAAAACTTATTCACCCTATTAGTAGAAAAGAGGACAAACAAAACAAAAAAAGAAGTCAGTTCCAGCTGATGAAGAATGCGACTGGCAGCAGTAGGTGCCTACTTTCAGTCGTTGCCAGGCCCACCATTTATGGGAACTATTGTCACTTCACAGAGTGCATAAGACCCTAACATTGGCCGCAAGGAAATTAACCCACTTGGAAAAGACCGACTTAAGCTATAACGATGACGATAGCGAGGCGATGACGACGATGAAGTATCTAAGGCCGCTGCGGTGTTTTGGCGCTTGCACGCGCCTATTGTCTTCATTTCACACACCGGCAAACAAATTTGTGAATTGCAATCTCACGACATTTGTATCTTTAAGGCTCCACAGAAACAAGCCTTCTACCTATATATACGAGAGTAAGTTTACTTGAGTTAGGCTGGCAAATGGGAGGTATTCTCGCACATACTTTATAACAACTATCCAAAGTGAACGAGATTGTCTCTTGAAGATCAAGTTCGCAAACTTTGCCGCTGACTGCTCTTCCATAGTTATGAATCATGTTGTTGTTGAATATGAATCTGAATTTGAACTGAGGCTTGGAGGGCCTTTTGTTTGGAGATATTTATTTTCTGAAAAGGCTTTTTTTATTTAAATTTCTTAACAATAGATGCTGTGTTGTTATGAGGAGTTTTGATATGCTCATGAACATTAAGATTAAAACTTTGAAGGGATTATTCAACTCAAAGTGCAGTGGCATTGTTGGAGTGTCAACATGCTGCACCTGAGCATTGAGGTTTCTATTTTGTGTTGGATTGTATTGGATTTGGATATGTTTTGAGGGATATTAGAGCCAAGATGGTGTCTAGTTTTTTTTCTATAAATCGAATTGGAGTTTTATGTTGAATTTAAATGTTGTTGGAAATAAAGCAGAACAATATTTTAGCTTTAACGAATTATTAAACAAAATTTTATCAAACTTGAGGCATTCAGATTATTTATTTATTTTCATCATCATTAATTAGAGTTTATAGTAACTCTTACAGACTAGCGAAATACAAAATTTGTCTTAGCATAAATGTTAGTTAATTAACAAGAAAAAATAGACTGAGCATGATTTTAAATGAATCTCTACTCAAATGAAAATTAAAATCAATAAAATCAGATATTTGGTTAATTTTTCTGACACAGCGAAATATTGGCTCGTTAGCATCATAATTTAATCTATGAAGTACCTCGTGGAATAACGATTTCTAAGCACTCGAGCTGGAGCATGTAAATTTATAAGATACAATAACAACGGACAGTCAATATGATAGGATAAAATATCTTTAATAAACATAATGGAAAATATTTTGCGGCGGCTTTCTAAGGTCTGAATGCCAAGAAGTTGACGTCGAGTATTATAAGGTGCCATGACATCAACGTTCTATCTAAGTTTAGTTTAAGTTTATAACTATTATTGTACATTTTTTTTGAGTTTTTTCAATTCTAGCAGAATGAGTTTTGTAAAACAAATTCCATACCACACAGCAGAACTGATCTAACACAAGCAATGTAAAGCGTTTTTAAGGTATAGGAATCACTTAGACCTTTAGAGTTGCGGAATACAAATCCAAGCATAGAGTTGGCCTTATTAACTATGAATTCTAAATGATTAGCGAAGTTGAATTTAGAGTCGAAAATTATTCCCGGATCTTTTTTGGTTGAGACTCTATCGAGAACGTTGTTTTCAATATGATAATCATATCCAAAAGGAGACGAGCGTCGGGAAAATGAAAAACATTGACATTTAGAGATGTTGAGGTTTATTTTCTTGATTTTACACCATGTTGATAAGCTTTGAAGGTCTTCTTGTCAACCTGGCACAGTCAACCGGATCCTTAATGCATCTCAGAAATTTGAGCTCATCGGCTAAACATCAAGGAAAAGGAAAATCAGGTAGATCATTTATTAATATAAGAAACAAAAGTGGTCCAAGATGGCTACCTTGAGGAACAGCCGAAGAAACATCTATTAGACTTGATACCATCGAATCAATACGGACATATTGAATACGGCCTTTAAGATTTGAACGCAACAAATACTTAAGTTTTTCTAGTTTATGAATAAAAATTGTATGGTAAACTATGTTAAATGCTTTGGCAAAATTTTGTAAAATTGTAAGATTTGTAAAAGTTGATCTCCCGGGTACGGATCCGTGTTGAAATGGGGATATAGTTTCTTTTAATAAAAACGAAAGCTTATCGGAAACAATTTTTTCAAAAAGTTTTGATATTACGGATAACTTGCAAATCGGGCGATTGTTGGATATGTTATGTTTTGGACCACTGTTATGAATAGGAGTTTTCCATTCGAAAAGAAATACAACTTTCTCAAGTGACCTGTTAAAAATAAAACAGTATTCGAGACAGGGAAGGCGCACAATTCTTTGAAATAATGGGAGGAATTTCGTCTGGATCAGCATTCTTATCGTCATTCATGCTCCATAGAGCTAGATGGAGAAGTTTATTGGGTAAGGCCCTAGTTCACACAGGACTGTAGTGACACCTTAAGTGAGTATGCAATTAATTTAAAATTGTTGGTATTCCAAAATTCTGGTAGCTTTTGTTGTTATAGTATTCAAACCCTACTTATGTTCTGCACGTGAACCATGTATTCTCACATGTTAAATTCAAATGTCACTGGCATTGTCAACAAGGCATATGCTACCTCAAGTGTCAATTTATTTGCATGGTGTTTTCAAAAATTGGAAATATTCATGAAAACGCAGGTCGAAGGGTTCAGGGTTTTACTCATTTTCATATATATTTGATAGTTAAATCCTAAGCTTGTGTTTTTAAAATAGAACTGGATATGTAACAAATATTTGATATTTGATAATTTTTATTGCAAGAACATTATTTTGTGAATGTGTACAAATGCCATTTTCGACATTTATTCATTTTAAGAGATTGAAACTGTTTAATTTTAGTAAACAAACTCTAATGTAAGGTCTAATCGATCTTAAACTTTGATGCAAGACGATAAACTGTAAAGGTTGGTTTAAAAAAAGAGTACCAAAGCGAACCTGATTCTGTTCTAGTCGGGCCTGTCTTTAAAAGTTAAATTCAATTCGTAGAAGTCATGGTGAAACTTTGTTCACTATTTGATTTTTGATTTGATTAAAATTGTTTGTAATAAATTAATATAGAAAAATAACTTCAAAGTCTTTGGGGAATCATCATGAGGACATAAAACAAAATAGAATATATATCAACAAACACAGCCTTAATATGTATTTCATTGGCACCACCTATTTGCCTCCCACTTGTTCAAATATATATAAAACAAAAATATTTGCACTGACTACTGACATATTTTTGTTAACTAACTGACTATGGTGTCAAAAAGACGAAGTTTTCAAATAAATTGCTGAGCGGCCCCTACGTTTATTTTAATATCTCTTTTCAATGTGATGTAAATTACTCTCAAATCTGACCAAAAAGTTTCTTCAGTAAAAGTTTTATAGTTTTCTGTATAAAAATTCATCATTCGTTTCAATTTTGACTTGTTACACGCCTTAATGTGTGTTCCTTCAGAGTTGCCAACGGAAGAAGATATAACAATGTGACATCTGACAATTCGAGGCTAAAAAAATTGTATTAAAGGAACTCTGCTATTTCATGGCTGATCAATAACTTGTTAAAGTTGTCTGTTAGGTTAAAGTTTTACTATTTATATTTTTGCTTAGCTTGAATTAACTTTAAATATTAAATTCATTTACAATTAAGTTGCGATGTTGTGGTCATGTTTCTAATCAAAATTATTAGCTTTAATTGACAACGATGCAAGTCGCGTGAAAAGGGCCTGACCATTCCTGAGCCTAATAAAAAATGTTTGCGAAGTACAGCGGATGAATGTATGCGTGGTAATCTAGAGCTGGGTAGACAGAAAACTTTTCGACCAAGACATTTTATATGTAAAGACGGCGCCAAGACATTAATACCTTTGAAATTCCATTTTTCACTTAATGCATTTGGGCCTCCATTCCTAAAAATAACAATTTTAGATTTCTCAAGATTAACTTCAAGGTTCCATTTATCGCAATATAGGTGCTGAACTTATTAATATTTGTTTGAAGTAAAGCTGGACTCTTAGCCAAAATTACAATATCATCAGCATACGAAAGAACATTTATACCGATTCCTTCCCCATGTATTCCGATGGAGAGTTCAGAATGGAGGTCATTTAAGAACAAGACAAAAAGCAGAGCGATCCAAGTAGTGAGGCGGTTTAGGATAACTGAGGTGAATAATTTGTAGAGGGTATCTAACAATGAATACGAGACTAGCGTCACCTTTTTTGAAGACAGGAAAGATAATTGATTTTCGTAAGGATGTTGGTATTCTTCCTGTTTCGTATCAATTCTGTTCGTGTATTGAGCGCGTCTATTGGGAAACCATTTACGTCTTGGAAACAACAATGAACTGGTGAATTTAGCGTGTCTTAAAAATCTTTAAGACCTAAAACTGACGGCATTTAGTTCGAAAAGGTTGTACTGTATGAAGGACAGCAGAATTCAAAAACTGTTGATCCTCTAGTTGGCACAAAAGTAAACTCGCCAGTTTCATCGCCAAAGCCTCTTCCGTTAAGTATAAATGCACCGATGTCTTTCCAGAGCTCACAAAACATATTGCTGTTGCTGTCACTTATAGAACCTTTTGAAAATCTCTCTTCAGTGATAATCTGTGATATCCATGAACCGACTGTTCCTTTGATTCCTGTTCTGACGTTAAGATCTCCCATAAGCAAAAAGTGGTATATAAAAATTCATCAAATAAGTTTTGTAATTTTACGAAATCACGCATCCAATGATGGAAGTTTAAATGCTTAGGACCAAATTAAGGATAGATCCCGAAAATTTGCATTGCAAGAAAACAGTATCATGTAAATTCAATAATTTCAGTTGGTATGTGGATTCTATAAATTTACGGAATCCATGTAAGCATCCTCTACTAGATCTGCCAAAGTTAGATGTTTTTGTTGCTGCAATCCAGTATAGTTCAAATTATTTAACATAAATTTAAAGGATTATACAAAAAAGACCTTTGGGAGGTGTATCATTGAAATACTTCTAAATGTATTCGAAAAGTTCATAGAAAATTGTAATTTATTTACAAAACCAATACAAAATTTAAGCTTTCTTAATGAAAAATGTATTTATCGCATCGCCAATTTTCGTGGTTATCGTCAAGTTTAGTTTATTTCATCAATCAATCTGAGATTAACACTCTCTTTTAGATTACATAAATATAAATAAAAATAACGAAAAAATAGTAACTTAGAGATATAATAAATATTTAAAAAAAGTACAGAAAACATAAATTTGACATACATATCACAATAATTAATGAAATAACAAAATTAACATTACATGTTTTTTAAAAGTTTCTCGTGAACTGTGCATACAAATATCTATCTTTTCAATTACAGCATTGGTTTCTCCGATGCAACGCATAATCGGTACATTTCTACCATAATTACTTCTAGAAAAAGTCTCCCTTAAATGAAAACCTATACGAAGGGCTCTACTGGGAAAATAAAATTGTATTTGCTCTAGCAAGTAAGGGCACATAATATGACTACTTACTGTATCCTTTATCATCATAATAGAAAAATACTTTCTTCTGACCTGAAGCGTTTGCATACCAAAAAGGAAACATCTCACATTATATGCGGGCATAATAATGTTCAAATTTAGCTTAAAAAAACAATATCTTGTGAAACTTCTCTGAATCCTTTCAATTCTCAATGAATGATTTGCATAGTACGGATTCCAAACCACACAACAGTATTCCAGGGTAGATCTCACAAAAGCCATATAAAGAGATTTAAGAGCATATGAATCGGAAAATTCTCTAGTGTTCCTTTTTAGAAAACCCAACATTTTAAAAGCTTTATTAACTATATAGTCAATATGACTACTAAATGTGAACTTCCTATCAAATATGACTCCTAAATCCTTCTTTTCAGTTACTTTATCTAATGTTATATTATTGATAGTGTAATCAAATACTATTAGTGCGATTTTCCTTGAGCATATAAAGCTTTGACATTTGGCTACATTTGAGAAAAGAAGATTTTTATTGCACCATGATGCAAGTTCACATAAATCTTCTCTCAATAAATAACAAACATTTATAGAATGTATAGTTCTTAATATTTTTACGTCGTCAGCATATAATAAATACCTGGACAACTGGAAAATGTCAGGAATATCATTGATAAACAAATTAAAGAACAAAGGACCAATGTGACTTCCTTGAGGGACGCCCGAGGTTACTTTTATGCACTTAGAAACATATCTGTGTATCTTAACGAATTGGGTTCGATCTGTAAGATACGAACGTATCCATTCTAAAAGTATGGAGTGGATACCAAGTTTGGACAATTTGTATAATAATATTTCATGGTTAACTCTTTCAAATGCTTTGGCAAAGTCAGTAAAGATGATGTCGGTCTGCAGACCACTTTCAAATCCACTAACAACTAAATCACACAAAATAGTGAGATTTGTAGCTGTAGATCTGCCGGAAACAAATCCATGCTGAGAATCAAATATTATTTGTTTAGTAAGAAAAGTGGGCTTATAACATACAATTTTTTCAACAATTTTAGGAATAATAGATAACTTACATAATGGTCGGTAATTACATATTTTTTGCTTTGCTCCAGGCGGAGATATGTACGATGTTTTCCACTCGTTTAAAAATTCACCTGTCTTCAGAGACTTATTAAAAATAAACAACAAGGGTAACGCGAGGGACGTTGCACATTTTTTGATTATCTTGGGAGATCTGGAGAATCTGGACCAAGTCCTTTGTTTTCATCAATCCCATTTAACGCTTCAAGTACATCTGATATTTCTAACTGAATAATTCCTATATCAACTACATTAGATGGAGTAAATTCAGGAAGCTCGTTAGAAGACGTAACTGCGTAAACAGAATCAAACAAATCTGCAAAAAGATTGCAGATAGTTTGCAAATCACTAGATATAGAACCCGAAAACTCCATACAATTTGGTAAACCACTAAATTTTCTTTTGGAGTTAATAAAATTCCAAAAGCTTTTGCTGTCCTTCCTAACTTTGAATTCAGCTGTTGAAACATAGTTACCATACAAACATTTATTTAAGACATCAAAAGACTTTTCGATTACAAGATAGTTCTGGCTGAAAACCAAATTATGTTTGTCTTTTTTGTATCGTTTATATGCTTTATTTTTTTTTATTTTTGAGCTTAGAAAGTCTGTCATTATACCATGTTGGGTTGGAATTCTTTCTACTTATTTTCTTCGGAATAAAACTTTCAGGTGCTTGTTTTAAATAAGTTTTAAAAGATACGAACGCTTGGATCAGATCTTGGCTTTCTATTATGGACTCCCACGGTAATGCATTTAAAAATAAATTTATTGCATCGAAATTACCATGCTTATAATCAAAAAAATAGTCAATATCATTAGTGGTTTGAAAATAGGCTAAGAACCACTTTCAATGGTTTGGGAGATAAAAGGTCGCTCCTTATTGTCTGATCATTGCTTTTATTACAGTTCTACCTTGCTAAAAAAACACGACTTTGTTGTACATTCAGAACATATCCTCTATTTAAAAACATGTAACTTCAAATTCTAAGAGCTGTCAAACATCAAATATGCCAAATAATTTAATTATGAAAATATTTATCTCGCGTAAAATAATTTGTTTAAATTAGTAAAAAATTGATGTTGCCTAGTTATAAATACATTAACGGAATTACATATAATATTCTTAATTAAATCGAAGTTGTGTAAAAAAGAAAATTCAACAGTTCGCTTCATCTAAATGAAATTCCAGGAAATCCCAAAACAACACACATTCCCTGTCTATTCCAATTTTTTCAATTTGAATGAATTTGTTACGCAATACAAAAGAAGTCGACAAACAAAATCAGGAAAATGATTACAAATTCATTCATATCATAAATTCCGTTTAAACTAACTACTGGCGAGCACCCGGCATTCCCAAGGCACAAGTTGTACTCGTGCTCGTATTCGTATTCGTTTAGTCATGGTCATGTGCTCTAAAACCAGCAGTAATAATAGCCGTTCTTTTATTGCTGCCGTTGTGATCTTTGGAATTTGAAGACTCTATTTTTGAAAGCCACCAATAATAATTTATAACAATGTTGCATCAGAGTGGTAGGTTTTTCCGGGAAAGAAATAAAATTAACTTATATTCTGCTGCGTTGTTGAACTGATATAGTCCCCGATTAGCTTGTACTAAAAAGTAAGTGACCGCCAATTAATGAGAGTGAACTCCAAAATAGGGCGGTGAGGTTTTCTTTCAAGGTCCTAAACAGTGAGAGGCTGATGAGGGAAGTATGAAAAAAAAAACAATCATACAATCCAAATGATATGAGAAAATCCAAAGGATAAAAAGCTGCAAATTACTTTAATCGTTTGTGCTTAAATATTTATAAATATGAGCTTGCATGATCATTTGTAACACTAAAGCGAGTCTTTGCGTCGGGCAAAGCACAAATGTGTGGACCGCACATGTAATCTTCCGATCCAAAGAATAAGTCTTGGCTCATTGCGGTGCGAGAGTCCTATCTGGACCTTTGTTGAAGATTTGTGTGAATGCAACATCAAATTATCGGCACATGAGCTCAGGATTTCACATAAGTCTCGTGTCTCTATCTTTCCCGATGATGTCCGTTGGAAAAGGGGAGGGAATAAGTGAGAAGGGAGGGCATCATCATCAAAGAGGAAGGTTCGAAAAGTCTAAAAGATTGTCCTCCATTTCCGTTGATAGTCATAAATATCAGCTTCAGGAGCAAAAGGTGCTGCATCACACAACACAAAACTATCATCAGACTTGGATTTTGTTTTTGTGTGTGTTCAGTCTTCAGTTCATCCTCAGCAACTATCAAGTGATATAACTGGAGATAGTAATGTTAAGCTTGACGGCTCGACTGAGTGGTGATGGTGGGCGGCGCGGCGGCCGCGGCCGGTCGTTGCAGCGGCAGCTAAGAGGATAATATTGTGCCAGTGATGACTCGTATTAGAGGATTATAAGGCGCGCACACGCTTGTGATTGCGCGCAAAGACACAAAAGACGTTACGGGAATAGAATTAACGTAACGACATCATTTCGAGGCCATTTTCTGCGTTAAAGAGTTGAACATTCCCATCATATGCGATGTGAAGTGATATGATTTTGTTTGCCCCTCTGGGAACAAGTATTGCCTAATGCCGATGCCGCCACCGCCAGCGGCGATTTGATGCGACTGACAACGACAACGACAGAGACAGCGACCACGACGATGAAGACTTGGTAAGGATATCTACATTATGAAGACCTCACGCACTCAATTACTTAACGTATGCATCACGTCAATTCTTGCACACGGCTCTGATGGCACAGCCACTACCGTGTTGTTGTTGTGCTTCTGCTGCTGCCGCCATCGCCATCACCATCGATCGGCCACAAGGATGTTCTAAGAGAACCAGGAGGCAAAAAATTGATGAACAAAGAGATCGCAGGGGGTACAGTCGTAGTATGTGTAGTAGTTTAGGAAAATGAACAACAACAAAAACAAAAACGAAAAAAACTTGCGTAATTTACGAGGCTATAATTGTGAATTGTTGCCCAGGAAATTACTGCCGAGATGAAGTAATTTTAACAAAGTTGTTGGCTAAGTTCTGAGCTGAGCTGGTCAAAGCGATTTCATTTAGGATGCACTGGAATGTGATTTGTCGTTAGCGAAACAAAAGACCTGATGTACAAACCTTGGTATATGTCTAATGTGTGCATTAGATTTTTACGTTCGTCGTCTTCGCGATGACGACGATGCCGCTGCAGCTGGCCCAATGACCGACGCAAGGACGGATAGAGGGAAAAGAAGAGAGGTCATAAAATTGCATTCTAATTTCACTTAACAAACTGCTCGATATAAAAGCAATGAGAAAGCTATTAGGATTCCAAGGCAAACCTGTGATATGAAGAGATGAAAAGAAATAAGAAGTCTAGGATTTTTGTTGCGCAGGCAAGAAAATTCTTTCATTTAAGTATGTGCTTAATTTTGTTTGTGTATAGTTAAATTTAAATCTCCTTTGGAAATAATGAATAGAAAGTTAATTTAATTATTTTTTCGCATAATAGGTTCGTAGGTATTTTCGTATAGGGTAGGTATTGGTGTATGGGATTCGACAACTCCATATTTTAAATTAAATTTTGTTGAATTCTCTTATCATGGGATCAAATCTTTCAACAAACTTTAGTTTTCTTAATTTTATATGTAAATTTGTGGGTGAAGCTTTTTTTAAATATGTATTACTTTAAGCCCAATTTTAAATATTTAAAAAGCGAAACACAAAATAGATTTAGATTTTGGCTCAGAATCCCCAGCATGATAATTATAAAGCTCCAATTAGAAATTATTTTATTTCTAAAAAATGGATTTAAATACTTTATAAGAAAGTGTCAATATTAATTTCATTAAAGAATACAACGAGTGTCAATTAAGTGACTACCTCAGATGTTTTAGTAGCACATCCTGTCACTGTATTTTTCCAAGGCCTTGTTCGTTTTAGGCTGCAACTCATTGATAGCTAAAATGATATTAGCTTCAACCGTTTCTGGATAACATCGGACCTTTATGATTCTACGCAGAATCTAGCCAACACGCGTGAAATCACCACTCCAAGGCTTATGCACGTCACAATCGATGTCTTACGTGCTAAATTGAAAAATCCAAGTTTTCAATTTCAGTTAAAAATTAGGGGGTTAACACGCACACAGTTTGTCCCAGCCTCTATCTTTTAGAAAAATGGCACAATGATGCCACCACTTTATTCTCTATTGATGGATTGGCTTCTTGACAATAACTCGCAAGTTGTACGAGCCGCAGATGTTGCGATTGCATGATAGTTAGTGCGTTGGATTGTCATGTTAGAGGTCTTGGGTTCAATCCCTACCTTTACCTAATCCTCCAAGAGTAATTCTTCTTATTAAAAGTGCCTTCTCAAATTAGCCATTTGGATTCGGCTTAAAACTGTAAGCACACAAAAATGGTTGAGCGTTGTAAGTCACTCGGTCCTAGGTCTCACCGGATTATTGCACCACCTTAGACAAGTGTTTGAATTGTTGAGATCGATGGTGGGTTAATTGTCGTGGATTTAAAATCTTACACTTTTGGCTACAGCTGAAACATTGTTGTCTATGTTCACTGAACTACGATGGTTACTTCATTTCGGCAAAAAACACACTGTGTGGAAATATATTGTCTAAAATTTCCATCGTTGTTCAAGAAAAAAGCGCCTGATTTGTTCCGCTGAAAACAGGTGATCTCAATGCACTAGATAGCGCACCGTATCAGGCTGCTTCTACAGATGCATGAGTATAATCAGTTGAAGAATCCTGATCGCTCATTATTCTCACTCATACTACATCTTCACTCATTCTGATTCATTTTTTATCTTCCTTTTCATCCTCGCTTATTTTTACTCACACGCCCTCGGGTTTATTTCAACTCTATTCATTGTTACCTTTCCTCACTCAATCATCTTCACAAATCCTTCAGCATACTCAACCTTCATATACTCTTCCTCAATAATCTATACTCATCACCACTCGTATATTTACTCGCAACTGAATATAAGATGGTCAAGACCAGGAATCGCAGCTGATATAGATACATTCATGCATATATATATATTTTTTAAACATCAAAGTTTTCTTATTAAATTTTCTAAGAATTCAATTCCACATTCTAATTAACGTCTCTCGTTAGTTATTCAGCCATAAATCACTTTTCGATTCGATAAGCTTTTCTCTAAGACTTGAAAACTCGAGCCCACTGCCAATATTACAGCAATATTTTTTATACGTAAGTGTTTTATGTACATATTTCTATATAGAAACCCTCTCTTCGAGATCATAAAATAAATAATTACAGACTTGTTATGAAATGCTTTTCTGATTTCGATTTTTCCATCATCGTGTTTAGTTTCTGTCTATACATTTTAAAATAAAAACAAAAAAACTCATCATCATGGCTGGATTTAAAAATATAATTGGCCTTTTCCTTCCATATAAGTTTTAAAAAAGGCTTAGAATTCGTAAGCTTTTGCCAGGAATCATCCCTCCCAAAGTGTTATGTCTTAGACTTGCAGAAGTAAATGTATTAAAAACATAAAATTTGAGTTTGTATGTATTCTTTCTAATTATAACTCAATAAAGTTAGTTACTTAGTTATTCACTAAAGTGCATTGCTAAGAAATGGAATTTAAATTAAAATGTATTCATTGGTGGAGTGAGAATCAAGAAGAACAAAGTATATTTTATTTGTTTATTTTCTTGCGAGACTAACTAATTCCAGCCCTGATTTTTCGTCATAAAGTAACATTGCGGAAGCTAGCAGTACAAACATTAGCAATACAACAACAAAATAAATATCGACGTTGCATCGGCAGATGGACGAAGTGAAGAAAAAGAAGCTCAAAATGCATTTTCATCATGTGGAAAGCCACAAATCCATACATAGCATGGCAGAGGAGGGGGCAGAAAGTTGATAATAACTTTTCATTTTCCCGCTGTTGTTTTCATTTTCCAGTCTTTTATTTTCTTCCTTCTCTTTCCCTGAAGATGACTTTTTTCTTTATTGTTAAATTAATTTTTCGCACTCACTTTGGCTTGTTACAAGGCGAAGGCGCGGCGCGGCGCGGCGGAGCGAGCAGCATGAAGCAATGTGAAGATGTACAGTGTTGTGGACGAGAAAATGGTTAAAAAGAAAGTTTTCCGCACAAGCCGTTCATCATGCGGACCGTTAATATGGTCGCAGAAAAAAAGCAGATTCTTCTTCATATCTATTTGTGCAAAAAAAGACCCGTCCCTGCGCACAAGCGTATTGTGTTTTGGCATGTGCAAGCCCCATTTGAAGCAAAGTCAAGTGTATGGCTTGGCTGATATACACTTGCCTTGCCATACCTTTATAGCTTCTCATTTTTGTCCCATTCCAAATGAGATTCAATATTTCACTATCAAGATGTTGAAGCTGTGTTACATTGTCTACAAAAAAAAAAAAAAAAGAAATTTTTTCCAAAGCTGAGGAACGTGCGCGTCAGCGTCACTTGGCCATCATGTGTGATGATGTGGTTCTTGGTAGTGGTGGTATGGTGGTAAAACACCTGTGATGTGATGCATCACCTTCCAAGTCTCTATACCGCAAGATTCAAGGCATTCAGGAAGAAGAACTATTCCCAGCCAAAGCCAGCTACAGCTAGCCAGGCAGTCAGACAAACCAGAAGGAAGACAAACGAACTGGCGGTCGGACGACGGAAGAACGGACGGACTGACAGAATCTGTACGAAAAGCCCATAAAGATTGATCGATACCTGGGTGAAGAACGTTTGACATTTGTCAAGCTTGCCATTGAGAAATGCATGCAGACTTGTTGCGTCACATCATGTTAGCAAATTTGAATGTGCGACAAAATGTCACACTGACGACCGTTAAGGAAAGGATCCACCGACTAAACGCTGAGCGATGAGCGCTGACTGCTGCCGCCGAGGAAGAAAACTGTTTAGATTCTCCAATCGAAGGATAGATGCCACCCGTGTATCGTCGTCGTTGTCGTCTTGGTCGTTGACTGAAAAGCGCCCGCTCACTTTGGAGGTCAGATTTTTGTGTGGAGTTGAAAAAAACTCTTGCAAAAGGTTCCTTTTTGGGGTGAGGACAAATTTGTCAGATATCTGCCAAGGATGTTTTTTTAGTTTTTTTTTTGTTGTGCAGCGCATTTCTGGTTGCGCTTCTGGAGATTCTCTTCTTAGTTTTTGAATTTACATCAGAAACTCACTGTGCTGTTATATGGAGAAAAAGATTTCCTCTATGATAAGCTTGGGTGATTGATTGTAGGCATTTTGGTCAGCGAGAGAAATAAAGAATCCGTAAGTTGGGAATTTTTTTCTTAACCATCGGACAGCACTACCACCGCACCGCAGCGGTCCATAGACATACAGACCGTGATGGTGCATTTAAATATTTTATTGTTGTTGTTGTTTCGTTATTCTCGCCGAAAGTATAGAATGTCACTTGGAACGAGGAAGAAGTCGACTTTGAATATTCGCAGTTCATAGTTCGATTAGTGGTTGTTGACCGTTCTTATCTCGATTGAGTATTTGTGTATATGGAGGTGAGTTGAATTGTAATGTGCAATAGGAAGCCATATACGTGTCATTTGAAGGTGAAAGAAGATGAGAAAGGATCGAGGAGTTATTATCATCAAAATCAAGAATTCTTACCCTTTAGGTTTTACATAGTATTTGAACAAGCATTTTAAATATGTAATAAGTGCAGAACTGGCAACGAGACGATACTACTTTTAAAATACCGGAAACGAGAATGAGACTAGATGGAACATTAGGGACCAAAATTTGCACCTCGGTAGTCTTGTAAGTCTTTTCTGATTTTAATTTTATAGATTCAGTATACAATATTCAATACGTATTCTTTAATTTTTCGCCTATAAAATAAATGCTTGTCTATGTGGTTTTTCGTCTGCCAAAGAAGTTAAGATTTCATAGTTGTAAGCCAAAACATTTTTTTGGAATTTTTGCATTGAAAAATAAAATTTTTGCAGCTTTTTTGCGATTTGCTATTACCCAATCCGATGGAAGAAAGTTACACAAATGTCGGTAACATGCAACATTTTTCCATTCAATACAATTTCAATAAACTGTCATTGGCTTAAGTTTCGAGACGAATCTTAATGGAATTTTAAGTTTAATGAAAACAAAACAAAAATGAACAATTGAAAGTTCAAACACGTAAGTTCAAAGCTTATAAAGGGTTTTCCAGTAAGGACTCGACAACTTTGAATCTTATTTCCTCAACGTTTTTCAAAAAGGACTTAAGTCAAAAACTAGTCACACAGACTTTATAAACTTAAGTCGTTAATATCAAAACAAAGCACAATTTTCCTATCTTATTGTCTCAGGACTAAATTAAAATGATATTTTGTTAAGTTGGAAGTATTAAACGAAAGGCAAAACAAAACATCAAATCAATTTTTCGATTTAATACCTTTTAACCTAACGCAAAAGATTTGTGAGAACGTGCCTTTTTACGTTCGTTTACGAAAACGATCGAGACTTTACTCTGAATAGCCAGCGTTTGGGCCCGAATTGGAAGATATTAACTTGGAAGATATGCGATTTTAACAAGATCGTGCCACAAGCCACAATGGATTTACTGAAGAATAGTGAATCAGTTTTACCATAACAAATGGCCTCGTTGGTGCTATTTAACGCCCTATAAAAGTACCCGCAGCGTCTATTTGAACTAAGTCCAGTTATATTTATGAGTGTTTTGATTGTACTTCAATCTGATAATCTAAACATTAAAAAGAGAGATGAGCCCAGATTTAGGAGTAAAAACTTAAGTCTGAAACGAGACTCAGCTATATTAGACCGAGACCGATACCGAAAAAAGACTGACATTTTTCGATTTCGACTAAATTGAAGAGACTAGGAAAAGTGTGGTTGGGAGCTCGTAGCAAGTAATTACATTTTTAACTTAAGAATTAGTACAGCTGCTGTAATTTAGTTATTTATTTTCAAGGTTACAATTTTAATATACAACACTCCACATACCACATTCTTTAGACTTTCGTCAAGTAAATGGGTTCACAAAAAGAGAAAATCATTTAGCCTGTAATTTAGGCAGCTGTCATTTTTTAGACAAATTTTCTTGACCATTTCTTAGTCACCCAAAAGACAAGGTTAGGGGCATTGACCACAATCCATTCGAGACCGTGAAGTTATCGAGGACATACAGCCACAAATGTGCAACCAGGACATGGAAATTTCTTCAAAAGGAATTTTTGCAGCATTCGTAACCGTAGCGGCCATTTGACTGATATCGCTTTCGTCGTTAAAACCTCCTCTTCACAATAAAATATATATTTATTATTTTCTCTTTAGGAATACTCATTTTCAGGTCCATATGTGAGTCTTATAATTTTTTTTATTTTGTATACAATTTACACGTATTGAATTATTTGTATACCTCATGCTTATCTAAGCATCCGGGGTTAGCTATAAATAAAATGTACGAATTATTTTTTTTAATAAATCTTTATGTTTTTTTTTTGTTCTAATATCCACAAGACCTCTAGACTACTTCACGAAACGGCAACTTGCCAAATCGTTCTTCTCCTCTTTTCGATGTAGGTATATACATTGAAAATTATAAGGAAGCAATTCTTTGCCAAAGCATTAAATAAAGCTCATCAACTATTCAACTCGTACAATCTACTGTCTGTCTACTCTGTCTGTTCTTTTACACATGCGAATCTAGGTTAAAAAGCTTTAAAAAAGAAGCTAAACAAAAAACACTTAAAAAACATAATCTGTCCTGTTGAGAAAATTGGGTTTCAAAACTAATTCAATTGGATTTTATATTCTTGAGAAGAAGTCATAAAGATAAAATAGTAAATTTCCATAAGCGAAATTATTGTTTCTTAAAATTCTATACCATAAAGTCGTTAGTTTCGTCTACGCGAAATATTTGCTTTTTCTATGGAAAAGGTATATTTTATTTTTTGGGTGCTGGTGGTGAGACCTTAAGACATGAAGATGCGACTAACACCTATTAAAACGACGACGACGCTGACGGAGCACGTTAGAACTGAACATCAACTATACGCGTAACCTTGCATTAGATATTTTTCTGCAGCACGCACGTGTTGAATAGGTTAAATTATGTAGAAAACAAAATCAAATGAAATGCCTCCGTCTACACTCAGCGAAATAAGTTCTTTACTTTCATCCATAGAGACAAAAAAAGTGGGGCAGTCTATCCCACTTTTTTGAAAATTATTAAAAAGATCAAAAAACTATAATCCAAAAAAAAAGAGGAAGAAAATTCAGCTTTGTCGGAATTTGTTTTTGAGCAAGGCCATTTTTAACCTGATATTCGCGATATGGAGTGGAAATCGACACTCTTCCTTCACCTAATTTGAGCCCGGGTAGAACCCCATCAAACTCATTTTGATATGCTAGAGATTTGGCTTGCTCTTCCAGCTACATTCAGGGGCCTGCTCTAATCAAGGAATGAAATAATTGTAGAAGCAAGAATTTAGTGCTCTCCCAAATAAGGCGTTTGATTTGGCATAAAACTGTAGTTCCACAGCTACATTTCAAACATTACAGGAAAGGTTGAGAGTTGCAAGTCACTATAGGCTCTGGTTCTCTACCAGCTGTTACACCATCTTAACTATTTGTATCCGTTAGGTGGTAATAACTTATTTAATTTCAAGCTTTTAATTTATGGGAACAAAAAACACTACGGTCTCTTTAATAATGTCAAGCTACCATAGTCGTCATTTACCAATATGGATGCTAGAATCAACCACCAGCATCAAGCTAGGACACCAATCTAGAACCTTACAGCTCGAGTCTAAAAGCTGGAACTAAACCATAGACTTTAATTAAGCCTTGAGCGTTGTTACCACCAAAGTAGAATTTATTTTTAATTTCATAAGAAAATCTCAACTTTTCTCTGAGTGTTGAACTATTTCCAATACTACGCATACCGTTGAACCCGGATGTAGCAGAGTTGCAACATGCGAAAGATTCACACTTTGCAATAAATTTTTTCGATGCCACAAAGTAAGCACATATTCGCGTAAGACTCATCAATGATGCAATGAACTTCTTTTACTCTGTAAACCAAAAGGTGGATCTTCAAGCTTAGCTATAGCTCCTAATGCTACTTCTGCTTGCCTTGCCTTGTACCCATCAACCAGAGCACAAAGTCCAAAAGGTCTCTCACATAATAAGCACACAGTACCTAGCCTACCGACCAGTATGAAAAGAGAGAGATGGACTCTAAATAAGAAACTTTCGCTGGTCTTCAAAAATGATGCTCCAAAGTACCTATGGTCTGATCATACTGTATCGCACCAAACCATCCAAATTCAAGATAATTCTCATAAAATTCATCTTCAGTAGGAAATAAGTTTTTAGATACATAAAGTCAGCTATAAGCTGAAGTCAGGCAAGCTACAACCACAAGCCTTGCTTGCGATGAATGGAGGCAGACATTTTCCAACATCACATTGCATAGCATCGCATCTATGACCAACCCAATGGGCGCTCCAACTTATACCCTATTCACATAATTTCTCCCTATGCCAAAGCATTTGAAATAATATGTTCTTTCATGCAGCCAATAAATTGCCATAGTTATGGCTATTCACAACTGCTGTTGCTGTTGTTGTAGTTGCCCTATCCCATACAATCCCATCCCATCCCATATGGGCTTCGGGAAGAGTCCAAGTCCATTCCTTCAACTCTCGAAGGCATCGGCAAGGCTCGCCATATGCGCGATTACTTCTAATACCCATATATTTATTCGTAATCGTTCGTCCCATTTGCTATTTAGAGAAAATTTTAAACGCTAACTTTATTTGACTATTTTATCTAGTCAAAAGGGTCAGAGTTACCACTCTGAGTTAATTTGACTTAAGTTATGTTGAAGTGTTTTGAAAATATTGAAGTTCTCTTTTTTTTATGTTGGTGAATCTGAAAGTCTGCACAAGTCTTCTTTGAAAAGGGGCAATTTGTCAGTTTCTCGCAAAATCTAGTAGTTGTAAACAACACTTTCAAGAAGTAAAGGCTTTTTTGTTTATATAATAAGAGTACACTCAAGGGGGGTTTTTGATACCCTTATTATGCTGCACAGTGTGGCTATTAGGGAAGTGAGATAGGGATTAAAAACTTTGTGCAGATTGGTTTATATTATTGCAATTGCTGGGAAAGATGGAAAGTGGCAAAGCACATTCACGTAGTACGGCTAATGAATAAATATCTGTACTTGACAGTACGACCGATGTTGCGATGTTGATTGGCATTCCTGGAGGCGTGAGTATTACGAGGAACTTGCTTTTTCTATATTAAACAATAAACTGAATAAAGGGTGGGACAAGAAACTGATCAACGGTGTTCAAATGGAGGAAATGTTCCAATAAATTGATTGGTGATGATATCAACCACTTAATTAAAATGTTCTACGTTCAATACTGTCCGAGACATTTCAGTTAAGTTGTAAGATCACCAGTGTAGAGGTGGTAATTTAACTCAAGCTTTTGGCTTATATAAGTTTTGAAGAAAATAACCAGATCAAATTGGGAGAAAAACTTCTTGCATTGACTGAAGAAACCCAAACATCTGGCTGGACTTTTGGCGAAATCGCATATGCTATCCTTTTAGAATATCGAGGATTTCAGTCCCTTTGATGCAAATGCCGCTCAGGTATAGTAACAAAGGTAAAAATTATGTTTTAATGACAGACGACAGAATTGAGTTCTTAACACATTAAATTCCACTCGATTTTCGAATCCCTATTTAGCAATGCTGTCTAGGTCAGAATTTATTAAATGTATTATTCATATCTGTAGAAGAGTCACATCCGAAAGTTTATGAATCTAAAATGAAATATTTGAAATTATGAAAAGCTGAGAGTACTATCGTCGCGAAGCAGATATTTGCAATAGAAGTTTCAGACAGGAGTTAATTAATCAAAATGAGAAAGAGTATCGGAGATAGAACGGAGCCCTGAGGGATACCAGCATTAATACTGTTTTGTATTTTGATGACTTCAAAATCCAAGTCTTTTTACCTGGATGTACGGTTTGATTTCTGATATGGTTTAATATCACGAAAGTTTGATATTATGCTAACAGCAACCCTGACAAGGATTGCGTTTTTATTTATTCCACGTAACGTATAACCAATGACAAAAGTAAGAACGATTTTTTTCAGGAAATATATGAATACAGTCGATTGGCTTATAGATTGCAAATCTTTTCGTTCAATCAGAGGACATATTTACAAATAAAGAGGAGAAATGTTGTTAAGTAATATACTGCAAGCTACAATGTTGTGGATTTTTTAATTTTGATGATTGTGCGCGCAATCGTTATTCGGAGACAAAATGTAAGAATACACCGAATTGAAGAACATGCAAGCACTCACTGACTAAGCAAAGCAAGTGAGGTGATCTCAGATTGGGATGCTCTATCTCATCCCAGAGCAAGACTGCATCAAGCTTCACTGCACGGGTTTGGTTTTATCTTTTGGAATCGAAGAACAAATTTTCTACCACTCTTATGTGTGGAATGAGGATGTTAAGGTTCTTAATGTTGAATTTTTATTTTTTCATAAATATTTTTAGCTTGTATCCTTCATATGGATATCTTTACGGAAGATTCATTTTGTATGAGAGATGAACATAAATATGTATATATGTATGTGATGTGCTATACTATGTCTTAAAAAGAACATTTTTATCAAACCATTATGCAATACAACCCAACTTATTTTCGTCGAATGCTTGAATAGAATGTTCCAGAATAAGCGCTTATTTTAAAAACTCATTAAAACTCGGCAAAATCTTCAATTTAATAATGAGAAATAATGTCGAGAAAATGTCCACCTCCGAGATCCCGGCACGTAATAATGCGATCCTTGAAATTGGTGATCACTGCCGAGAAACGAATATCGTTTTTTAAAATGCGACCAACAGAATCTAGTAACAAACCAAATCCTCGTGAACGACGACTCATTTGAATACAGTCCCTTGTTAGTGACGAAGGTTGAGATTTAGCTCATCTTCAACTCAATAAAAAACAAAAAGTCAGCAGGTGTCGATGGTATATCCAACGTTATATTAAGGCATTTACCGATGGAGGCAATTGACATTTACACCACACTCTTCAATAATGCACTGAATAATGCATATTATCCAGTGTATTGGAAGACCGCTGTGATTCATCCTCTCCCGAAAAGGGAAAACCACAACTCCAACCCGTCAAATCTTGGGTCGATAAGTCTTTTTCCGAGCATCAGCAAAGTTTTTGAAAAGATCATCGATAGGGCTCTGAGTAAGTGGGCTGCGGACAACAAAATAATTCCGGATAAACAGTTCGGGTTCAAGGCGGGTCATGACACAATTCATGCTGCGTCTAAACTCGTTTCTGATATCCAATGGAATAAATCAAAACAATATTGAATAGGTGCTGTTTTGGTCCATTTGGAAAAAGCCTTTGACACCGTATGGTTAGAGGGTCTTTACATAAAACTAAGCAGGCTTGGCAAACCATTGTTGTAAATACATTATAATATGCTTAACGGTAGAAAGTTTGTTGTCAAAAGTGGCAATGTAACTTCTACCACAACATTCTTAATTAAAAATGGTCTTCAACAGGGAGCGGTGAATTCGCCGATTCTCTTCAGCATTTACAGCGATCTGATAGGTAGTCTTACAAAGGCAATTGCGTACGCCGACGATCTAATTGCGTACAGAACGGCCCGAACGCTTAAGTTTATTAGAATTCTTTCGCAGCGTGATTTAGATATTGCGACGGTTGGAAATTGAAAGTAATTGTCCAGAAGTCGGAGACAATTCTGTTCCGGACTCCGTTGGCTAGGGCCACGAGGGATACGTGAATTGGCGCAAGATGGTTATCGTTGATCTTCACGGGCAGCCATTAGCGAGCAAAAGTGTAGTGAAGTACCTCAGTATCTAGTTACATCCATATTTATATTTCGACAGACATATAAATGCTGCTTTGACCAGAGCCACAGGAGCCTTCGCTCTGACGAAAGGGCTGTTTTACAGCAGTCTGCTTGACCCCAAAGTGAAGGTAATTTGCTACCTGGCGCTTATAAAGCCGAATCTTCTTACGTGCATTACTAATCCAACGAGGGCCTATACAACGGGGCTCGAATCAACAGAATTGACAATTTCGTGATAAAACTCGTTCGAGGTCACATTGCAAGAGCTACATATGTATGTCTTCGACCAACAATTTAATTTTCGGGGCGTTCTATCCGAACGAAAAAATAAATAAAATTAAATTGAAGTTCAAAAGATCTTATAGACATTGGCATTGGAATTAAGTAAGTAAGTTATGGTTAATTATGATTTTTTTTTCTAGCTTTCAAAAAGTTTTAAGAATTATTGCATAAAAATGAATTAAAACAAAAAAGTATGTTGCTCTAAGGAGCGGCTTTCATGTGCACAATTGACACAGTTTTCTAAACAAAATTCTTACAGGCAAGTTTAAGTAATCGTTTAGTCCGAAGATCGTACGAAGCAACGTTTAATCTATTTCTGTCCATTCCTGCTATTTTTTTTATAATTTAATTATACTGAAAACTTCTGGATTAGTGGAATAATTAGTCTTTACTTCTGGAAGACCTATTCTGACCAGAACTTTACATCAATTGAACAAACATGCTCTTTCCAAAATGTATTCATTAAAGAAAACGTTTGGTAGCCGCATATTTTCACAATACGAATGAATTCGCCTCCAAGATCGTTCGATTTAACGCCTACAACAATATGCCCACTTGACTACTTAAATTTCAATAATCACCTTATTTGAAAATTGGACCTCTAGACTACGTTCAGGCTAGCCGTGGCGGGCATATACTAAAAATAATAATTTATTGGATTTTTAAAAATAACCCTTTATCAAAACATTCCATTCACAAATATTCGTCTTCAATTCGAAAACCAATATCCCGCCTCTACTCGTACACCGAGGACGCGGCGGACAGAACACAAATACTTTGCCACACCACACCAATGACTGCCACCCTCATGATCATTGATTAATCGCAATCAATCACCATGCCAATCCCCTTTTCATCGCAAAAGTGTTTGGCATGCCGATTGCGTTTGCCCCATTAAACCATGTTAACATCAAAGTTACAACACATTTAGCCTGTCTCTATATCTAGAGGCTTCCATAAACCACCATATCGCAGCATTGATCGTGTGTGTCGAGTCGATCCCCAGTCACATTGCGTATATACATATGTAACTACATTTGTGCAGGTAGAATGGTTGGTAGGCATAGTCCAGCATTGTATCGGCGGCCGTCGTCCTCGGTGTCGATGTGAACGGAGCGCCATCATTAAGTCTAACAAGTCATTCTTTCATTTCTTCGAAATTTTCTTGAGATTGAACCTAATTCGTCTCGAATGAAAAGAAGACTTTGTTTATTGAGTTAAGAAAGAGAGAGAAGAAGTTACAAATTGGCAGCTTAAAGCCAAATCCCCAAACGGTTCGGCGATGGACAATCGGCAACGATCAAAACGGGGGACGACTTGGATCCGAGAGCTGCCCCAGAAGTGCTCGATCAATTTCATGCTCCAACTCTAGCAATTTGGTCGTAAATACGTCGATTTTCACACGTTGAGTCGAGCTCAACATATTGGCTATACTAATGGCTAAGTCAGGCTAACGTTGTGTGGGTCGTAATCGTAAACACAAATCGATTCGATGTATCTCTCAGAGAGATACAAACATTAATCCACCACCAATAACTCAATCCCAACTTAAGGGGATGCAGACTCCAAACAATGTAGACTTGGAAGCTGTCAGCGAAGCTCTTGTCCTCCTCCATGCATACATACAATATACTGAAGCCACATTACTCAGCTTAGGTTAGCTTAGTTTTATGTTTTATCCGATTCGATTGGTAACAGAGAATTTTGCAATTTGACAAATAGTTTAACTGAATTATCCCAAATATAACTCTCGTCGCGACATTTTCTCATTTCAAAATTCGATACATTTATATGCTCTGGACGGCCGGCCGTTCGTCGTCGTCTTCGTTGTTGTTATGAGACTATAAAGATAGCAAGGGAAGACCATTTTGGCCAGTGTCTCAACTTCGGAAACACATATAGGCTCAGTTCAATTTGGATTTTGTATTTTCACATGCTCTGGCTATGACTTTTAATAGAGGAGAGCAGAGCAATAGCTTTGGGTGAAGATGATTATTGCATTATAAAAGCAGGGACGGATTTTGAGGAAACAGGGATTGTTCAAGGTTTCAGGCCATACATTTTACCATCATTATTTGTATAGACTTAATGCAGAAAATTTGTGCACGTAAATGTACATATGTAGTACCCGTGGCATGATGGTTAATGCGTTGGACTGTCATGCCAGAGGTCTTGGGTTCGATCCCTGCCTATGCCATCTTAAGTCTTTTCACGGGTACTGCCTCTTGCGAGGAATTGACAAATTCTCCAAGAGTAACTCTTGTCATGAAAAAGTGCTTTCACAAATTAGCCGTTCGGAATCGGCATATAAACAGTAGGTCCCCTCCATTCCTGACAACATTACTCGCACACAGGAATGGTTGAGAGTTGTAAGTCACTAGGCCCTGGTTCTTCATGGACTGTTGCGCCACCCAATTTAAATTTAAATGTACATAAGTATTCTTCTTAACACTTCTCTTTGGCAATGGTCAAACTTGTTACTGGTATAAAAACTACAAAATCAGTCCTTTGCTTAAGAAGTGGCTCGGATGTAATCCGATTCGAAGGCACAATTTCCAATGATCCTTTTCCAACATTTGTGGGCATATAGCGGCAATATATCGTTTCGAAACAAGTGATTAGTGATTTTACCTAACCCTACAGAAAATAGCCAAGCGGCGTTGTGAAATCACAAGATCTTGGAGATTAATTTCTGAGCCTGTTCTGTTCAATAAATTAATTTTGGAAATAGCCGTGTGACATATTGCCCAACGCCGCCACCATCATCTCATTGGAACCTAAACTCCTGCTTATCACAAATTTTGCAGATGTTACGATTATGTATATGCTTAACGATTATCATCACTTTAAATACGGCAGTTTTGTAAATTGAAGTATCCAATCTTGTTTTGAACCCAATAACTAAATTTACACATTGTTAGATCATTCCGCCAGTTAAAATATCAGACCCCTTGGCCAAATAGCTATCAGTTCCGTGGTGTAGGTTCTTATTTTTTGTTTTTGGTCAAAGCCTGAATTCGGGAATATTAGCCTTATAAGCGCACACAGCTCCACAGAAAAGAAGGATGACAACACCAAAAATATTTTCTAAGAGCTCTTAAACAAAGCACATTAGCAGTGACCTACTAGTAGCTACGATATTAAATTTGTCTTGGAAGATCTTAATGCCAAGCTAGAAAAAGAAACATCTTTGGTGGATAATCGGGAAAAACAGCCTGCACGACAACACTTCCGACAACGGATTCAGGCTCATAGATTTTGCTGCAGGGCGAAACGTCATGGTAGCCAGTACGCGTTTTCCACACCTCAACATCCACAAAAGAACTTGGATATCTCCAGATCAATCTACCGTCAACCAGATTGACCATATTACGATCGACGCCAGACTCGCTTCCAGCATCATGGATGTCCGAACTTTCCAAGAAGCTAAAATCGATCGATCAACTACCAAGGTAGCACTTCGGGTTTCAAGACCCAAGGCAAAATAGGGAGATGCTGGGAGAAGGTACAACGTCAAACGGCTACAATCGCAAGAGATCGCCAAACTTTTTCCGACCGAGTTACAAGTAACCTCTCTCGCAGTTCTCTGCCGCCAACACAATGTATCGAAAATCAGTGGCAACATTGCCAAGATGTAATCAGAGTAGCTGCCTCTGACGGGCTGGGTTTTAAGAAACCACAAACAAGGAACTCTTGCAGTCGAATAACAGGAACGAAAAGCGGCACTGCATACAAGGACAAGCTTACGAGCTTTACACGCAGGGGAAAAAAGAGAGAACATGAGAAGCTTACTGTCGAGGATATTGAGAGATTCAGCAGCAGAAACGAAGTTCAAAAGTTAAACCTCGAACCGAAGGCTACAAAGACGAAACTTGAAGTATCATTGAAAAACCGCAGTCAATGCTGAGGATATATGCAAGAACAACATTGCATGGAATTCCGCTGCGAGGCAGGATGATACATTCTATATAGAAGACGAAAGCATACAATCCTATCTTCTCGGCTTCGACGAGACAAAGATTACCATATTTAAGCTGAAATAGACGAACTTAATGCAGAGCTTTTCAAGGCGACTGGCTATGATTTGGTCAGAAGCATACACCAACTTGTCTGTTTTATGTGGTTGCAAGAGAGTATGCAGGATCAAAATAACTTCAATTTTGTTTGCCCGATCCTGAATAAAGAAGACCCTCTTGAATTAACCAACTATAGAAATATAAGTCTACTCAGCTTCGCATGTAAAATCTTCTCCGCACTGCACGTCTAAAGCCCGTCGTCAACACCCTGATATACCATTTGAAAATTGACAGTCTATCAAATATACGCGTTACGACCGAACCTAGAAAAGCCCAAGAACATCAAATCAACACCCACCGTCTTTTCATCGATTTCAAGTCGACATATGACAGCATATAGAGCCATTTCAAGTTTTGGCATCACTGCTAAACTTGTCCGTTTGTGCGGCATGAATATGGATAATTCGCGCTGCTCTATAAAGGTTCGAAAAAACATTTCCAAACCTTTTGATGTGAAAAAGGGTTAGCAAAGGTGACAATGGCGTTTTCGTGTGATTTTTTGGAAGAAAGTGCAGAGCTTAAAAGTGTTAATGTTATTATATAAATGTAATGATATTCTAAGTCGAAAACGAAACGGTTCAACTTGTTTTAATAATCAATAGTTCTCGATTTTTAATTAACTTCGGCCCTTTTACATTTCTTAACCATTCCACTCTTGTAAACTGTGTCTTCTGAAAAAGTGCATATATGGCTTGTGGTGGCTTGAAGAACAATTGGTAGTTCTTGTATAACTGCATTAGCAGAGGCGAAACATGACAGGAAACATTGTTGCTGCGGTTGTGTGTTTAGCACAAAGATGGTTGTGGTACAACACATGTTTCCAGAGGCTCTGGAGCTCGTGTTTTTTTATCGTTTCTGCAGGTTCCTCTTGTCTACTACGATATAGAGGAGCTCAGCGTTTTTTTTGCTGCAGACAGCCCGCGCCATGGGGTCAGTGTTAGGTATGGAGCGCGTCTCTTTCTGCGTTGGCGGTGTCGTAAGAGATTTCAATTTCAGCTAATGCAAGTAATTGTTATTGGATTTGCAGATTTTCCAATATATCGCCTTCGCCATTGCCAAGAGTGTGGTTGGTTTCTTGGTTGGTGAGTTAGTTGGTTCAATTGTTAGGTATAGGCAAACTTTTGTTGGTTAAGAGTTTTGTTTTGGTTTCCCATCATATCTATATGTGTGGGAAAATGTAGTTTTTTGTAATATTGCTGTGGGAATGATTTTGAATTTTCAAGACTTTCGATTGGGGTTTTTTATAGGATTTCATATTATTTGAAATTGGATTTCGACTTAAATCAAAATAATTATTTGAATGGAATTTCTAAATCATAAAGCATGTTGGTATTTTGCAAATATTAACCACAATTTTAATTATGTTTCTAATTTGATTTTGAAATTATGTATTTATAAACATGTATAAGTACATATTTGAAATGTATGGCATTGAGCATATAAATACAAAGTTTTTAAGCAATTACCGCCTTCGACTTGTCACTGCTATTTTGCCTTCTCAAAATGGCTTTTCGGATTTGGCATAAAAACGGCTCCATCAATGACATGACTCGTACACAGGAATGTACGTAGGAATGTTAAGAGTTGTAAGTTCTCTACGACCCTGATGCACCATCACACCATTTCATTTGTATAATTTTAAAACTCCAACTTATACAAATACAAACATAAAAGCTTCCTCATAGTACCCTCTTAAATGATTTTTTTGTACTGACATTTCAGGATCTTCAAAAACCATGCAATCAATAACTAAAGTTGAAGATCTTTTTAGTCGAGATGTTCGAAACGTAAAAACAGTAGTTTTATATTTATATTCTATTTTGAACACATATCAAGAACATGGTTCTCCATTGCGAAAATTTGTTTTGAATTTGAAATATTTGCTTTCTCGTAAAATATTCAAATTCAAAATTAATGTTATTTCAGCTTTGTAAGACTTCATTATACGAAAAATAATATTTCAATGATAGCATCATCGTTTGTGAAAAAATTGGGGATAAAATATTTCCGGCAGAAAAGCGCATATAATGGATAAGCGTAATGTTTATGATTTTAGTGGTAAACTTCAAATATTATAAACCCAAGGAATTTTACACTTAAACAATGTTTTCTTTTTGGGATTTGTTTTTAACTGCCTTAAAGTATACTTTGATTTGTTTATAAATGCAAAATTAAAGGTTCGTGTCTCTGATCCCGTTTACGATATTAAATTGTTTGAAAAGCGAGAACTCTTTGGTGTATGCCAAGAAAAATAGTAATGTGGGCAAGTTCACAATAACAATAACATAAAATGGAATATCGAAAATGTATGTTTAAACCTTAAACTCAACGTTCTCGTAAAGTCTAAGATTTAAATACTTATTCAATAGGAAACCTAATTTTCTTAAAAAAAAAGAATAAGCTTCAAATCATAAGTGTACAGTAAGTGTGTATAAGGTATGAATATCAACTTTGATGTGTTAAATGCTGAGTTTGGATTTATTATAAAAGTACTTCGTTTTACAAAATCTGATTACTTACACATGTAAAGGGTTTTCCAATAAGAGTTTCTTTTTTATTTTTATTATTTTATTCAGGCACATTTGCTTTGAATGTAAATTTGAGTGGGAAATATTGAGCATTTCACATTCGTGTAGTGCGACTAAAAAAAGTATCTCTTCGTCCGGAAACGGGTTCAAGGTTTCAGTTGAACAATGGTAACCAATCATTGCACTCTTAAAATTTTTTTTTTAACTCAAGTGAGTTATTGGAACACCTGCCTAAAGTTGGAAGTTGTTCTAGAGAAAACTGCTTGTGTCAACGAACAAAACCTAAGGTTTTAGCATCGTTTTTGGCGACTTAAACGTGTGCTCACTTCACAAGAGATGGTGTGTGATGCACACATACCTAGAATTGAAAGCTGTAGACAATTTTCTCGATGCAAGTTTTTTAAGCATAGCATTTTATAAGGTCTTTCGACCAATGCTGTTAGGATCAGAATTCAACGAATTCACAGCTGTTGAGATTAAATTAACGGGTTCGAAAAGTTATTTCTTATCCAACGAAGAAGAAAATCTATTTTAGATAAGAGAGCAATACTGCTTTTAAATATTTCTTAAGTTGAAAATTAATCAGTGTTTCCATGCCTTTAAAAGGAAGGACTAAATTGCAATTGGACGATATAGTCAATGGCGGATCCAGAGGGGGGTCGTAGGGGTCATGACCCCCCCTGGGAGATAAATTGTTTGTTTTAGGTCATTCGTTTTATTTTTCAAAAAAAAGTGCCTTTAATTATTTTCATAAAAAAAAATTCTAAGAAAAAGAGCAAATTTTCAAGTTCTTAAGAAGAAACCTTGAATAAGAGACATCAGTTTTATATTGATTTGCCTTTAAATTCTCAAAACTAGCCTTAATTTTATAATTAATTTTTTTGACACCCATTGAAGTTATTTTTACTTGTGACATATTGCAAGTTTTGCATTAGTAAAAAATGTCGAACTAGAGCTTTTAATCAAACATGATATTACAGACGTAAGGATGTCAAAAAGAGTGAGTACCCTGATTCCGTTCGTCTGTCTTTATTTCCTGGCCCCTACAGTTGTGTTGATTGAAATTAAGGTTTTATTTATTTCGTTTACAGAACTCGATATTTTTTTTTTATTAATTTTTTATCTAAAAGCGATTTGCGTAACAGATGCAATTACAAAAATGTTTACTTATTTCAAAAAGGAAACAACTTGTTCTTAACTGTCTAGAGGGTACATAAATGGAAATCTGAGAAAGCAAAAACGGACTTTTTATATGATAGCAATGTATATCTCTCACAAAACATTACATCATTAATTTTTCTTCTAGATTTTAGGGATTTTATCCCGAGCAATTGGCACCTAGCTTTATAGTCTGGACTAAAATCCAACGCATTTTACGAAACACAAATTTGGTAAACCGCCTTTGGACCTGTTCAATTCTATCAGAATGAACTCTATAGCATGGGTTCCATATCGCATCAGCATATTCGATTGTTGACCTAACTAGTGAGGTATAAAGGGTAAGTAAAACATAAGGATCCGTAAAATCCTTACTGTTCCTTTTAATGAAACCAACTAGGGTGTTCGCCTCAGCCACAATGAAATCTATATGCTTTTTTTGAGACAAAGTATTATCAAAAATAACGCCTAGATCTTTTATATTGTTAACTTTAGTCAAAAGATTTGATTCTATTTTATATGGAAAATTAAGAGCTAAAGCAGGTTAAGAAAATGATATAGCTTTGCATTATTATTAAGTTTCAAACTATTCAAAGAACGCCACGCAGAAATGTGGTCCAAATCTTGTTGAACTCTTACACAATCATCAATGGTTTTAATTTTAAAGTACAATTTTAAATCATCAGCATATAGTAGATAATTACAATTTTGTATTATGTCAACTACATCATTAATATATATTAGGAAAAGTAAAGGGCCAAGATGACTCCCTTGCGGAACGCTGGAGGTACATTTTATACTTCTCGAAACTTTGTGGTCAATAATTACTCGTTGAGTTCTGGTTTCTAAATACGAAGAGATCCATTGAAGTATCTCAGAATGAAAACCAAAATATTGAAGCTTTTTCAGTAAAATAATATGATCTACCGAATCAAAAGCTTTACTAAAGTCGGTGTAAATAGCATCTACTTGACATTTATTCTCCATTGAATTTAGGACATATGAAGAGAAAACAGCCAAATTAGTCACAGTAGACCGACCTGATACAAAGCCATGTTCTGACTCAGATAAGCATTCTTTTATCATAAATTATATTTTATCTTTAACCAGAGATTCGAAAAGTTTGGGGTTGGCTGAGAGCTTGCAGATTCTTCTATAATTTTCTACTAGATTTTTAGAACCTGCCTTGAATATAGGAACAAGAAATGAGTTGTTGGGCAATTTCAACAGAGGCAAACAAAGAGAATCACTACAATTTTTCAAAATGTTTGATGGTATTGCATCGGCACCGCAACTATTATTTATTTTAAGGGGGTGAAGCGCTACTGAAACCTCATCGAAAGTCAATTTCATTGAACCAATGTCAACTTTTTCTTCCAAGTTTAAAACAAAAGTGTTAATTGGGGAGGAGTAAACAAACTCAAAAAAGTTAGCAAAAAGTTCCAAATGAGTAACAGCATTTGACGAATTGACTCCTTTATAACTAACATTTTGAGGAATCCCAGATGACTTTCTTTTGGAGTTTATGAAAGACCAAAACGATGTACTATTATTTTGTATGTTGTTTTCAATATTCACAATGTAATTTCTGTAGAGGAACTTATTCAATACTGAAAAATCTCGTCTAAGGTTACTAAAAACCGTATAATCAGTGTGGTATCCTGTTATTTTAAATTTTGCTAATGCTTTATTTTAAAGGTGTAAAAGCCTTTTGTTATACCATAAAGGTTTCGAATATTTCCGTTTTTGTACACGCGGGACAGATTGATTAAAGCCCATAAACAAAATTTCTGTAATATCTCAAAAAGGGGTCAACATTTTTTAAGGAAATTTAAATACAAAATTTATTTTTATAAGCACTTTATTTAGTGCTTACCAAAATCATGTTTAAGACAAAATTTAAAGTTTTAAATGATTTTCGAAAAAAAAAAATAAGTTAATCTAGATTGTTTTGAGAAATAAAACGGCATTTAAATTTTTGAGAAGAACTTATTTGCAAGTACATTTTTAAACAGACGTTTTGGAAGAATTTTTTCTAGCGACCCAGTCATGTATTTTATTTTTTTCAAAATTGATTTTCTGTTGAATAAACCTACTTTTGAAGTGAATTTACTTTGGATGCTCTAGAACTGAGATTTAAACACGAATTTCGATAATACAAATGTCCAAAAAAAGCAAAAGTGACACTTTTGTTAAAGTAATGGCTAAGTGAAAAACATATTTAATTTTTAGAGAAATTATTTATTTAAATAACCCATAAAACATTTTTCTCCCTAAATTTTTTAAGTTTTGTTGACGCCTTAAAGATCAAAATATGAGTAAGTAGATTGATAACGATAATAATAAGAGACTCCCGAAATTCGATTTAAAAAAAAAAAAACAACTTAAAAAAAACGATATTTCTATATGTCAGATCCTCTCTCATTTTCTGGATTTTTGAATTTTAGTAGCGTTCTTCGCATTAATAGGAATGAAAACAAGAAAAATTATATTTTATTTTTATAAAAAAAGATACGTTTCGAAACAATTTCCTATATTTCTGCGTGAAATGCACCAATAACCCTCTAAACGTTTGTGTTTTAGCTCTTAAGTATTTCATATTTAGAAAACTGTTGGAACCTTGGAATGCTTTTATATGTAGGGAGTTATCAAAATTAAATAATTAGAACATATCTTGCTGGACAACAGTGTTCTAAAATAATTTGATAACTAAAGTTGCGACCTTAGCAATTGAAATGTGAAAATATAAGTTTAATATACACATTATGTTATTTAAATTTTGTTAGCCTCCTTTACAAAACGCTAAAGAACATTTGTAGGGCTATTGTAAGAACTCAACTCTATCAGCTGCTTGTCCTAGATAACTTCACCAGTTCCATATTTAAGATATTGAATCGATTTTGAGGCATCAGCATAGACCTTGGTCACAAAAGCAAAAAAGTCTAAAAGTTTTAAATGATTTCGGTGGGCAATTGTGATCACGTTTACGAAAAATAACATGGCCAAGAAACTTTTCTTGCAAATTTGCAAGACGTCGACCTCCACGTCAATGTCTGCCAATTTAAATATACCTTTAAAGACATCTTTGTTGTTTCCCGTAATTTTGAAATAAAATTCCAGTCAAATTTTCAACCCAATACCTTACTAACCCAATACAAGATGTAACGTTATCTACTGCAAAACAAGTATTTCCATTATGTCACCCAAAACGAACAAAAAACGCATTAAGCTTAATAACTGCTACATTACAATACACTTTCTATTCAAGTTCAGGAACTCGGCGTCGACGATCATTTCCTGTGCCTATCAACTTTTTTCTTCTGTTTAAAACAAAAGAAATGCACTTGAAATATTTTTGTTGTTGTTGTCAATTTCAGGAAATAATTATTTTTAATTTCAATTTTAATGAGCTTCTTCTTGATGTGCATCTTGTGATGTCTTACCCCTGCGTCTTGTAGATTTTGAAAAAGAAATAAAAACAACAAAATGCAGACGCAGTCATTGCATTTGAGGCGGCATCATTTTAATGTCTTAATCACATTCTCGTGGGAAGTTCTCATAAAAAAAAGTAAAAAATACAACAAAACAACACAAAAAAAAACAGAATAAAAAGATTTACGATTATTACATTTTTTTTGTCTGGGAAAATAAATGAAGTTTTGCATTTTTTTTATAAGAACAATGTGAAATAAAATGCAATAAAATAATTTATTAAGTTCATCACACTTTAATATATTTTCACTTAACCTAATTTTTCAGTGAGAAATTTCTTCAACACAAGTTTGTGGGTTAAAAATTTTCAAACTCTGTTAGAACCTTCAAAGTTCAATTTTTGGAAAGTGCATCAAATATTCAACAAAACACAAAATCAGGTCAACTTATCAACCGCCATCGAAGACAAGTTATTCTTGAAAATAAAATTAAAACTTCACACAAATATCAATTTTATTGACGCAGATATAAGACACAATGTCTGGTGCCAGATAACACAAATTAAATCGGAGAATAACAAAAACAAAAAAATATTGTTTTATACCTACGTAGATTAATATTCATTCAATTAAAAACAAAATAAAAACATTCCAATGCGTGTTTTCGGCCAGTCAATCAACAAAAATCTAATTTCGTCAATGAAAGTGAATTTCATTCCCATAGAAGGTATATCAACTGTCAAGTTAGTTTAAAAACTCTTCAACGTGTTGTCTGTCTATCTACAAGTACAAATCTCATCCGCACGAACCCCTCTTTCCCTCTCAATCTCAATCGATCGACTTCACTTTTAATTTCATTATTTAATGAATTCATTATGAAGAAAAATATATGTATCTACGGGTACATATAAAAATGAAAGAAACTCAATCAATGAACTTGTTCAACTCCAATACAGTCTGCATTTTTGTATGTAGTGCCAGCCTTAGCACCTATTATAGTTAGCCAGTCTCTAGCACCAGCATTACCAACATCTTTGTTGAACATTATGGGCCTCACATCACTAATTAGAAAGTTGCAGCCACATTTTTATGAGACATGGTGCCATACCAGCATTATTTTTCGATGACTAACAAAAATACAAAAAAGTGATAAATTTAAAAAAATTAAAGTTGAGGTTAAACAAATTAGAGTTAGCTCTGTGACAATAATTTGTGTTTATCTTAAAAAGACGCACCTATATGTGTTCCCAGACCACCTTTATACGTGTACTTTCTCGTTGACAATGAAATCACAACAAATCTTGTATGAGAAGTGATGTTACTCCAAGACCCGGAGTGAAAGAGAAATTGATGTATGAAGATTTCAACCAAGCCCCTTTTAAAAGAAGAACAAAAATTAGATTCAAGAATTCGCATGGCAGTCATCATGATACGCAAGCTAATATCAAAAGCAGCTCACACTTTTTAGTCAAAAGTGACCCAAAACTTTTGCAAAGATTTACAATTGGAATTCATACTCTATACAAACAACCTAGTACATACAATTGTGCTCAATGACTTTATGCTGTTCTTGTTTTTTCATGATATTCAAGGCTAGGTCGTAGACCCATTATTTTGGTGATGCCTTACATTGGTTTTGAATTAAACTATTTGTAAAGTAATATAAAATACAGAGAAAACAAGCAAAAAAGCTTTGGTCCTAAAGTAGTCTCTTGTGGATGTCCATTAGTGTAGAGTGAACAAAAATGTTGTCTTATATTTTGATAGGCAGGATGGGTGCCACTTAGAACTTAAAACACGGCAAAAAAGTTTCAGATTTAGAGGTTTTAGAGGGTTCACAAGTCACTTGAAAAACTAACTGAAAATATGGAGAGTTTTTGTATATCAGCAGAATTTCTATTGTTTTTATTTTATACTTTCAAGGGTATTTCTCCATGAAGTAGTCGAAATAATGTTAAATAAGTATCATATACATTCATACAGTGAAACCCCTCTTAATGTAAAACAGACTTATGTTTAAAAGGCTCATATATTACAAATTAATATTTGATTCAGAAGCTATATTGCAAAAATGTGTACTACAAAAAACAAATCAAAAGATTTAATTTTTCCTAACCCAGAACAATGGTGCTTGCCAACTTTTAAAGATATTATAAAAGAGTATTTATACATTCTTTCGGAACTAAGAACTACAAATGAAAAAGAACCAACCATTTCAGAGGTTTCTGAAATATTAGCTCAAAACGTGGTTGAGGAATCAAAAAGCTTCCCTGCCTAAAATTTCTCATTCGTATATTGTTAGAAAAATTGGACAATATCACGAAAAATATATAAAAAGCACCTAACAAATTACAAAGTAAACGAAAAAAGAAATAAGCAGGAAGATTTTAAAATTGCAACCAATATGGTACACTTTTCGATATATGCTCTTGCCAGTGTGACTTATATCAAAACTGCTCTTGTGATCAAGTCTTAAACAAGACTTTTAATTACACCAAAGAACTACAAAAAAGTTAATCTTTTGAAATATTGATATTGGTACTACTCGAAGATTGCAAAAAACCCTTAAAAGATACAATAGCTGAAAACATAAACATAAATGAAGAATCTGATGCTTCTAACACACATTTTCTTGAAATATCGACTGATAGTTTTGATTCTGACGAAACAGAAAGCGACAGTGACAGCGATTTCTTAATTTCTCCTGACAATAAAAAAACAAAAACAATTAAACCAAACTCAAACCACATGTGATTAAAACTACCTAGTTTGTGATCGAACAGGTATATCAGATTAAAATGCAGCTATAATCGCAAGTAATGTTTTGCAGGACATTGGTTTAATTTCTCAGGAAAACCAATCAAAAGTCATAGATCGTTCTAAAAATAGGCGTTCGAGATTTGGAATCAGACAAAAAATTAGAAACAAATGTTCTATACAATGAGTCTCAGCTTAGTGCCATTTATTTTGATGGTCAAAAAGAACTAAAACTATGTCAAAGATTGGTGAAAAGTTTGGAGGGTCAGACAACAGGTCCATATCGGTTTTCTGGGCTTATTGGGAAGAGTTTACAATGTTGTGAAAAGATGGATCTGAAAAACTTTGTTCCAATACCAGAAATAATAGATCTTTTACCAGATAAATCTAATATAAAATACCTTAGCTGTGACCAAAAATACCTACATAATATATGTCAAGCTGTAGCTACGGAAAATCTCCCAGTATCTTTACTGTAAAGAAACCCTGGAATTTGATTCGTTGGCTGACTGCCGCAAACAGAATTATGAGGCTTTATATAGGAACTAACAATCCATCCGATAAATTGGTAGTTTTAGTTAACTTTGTTGGTCTGGTTTATGCTCCAGTAAGGTTTTTAATTAAAAGTCATCCTTCTAGGCTTGTACCATTTATCGAAAATGATTTCGTTGTCTCGATATATGGATCCAAAACTGAAAAAAAATCATTGACCCTGCTATACAACGAAATGCATTTTACGCTCATCCGAAAAACTTGATTTCAACTTTGATGGTCGACTCGAGAGTAGCGATTCGTGAGTTAGCGCTCAGGCGATTGATTAAGGCACGATCAGATGAATATAAAATGGAAACTCGGAAGTTTTCAGTTCCTAAAATAAACTTTAAGTCCAATGATTATGTTGATTTAATCAACTGGCAGAAAGTTAAAGTGACTGAAGCACCTGTCAACAAATTCCTTACCAATGACATTATTTCTAGTTTAATTAACTGCGGAGACTTTGAAAGTATAACTTATCCTCGATTCCCATGCCAAACTTGAAGTGTTGAGCGATGTGTTAAACTGGTAACCGAAGCTTCAGTTTAAATAGAATTTCGCTATAGAAACACCAAATGATTAAAAAAGCACTCAAATGGTTGGGTTGGGTGTTGGGAACTCAAAAGCAGCTACCTTTACATGGTGAGTTCTGGGTGGTTTGAAAAAAAAACAGCTAAACGCTGCAAAATTATTAATTGTTTCTTTATATAGTACTTCGAACAAGCATGTACATTTTTAAGAGCGTTGTGAACTCTCAAGATAATTTTTGATCGAGCTGAGATTTGTTATTCTCTTTTTTTATTACTGATGGCACCAGTTCCTTGTATGTACAAGAAAAAAAAAATTAAGTGTCTTTCCGTCCTAATGTTCATAAATAGAAGACTTATTTTTTGATTAAAAACTTTTTTCAGAACAAAATACCACAAAGCCCAAAATCAATGTCAAATTACCCAACTCAACTTCAAAATATCATAACGGCCCAAAGGTGTCATGTGTTTGAGTTTTAAATTGTATCGTCAAAATGCAAACATTAAACGATACAAATTTCAGATCGTGCAAAAACATGGAGCGTCAAGAAAGCGTAAGAAATATGTTTGGATTTATTTCTCTTTAAGAAAGTGTATGTACATTTTCTTTTAAATGCAAGGAAACTTGCATTTAAACGATAGAAATCAGAATCGTCACAGCCCCAAACCCTTTGTCAAAAATTCCAAATAAAAGATTATTTTGGGTAAAATGACACTCAAAATTTGAGCTTTCTTTTATTTAAAATTTATTTGGGCGTAACAACATTCAGTTTGAGTTTTATGTACATTTTGTTTCAACTTTTTGGGCGTTAGGACATTTAAGGATTTGGGCGTAATGGTTTGGACGAAACGACCTAAAGCCTTGACAATTATACTTGTTGAATAAAATCACATTTTTTAGCTAAATATGTTCATAAATAATGAATTTGAATCTCACCTTATAACTTCTAATTTGATCGAAATATACTTCTTTGAAAATGCAACAAAATACTATGTACTAGAATTTTACAAAGGACAAATCTGTTTACATTATTTATGTACTTATCTCACTTAATTTTCGTAAATTGTCATTAGTTATGAGATGACTTATGAGCCTTCATTTGGCTCTATCTGAAGTTTACAAATTTTTGAATATTTTTAATTTATGGTTTTGAATAATTCGATTCCTAAAACAAACTTCGATTTTTAAATTATGAGTTTAAATTCAGAAATATTTGTTTTCAACATTGTTCTTGTAATACTTTTCATACACTTGGTATTATGACCTTCAGACTACGAATTCGTAATATTAATAAAAATTGTTTTTATACCGTTTTGCTTTTTATGTTAAGAACTATTTATAATGTTTCAACGCAGGCAACATTTTAAACGTAAGATGGTGTTCATAGAAAAATCCAATGGGTATATTTTTGTAAGAAATAAAAAACTTTTTAAAAATGTTGCTAAAACTGGTTTTGAACTCAAAATGTCGGAGAAAAAAATAAATAATGAACTTATTTTATTATATTCAAAATATTGTTGCTAGCTTTTATTTTTTAAATTTAAATTTTTTAGAACAATTCAATTGACAACTTTTTTTTTAAACAGACTAACCCACAAAAACACTGATAAAAAATGGTTTTTGAGTCAAGTGATATGAAAACAGAGAAAGACATTAACTTTAAATTTTGTATAACACGCAAGAATATGTTATTAATTTTATTTTAAAGTTTGAAAAAATCGACCGGCGGACACAGATGCGAGGATATCAGTGTTGGTTGCGTTCCAGTCTCTTTTTTCGATATGGAATCGACATTTAAAATCTATAGTACAGTAATTTAAGCAGTACCATTGTATGATTACTTGCTTTGATCACAATTTCAGTTTTAAAAGCTTTTGTCTCGTAAATTAAACTGAAATACAAAATTAAAATGTATGTCTTCGTTCGTTTTAAGATTATAATCAAAAATGTTCAGTATAGTAACGATAATGGTTTAGAAACATGTGTCAATTTAATGTTTTAGGTTAATTGTTGAATATACAGTTTCAGAAACAACAACTAGTACTTAATTTATAATATAAAATTAATTTAAATCTGTGCTTTCAAGTTGGTAGCGCTGGCATTTGGCACCTGTCAAACTCAACTATTTGAAGTGTCGTAATATCTGTTGAATGTTTGCCGTTTACGATATATGATGACCACAATTTTAAAGCATACTACAAAAGTGGTGACTTACACGTAAGGACTTTTCGCCTATTACCAGATGATTATAAGTTGGATATAATCGGCAGAACACTACGTAGGCATCGGTAAAATAATGAAAATATTTGAATTTACTGCGGCAAGTGCGAATGTTGATGAACACCTATTATGGTTTTATTGGCTTATACGTTTTCTGTAAGAGTACTTGTTATTCCACTTTTTGTCGTTGTTAAGATTTTGCAATTTAACAGTCAGATTATATGTCTGTGGGGGTACTCAAAAGACGTTTTTACGCATTAAAAACCAACATAACTCAAGCTATAGCCGAGATACGTGCGGTCGAAAATGTTGAGAGGTTCAAAAGCAGGAATGAAGTTCGGAAGTTTTATGAGCAGGTAAAACGAAATTAACAAGTACATAAACCTAGACCCGAAGGCTGCAAAGACGAAAGTGGACAAAATCATAGTGGAACCGCAGTCAATAGTGAAGATACGGAAAGACCACTTCTGCAGACTGTATAAAGGCAACGACGAACCGAATTCCGCTGTCAGGCAGGATGATTCATTCAACATAGACGACGGAAACCAACAATCCCGTCTTCCCGACTTAGACGAAGTAAAGATTGCCATATCCAAGCTGAAGTCTAACAAAGCCGCTGGAGCGGATGGCTTGAATGCCGAGCTCTTTAAAGCAGCTTGAGATAAGTTGATTAGGAGCATGCACATTGTGTCTGTAAGATACGGTCGAAAGAAAACATGCCGGAAATGGACCTTAGTATTGTTTGCCCGATTCTAAAAAAAAGGAGACAACCATCAGTCTACTTAACATCCCTTACAAAATCTTCTCTGCCGTAATATGTGAATGTCTAAAGCCCATTGTCAACGACCTGAAAAAAACCAACAACATTAAATCGACCCCCACCATCTTTCCATCGATTTCAAGGCCCATATGACAGTATCTAAAGGGACGAGCTGTATAGAGCCATGTCTAGTTTTGGCATTCTTACCAAACTTCCGTTTGTGCAAGATGACCATGGAGAATTCATGCTTTTCCATGTAGGTTGGAAACAACTTAACAGAACCTTTCGATGTCAAAAAAGGTTCTATCATCGTACTTGAAAGAATAGTACAGAGCACCCACGACAACACTAGAGGCACTATCTTTCAAAAGTCGGTCCAATTACTAGCATATGCGGATGACATTGACATAATCGGAAGAACTCAGCGTGATGTCAATGGGGCTTTTATGAAACATTTAGCTAGAAACCTAGCATGATGGAGAGATTCGTTGAGTGAGGCCCTAGTTCACACAGTTCTGTAGCGCCACACCGAAAATGTATGGGCTCTTTAAATATTTTGCGTAGTGAAAATTCAAACGAATGATTGGGGGAAAATATGATTATTCATTACAAAATTTGAAGTTCCAATCTGTATGTGAAATCAATAAATGTAATCTTATGGTTTGTTCCATTCCCAAAATATTGCATTACAAGCCTGCGAATTATATTATTAATTTAAAAGCAGTACGTAAGTTCAATAAATTTTTGAAAGTATATTTACACTCAAAAATGCCTTGATGGCTGAAAAAGGAAATTTTAAGCTCCCTTAAACTGTGTTTTAAAGAATTTCTTTGAAATGCGATTTGAATTAAGTGAGGGTGTTTAAGGCAATAAGGTAAATACCAGTTTTAATTTCTGCTTATTTGACGGTGAAGAACAAAAAAGAAATATGTTCCTTAAGATTATTAAAAAAAAAGTTGTTTGTTTCCATGAATAGGCCTATTTCTTAAGTTTCCTGTTTGTAATTAAAAGTATAGTTGAATATTTTTCTAGTTTTTGCGTTTTATATCCGGAAAGCTCTAATATAAGTCCATCTACGTACATATCTACATACATACATTTTAATACAAAAAAAACGACAATCTGTTGTTGCAATTAAATGACCATTACCGCCCTTAAGTAAAATTCCATTAAACTGCCATTAAGAGGTCTTCATTTTTGTACTTATTGTCATTCAATTCGATTAATTGATATCGGAACTTGATTAATAGCAATTTATCATTTTAAATCTAAGTCTCTCTAAAAAAAAATTAACAATCTTTGAAAGCGAACATTCCCAATTTTAACAAGATTACAACAAATTTTTTCACATAGTGTGAGTAAATTGTTGTAATTATGGCGACCTTGTTTGCCCACGTATTCGCATTTTTATCATTATTTGTTTTTTAGTGGCGACAATGCTTCAGGTAGTAAAATGCAAATGTGGAGCTGGAGTCAAATGCATGTCAAACATTTGCCACTTTTCACAGCTACACTCCGACTTCGCATACCACGAACTGCGTTGTTTTTTTCTTTCTTTGCGTATTTTGAGACACACTACACTCCTTTTTGTTGATGATGGTGGTTTAACACACAGACCCACTTGATTTCTTGTCAATATGCCATATAAAACAGTAAAGGCCGGTTGTTTGCATTTTCAAAAAATGACGGGACAGTTTTAAATATTTCGTGAAACTTCTGTCGTGTCTGAAAGTGGTTCCACCCACAAGACTACCATTTTTTCCAAATTCAACCCGAGCTCGACAATTATCTGATTTATTTTTGACGGGTTATTAATTTGACTATCTTTTTTTCTGAAATTAACCGATTTTCTATAAAACTGAAAAATGCCTTGTTTTAATGCCTAGAGTAGACAATTTGACATTTTTAAGTAGTTAAAACTTGGTCACTTTTATAAGTCCTAAAATCCTTGACGAAATATCTTCCCACTTATCATTTTATTATTTCGGCTCAATTAACCGGTAGCTATAGTAGAATTTAAACGGCAACATAAATTTATACGTAGCCGTAGCCAATATACTATTTGCACTTCCTCCTTCATGTTTCAATCCCGTTTTATTGAGCGAGTATAAAGGTGTTCGATGTTGTGTCTTATTACTGCGCGAATGTCTGCGAATTTCTTCAAGTAAAGGAGTGTTTTTCTTGTCGAATTGATCTATGAAAATATTATGGAAAAAGTGGGTAAATTTACTGCATTCCATTCCAATGAAGGAAAATCATCGAAAAAAAAAGAAAAGTAAAAGAAATGAAAAACCAAATAACACACAAATTGAAGAAAGAGAAAAAGAGAGACGAAGACAGTGAGCGAGAGAAAGAAAGAAAGACAAAAAGAAGAAATCGATGAAACATGAAGTATGAAAGGTATGTGCTGTGTTGTTGGCAGGTTGGGCTTTGGTGACGGTGATAAAGGTAAGGTAGGTAAGGTAAGGTAATGTGGCAGTAAGGTGGTTGAGCATGCACATTTCTTTTTAACAACAACATGACCTGTCTCTATACATAAGTTGAGGTTTCCACCTGGTTCGCTGTTTGTTTATTATTATTTGTTTTATTGTTGAGAATTATTGTTTTTGAAGTTAAAAGGGAAGCGAATGTTGTTTTCCATACAAGTTTTATAATTTAGTCTATTTGTTAATTTTGTCTTAATGGTTAAAGATGTTATTTCAAGTTTTTATTGTTCTTTTTTGAATTCCATGGCAAAGTTCAAGAAAAAATGTTAAACATTAGTTTTTTTGGGGTCGTCCCACTTTTTAGAAGTCTAAATCATGTATGTACCATTTTTGTATTTGATAGTAGCATTTAAAGTATTCATATTTTAAAGAGAAAAAAAATAATTTGTTGCTTAGTGCTGAGCACTTAATGCCATCTATGTCTGCAAATGTTTTAAATGTTTTCGACTTAAATTATGAATATTTCTATATTCCAACAAAAGAAATGCACAAAGGTGTACTTAATTCGGTCAGCAATTAAAGGTGCTAGACCATTATTTTTTATAAAATAAAAATAGAATAAGGCAACAAATCTCACAACAATTGCACTAATCGTGTTAAAATCTTTCTTTGCCTCCTCGGAGTTGAACTTTGGCCCCTTTGTACTAAGATACACTTATTTGTGGGGATCCGTGAAGGATCGATGTTTTTCCAACAAGCCGAAAACGATTTAAGCACTAAAATCTCAAATTCTTCCACACTGAAACAATAGATTCCTTCTGGATCAGGTGAAAAATGTTGTTTCTTCTTAGATCCAATGATATCATTGAAAACTATAATTTGTTTCATTTCAGAGCTCAGATTGTATCCAAAGCCAGTTTAATAAATTAAATAAAAATTCAATCACTTCCAAACATCCACCACCAGTTTGTCTCTTCCCGACAATGTTTGCCAAACTAACCATGCAACTTGTCTATGCATACCTCCTTCAGCGTAACATATATATTGTATATATGCAGCTTTAACTCGTTCATGTGTACTTGGTTAAAACAACAACAACCACAAGAATCTGGCACATATTTGCTGGAGGAGAATTATCTCATTGATGATGAGTCGTCGCATCCAGTAAGAGACCTCTCTGTGCTGTATAATTTACGTTGTTAGCTAACAACCACTCATCCTCATATTAAACAAAAAAAATAACATCCCCACAGCTTGAATATTTCTTGAAATCTCAAAACTTGATTTTAAAGCTTCTGGTGTGGTGGTTTTTTTTTCTTCTTTCACTTAACCACCTGAGCGTATGACTTGGGATGTTTTATATGTTTTGTCAATGCAGATACCTGTTTGATTGTTTTTTTTATTTTTTAATTCGTTGCTTTATGTGTTACAAGTATATTTTAGTCGATGATGAGTCTTAAAAAGTATTTTATTTATTATCACAAATACCTCCAATAGGTACTCTCCAGGTGTCAATTGAGCATTCTTAATAGCATTCCATAAGTTTTTGTTGTTTGTATTTTGTGAAATAATCTGATTTTATTAGAATCTTCAACAAGGTCTTTTTGTTTATTGCTTCTTATCCCAGGATTTTATGGGTGCAGTGCTTGGCATTTCATATTTTATCAAAATGCTGAAGGTGTGGTCTTGTATATCCAGTTCGGGTCACTTTTGTGATATGCTTCACATATCGTCATACAATACCACATTTTAAGGAATTTTAATTTGTATTTTTTTTTTCAAATTTCTATAATCATTCAAATTTAAAACATAAACCTCTCCCCCTTCCCTCTTTTTGAAAGCTGTGCGACACGATCCAAGTTATTTAACAAAAATGCGTACAAATTATTCTATACCCTATAAAAGCCGTAATCACCTTAGTTACAAAAATTCAATAACATCCAGTAAAAAGTCTAAAAATCAGGTTCGCTGCTCAACTCTTTTGTTTCGCATATTTGCTATTTGGGTTCTTTTTTTTCAAATTATTTGTCTGCTATCAAACTACTTTATAACGCAATTAAATTCCTTTCCATATCAGAATTTAATGTCCATAAAAGATGTAAAATAAATTCATCTATTTTACCTGAGTGAGTGTCTCCGTCTTCGTCTTAGTCTCCGTGTCTGTGTGTATTTGTGTAAATACATAAATTGGCGATATTATATTATTTTATCTATGAATACGTAATAGAGAACATTACTTTTTTCATTTTTCTTTTAAGAAAGCAAACCAGCTTAGATTGAAAAGAAAGAAGAAAATTCTTCAATTACCTACGAAGAAAAATAAAAACAGCAAATAGCTGAAAAAAAACGAAAACAAAAATAAAAAATAAAAAAACGATAAAAGAGAACTCGAGAAAAATAGTAGAAATAAAAATACAAGACTATACTTTTTTTTTTCTATATATTCTTTGACAAAATACTGCCAACAGAGTATAGCGAGTAGAAGATAGCAGGTACGCCCAAGAAATAACTGCGTCTTATCCACGGATAAACCAACCGTCAAGACAACAAAACACGAAAAATATATAAATTCACTTCAGAGAGGTCTAATTCTTTCGATTGGCATGCGCATTTAAATAAAATAAAATAAAAGAATAATAATACACAAAAAAAGTAATAGAAAAAGTCACAGAAAATATAAAATAAAAAAATTAAGAAAAAAACAATAAAAAAAACAATATATTTTAAAGTATATTTCTAGCAGAATAGATTATAAAGGAAAAAGAGGAAAAACCGGTAGATTAAGTGAAATACATACAATCAAATGGCGCATACTACAAAATACACTTCTTGTGGGATTTGTAAGTATGTGAGTGTGGTTGTGTGTTTACCATAAACTATACATTGATATTATGGGATAGCGTGAGCAAGAGAATCAAAAATTCACAAATACTTGTACGTCTCTTTTTTTATAGGAAAAATTGAAAAGAGCAACTAGTTTAGGTTTGTTTTAATGGTATTTGAGATCTTTAAATGGTGAGAAAGAGTGTGCTTACCTGGAAGATATCTTTTTGTTCTTGGTGTAAAAGCGAGCACTGATCTAGGGGGATAGAAATTAACAAGATTAGAAAAAACTAGATTTTATCTATTGGTTATACAAAAGTGAGAAGAAAATTTATAATAAAATTAAAATTTAGGCCACCATCGAAATACATTAAATTTTATAAGTTTAATAGTCTCAGAAAAGGAAAGTTGTGAATAAAAGCAATAGGACAACAAACATTTTTTTAATTAATATAAGTTAGCAACGTACATACATATAAGGATTATCATTAAGTGAAGAGATAGTATGTTCACAAGTTTTTTCGATTTGTCTCTTATTGTTTGACCAAAGACGTAAATTGTTTCGTTTTTTAAAAGCTTAATTCTTACAAAAAAAGTAATGGCTCATGGGGGGATCGAACCCACGACCTTCGCGTTATTAGCACGACGCTCTAACCAACTGAGCTAATGGGCCCGATAAAATTTGAGAGACACATCAAAACAACGAATATGTAAACTAAATGCACATAAGTGCATTTCATTAAACGCAGAAAAACTCTTTAAATATAATATTTAAGTCCTTAAGTAATATGTTTTGTTTAAAACCGGTTATCCATTTTTCATTTTCAAAAGTAAACGTCATTATTTAAATGACCACTATGCGAGTTGTTGCAAGCATCGATTCTTTCAAAGTAATTTTCGACTACTTTTTGACACATATTGGTCGGTGTATCATCCATAACTTGACCAATGTTGGTGCTCAAGAGTTGAAGGTTTATCTGCATCAACACGGTCTTTCGCGTAGCCCAACAAAATAAAGTCCCGACGAGGAATAACGCGGCAAGGAAATGTCTCTTGCAATAAAGCCATATGCCCACGAGTTGTCTGGCATGTGGCATCGTCTTGTTGAAACCACATATTCTTCAAGTCGTATTCTTCAATCATATGAACATAACGGTCTAATGTCACCGTCAAGACAGTCTTTTTATTGTCGTTTGAATTGAATTTTGTCGATGTAATGGAATTTCTTCAAATACTTGAGGTTTCTCAGAACACAAAATACGACAATTTTATTTATTTACATACCCATTGAGTGAGAAATGTGCTTCGTCATTGAAGAACCTTTTGTTCGAAACATCGCCGTCTACCGCCTGTTGTTCAACCACCCATTCGACGTATCTACGACGTTGTTAATGGTCAGCTGGCTTCAATTGTTGTGTGAGCTTCACTTTATATAGATGTGGGTGCAGATCCAAATGCAAAATACACCTAATGTTCCAAAAGACAGTCCTTGTTCCTGGGAACGACAAGGAATCGACACACTCGTATCTTAGGCGACATTTTCACTTATAGCAGCCATATTTTCAGTGATACGAGCGAAACGATGATGCACAGTTTGATGATGATCCAGTCTCTTCGAATTTCTTCACAGTTTTGTCAATTTCTTGCTTAGTTGGACGATTGTGTAAACCATAATCTCCTTAAAGCACAATATGTGGCTGTGGCAAAATCACCACCTCTGTAGTAGATTTTAACAATTTGTATGCGTTGTGCGATAGTTCAGCGATCAATTTTCGTAAATGTCAGACTTTCAAATAAAAAAAAGATTGGTTAAACAGCTTTGTTGTCGACAAATGTCGAATTCCAGTCCTATACTTTTAAAATCGAAAGCTGGATAACCCGATATTAACCCTTAACACACGATGTGATTCGTCACCCCAGGCTCAAAAAAAATTGGATGTCTTAAACCTTTCAATTCAATACAGCAAATGGCAGGACATTGCGGCAGGTAAGTTTGGGAAGTGACTTCACTACGGGGTAAGCCAAAAAATTGTATGGCGGTGCTTTGAGCGTTTTTTTAGATTGCTTATTTTTAGATCGACTTAAAATTAAAACCCTAAAAAATGTTGAAGAACTCTCCAACTGACATGATAAAATCAATTCAATTAGGTTATTGATCGTGGGGTAAGGAGTTACACCATGTGCTATGAAATGTGTCCGCTAAGGGTTAACGGAATTCTTGCAGATAAATTTAACTAAAGATATGAATTCCAAAAAGTTGAATTGTAGTTAAACAGATTTGCAAGAGATATTTAAAAAAATTATAATTTTGGAGAATAAATTTCTTATTTTATTCAATTTCAGAAGTGTACTGTTTTAATTCTTAGACTTTTTATACAATATAGTCTTTGGTTTGTGATCTTCATTAAATTTGTCTAAAAGTAAAAGTTCTTATAGTTCATAAATTTAATAATCAACTTACTATTATTTCATCGCGTTTAAAAATTTGGAATAGGAATGCTCATCAATATACCCTCGAGCCCATCTTTGGTCGTACTGTACAGATATTCGTTCTTTAGCCGTACTATGCGAATGTGGAATGCCTTGCCACACTCTCGTCTTTCCCAGTTATTTCAATATTCAGGAATTCAAAATCAATGTGCACCGACATCTCCTTTCAACCCCTCTCTCCCTTCCCTAGTGCTAACACTGTGTCTACATAATGAGGGTAATATTTTGAGTGTGCGCTTATTATAAAAAAAAAAATATTTTCGTTTTCTCCATCTTGTAACTCTAAATCTTCAGTCAACAATAAATAATAAACGACACACTTGCTTGAAATGTGCTATCACCTGTTGTTGACCATAATATTATTTTCGCATCCATTCGCAAAACACCTGAATCTATATATGTACACTATACACATACATATAAATTTACATTTACACACTCTACAAAAAGACAAGACGAAACAGAAAAAACAACAACACACCTTGAAAGCCGCCAAGCCCCACTCACACCTGAATCTATACCTACACACCACATTTAACTTATTATATTATTCCAAGACTTGTTGGGCTTGCGGAATGTGGAAATAACGAACGAAGTAAAAGATATTCGGTCTGGAAAAAAAATACCACGTCGTCGATACGGTCTCTATTCTTGAGTATACCTGCGCCGTGGTAACAACTCGAGTAAAATCGATTTAAAATTTACGAATTTTATTTTTAATAAACAAAAACGGATCGAGGAACCGATAATCGTTATTTGAATTCGCGCGTTCAAATAAAAAGAAAATTGAATATCAAAATAATACCGGGATAAATTATTATGGAATAAAAAACACCCTTTTGTTTAGATAAATTATATCAAAGTTATGTGAAACCGATCGGATCGCAGCACAACATTTTTACACAAAGGTTAAAAAAAGGAATATTTCTCCGCCATATTTTTCTAGATCCTTCCATGGACACAATCTGATTTAAGTTTGTTGAAAAATTAATAAAGCAAATACAATTTTCAAGGAAAAAAAGATACAAAAATTTAAAAGTGATCTACCCTAAAAGGAATCAACTTCCGCCATATTTTCTTTGATATTCTTAGTGACACCGAGTATCCTCAAGTTGAAGTGTCAGTTTTCAACCAAAAAGATACAAATTTCAAAAAAAAAGATACAAGTTTTCAAGGAAGAAGTTACAATTTGACAAGTGATCTAAAAAGTGATCTACCCTAAAAGGAAGCAACTTCCGCCATATTTCCTTCGTCAATTCCATGGATACACCAACCTTGCGGATATAGAGTGAATATTTTCGACAAAAAAAGATACAAAGTTCAAAAATAAGAAAAGAGTTTAGAAAAAGTGATTTTTTAAAAATACAAATTCAGTGTAATTTCGAAGAGATACCAAATTAAATAAAAATGTCCAACGTAATTTGCACTGTGTAAGTGTCAAAGTAAAAGGAATTTAACACCAATACATACTCGTACATCAGCCTGATGACAAACTAGTGCTTGCGTGTGTATTTGTGTTACTGGTGTTTGCCTTAGTGGTTGAAATAAATTCTTTTATAATCGCACTGATATTTAACCATCTTCTTCGTCATCTGGTTGCCTTGATATTTTCTTTTTCTTCGTTCTTCGTTCGGTTCTTCTTCTTCGTTTAGTAATTATTATTAATATATTTTTTTTTGATTTTGTGTTTTCGTCGTCGTGTTCTGAGTGCCTTTGATTTTCGTATCTTATTTTTAAAGGCTTGGTGCACACCTTGGGTTGGTGTATTGAATATCACGCCCTCGAGAGCGTGTTATTGATGATCATAGAACGTGAAATATCAAATTTTTAATGCGAATTAGCGGTCGCGTGTGACAAAAGATACGACGACGACGTTTCTTCCTCCTTCTTCTACTTCTTTTGTCATAGCTCACCTTCTGCACAATAATGATGGGCGATTCGACACCAATTTGCCGCTGTCGGGTTCTCTATCTTGGCAGTGCAGTACCTCGACAAAGTAAAGACGGTCTTCAAGGCATTCAGGAGCCTCTGCGAAGCCTCTACCCCTCTGAGGGTGCAGTCGGAGCCAAAGGCATTGATTCATGGCTGAGCGTGTGGTCAAACGGCATTCTACTGGAAAATGTGGATGAGAATCTCAAACAAATAACTCGATTCTTCCCCATCGAATCACTGCACTATTGCGCTGCAGTTCGACAAGTCCTCATTCCCGAACGGGGCAATTCGAATCCGGAGCCCAAATTTCTACCACTAGATTCACCATTCGCCCGTATGCCACGCGCCCAACATCCGCCAATATTTGCTGCGATTCTGCGCAGGACGACCGGCATCAAGGTCCTCGAGTGTCATGTGTTCATATGTAAGCGTGAGGCTGCGGCCAACGCTCTAGTCAGATGTTGTTTTCATGCGTATGCGGATAATTCTTATGCCCGACAGCTGGAGACTGGCGGTGGCGGTGTGGGTGGTAATGGTACGAGTGCGGGCGGTGGCAGTAGTGTGTATGGGACATTGAAGAGTAATGGTGCAGTGAGTAAATCAAATGGCGATCTGACAGCAGTTCCGGGTGGCAGTGGATGGCGATCGCGAGCAGGCAGTACGACCACACTGAATAGTGTTGGCCGGCAATCAAATGGACACCCCCAGCAAAGTCACAATATTATGATGAACGGTGGAATGAGTCTGAATGGCGGTGGCAGTAATAGCAGTGCAGCTGAAGGATATACGTCTGTTAAGAATTGTAAGTACAAAATCTATCGTCCAAATGTCAAAACAAAAAACCGTGGATAGAATTTTGAAACAATTTTTTGAAGATTTTATCCAATAACTCTTGTTTTAATCTGAAGGCAACAAAGCTTATTCACTAAGGTCTGATGCTTAGTTTTAAGATTTTTCAAAACAATCTTTCTGTAATTTTGAATGATACATTTTCGCTCATATAACTAAACAGACTGTCGAATTTAGAAGAGTCTCTTTTACCTTCATTTAGGATTCTGAATTACCTACATTGTGTGCTTTATTGGTTTGAAATTTCCCAAGTCTGAATTGAATATAAACTTCGAGGTGATTACGGACAAATTTTAGTCATTTGTATCATCCGATTCAAAATTTCTAACGTAAATCCAAACTAGCTATAGAATGGTTACTACCTTTAAAACACGAAACAAGTTTATTTGGCATTTGATACTTTTAAATATCCTTATGAGACCGAGAAATTTGAGAAGTGTGTTTTGTTTCGAAAATTGTTCTCTCAGAATGAAAAAGAAAGAAAAGAATGAGGACTTGAACACATTTACATTTGAAAGAGCCTTTATGAAAACATTTTTGCTATACAAAATTTGCTCGAGAAGAGGCATTTGAGAACACGATTTTATGCAGGGCTTTCGAAATGGGAGAAATTTTATTTATTTGTAAGAAGGCAAATAATCCAGTAACATCACAGCTACTGTTGCATTACTATATTCTTTTCATGAAGTTTTCCGTGCAGCGACATGCCTTCGATAACTTCACAAACTATATTGTTCATATCTTGAATCTACAAACCGTATGCTTTAGCTGACACTAATGAATAAAGTCAAAAGATGTTAAATTACAAGATCTTGGTGGGAAATACCGAACATTAGTTAGGGAAATAACAGTGTTAGAAAACTGTATTGCAAAATTGTGATTCTTCGATTAATTGAAAAAGGTCATCATGTTTTAAATAAAAGTCGTTCACTTTCCAATTATTTTCGAAAAAGTAAAGTAAGGTGAATTTACTTTGTCATTATCTGCCCAAAAACTCTCTAAACAGTGACATGTTGGGAATTGAGAGGCTTTTCTATAATATTTTTGTAATTTTCTCTAGTCTCCGAGGTTTTCACCTTATCATTGAAATTGATTTTTTATGGAAACCCGGATGATGTATTTCATTAGGACCTAATCAGCTAAGAAACGACATTGCTGGCGATAGACTGTTTTAAGTTCTTGTTTTTAATTAACTTTAAAAGCCTTAAGACCTAAGTTCTAAGCTCTGAAAATCCATAAAGTTTGAAGTCACAAAGTTTTGATTCTTCTCATCACTAACAAAATAAAAGAGCTCAAATTTGTCCACCATGTTTTATTATTTCCGGTCGAGAAGGTGCTTAAACCCTAGTTTGATCTGCTTAAATTAGTATTCAATGGTGTCTGGAGTCTTATACTAGAACGACTAAAACTAAATTTTAAACTACCAAGAACTAATGGCGATGAAATTTGTCCGTTTATTATTCCAACAATAAAACAAAACTGCAAGTACGTCCTATGATTTGTCAAAAAAGGAAAATTAATGAGGGAGTCTTTGTGAATAAGGCGGTAATGTATGAATATCATGAAACAACGGAAGGGATCGTAGACAAAATCGCAAAAATCTTTCCCGAATGGCTTCGAGTCTTGTAACGGATACGGCTTAGTAAGGTGACCATAATGTACAAGCATATTTCAGTACTGGTCTCACAAATGAAACAAAAAGTCATTTTAAAACATATGGATCAGGAAAATCACGGCCAAATAATAAAGCCCAGAACTCTATTTGCTTTTTTATCTATGAAGTTAATATGTTCAATAAATGTTAGTTTAGAATCTTAGACAACACTCAAGTCAGAAAATACATATACTCTACTTAAAGGACAAGAATCAAACATCAAAACGATCAGATCATGGAAAATTCATGGTTTTACATTTTTTCAAGATTTAAAACTGAAAGAATCAATTGAAAAGTTTGATGCTTCCCAAGAATTAACACCTTCTTACGCATTCGTTGGCGTTGAAGATATAAAAAGTGTTATCAAAAGGCTTAAAGTTAAAAAAACGGGAGGGTTAGACCAAATAAAAAATGTTTATTTAAAACATCTTCCAATAACTGGTGTAAAATATCTCACTTTTATTATAAACGCATGTTTAAAATTGCAATACTTTCCAGCCACTTGGAAAATTGCTAAAATTGTACCTATTTCCAAAGCTGGAAAAGCTTTTGACAATGCTGGTGGTTATAGGCCAATAAGTTTGTTAAGTAGCATAAGCAAAGTTTATGAGAAAGTTTTGAAAGAAAAAATCTTAAAAGTGGTGTATAACAAAAAAATATTTCCAGATCAACAATTTGGTTTTAGAACGTTTCATAGCACTTCCCACCAGGTCAAAAGAATTTGCAATCATGTTAAACGCAACCGTGCTCAAAGTAAATCAACAGGTATGGTCTTATTAGACATAGAAAAGGCCTTTGATTCTGTGTGGCATAAAGGAATTATTTATAAAATGTTAACATTTAAAATTCCGCTATATTTATGTAAAATAGTTCAAAGCTTCTTGTCCGGTCGATGTTTTAGTGTTTTTGTTGACGGTGGTGTTTCATCATTGGTGAACTTCAATTTTGGTGTTCCACAAGGTTCCGTGCTTGGCCCATCCTTGTACAATCTATACACCTCGGATTTCCCAAAAATCCCACAATGTGAATCAGCTATTTTTGCTGATGACGTAGCAATATTTTGCTCAGACAAGCTCGCTCTCAATATTGAGAGGAGCCTAAGTCGGGCTGTTGAAATATTGCATAATTATTATAATAAATGGAAAATTAAATTGAATGATGAGAAATTTCAAGCTATCTTTTTCACACGAAAAAGAAAGTCTTGTTATCTTCCCAGTAACCAACTTAAAATTAATGGAAAAGATATAGCTTGGGAAAGATCCGTCAAATATTTAGGGATACACCTCGACACTAAACTAACATTTAGTGACTATATAAACAGCACTTTGAAGAAAATAGGCATAGCTATTAAACTGCTATATCCATTTATCAACCGCAATTCTACTCTCACTAATGATAATAAAATCATAATATTCAAGGTTATCTTCCAAGCAATATTGCTCTATGGAAGTCCTGTATGGGGAAAGGCAGCTTCCTGTCACATAAAAAAACTCCAGGTATCACAAAATAAATTGTTAAAAATGATGCTGAATCTACTCTGGCGTCATTCAACTATAGATCTCCACCAAAGAGCGAATGTTGAGTGGATTTCTGAACGAATTCAGAAGCTCGCCAATAAATTTGATTATAGCTGTGATATATCTGAAAACCCACTCATTAACCAGCTGTGATAAATATTTGTTCTTCTTGTTCTACATTTTACATATCCATCTATTTACTTGTTAATTTATTAACTGATTTGTTATTTATTTGTTATTAAATTTAATTGTTCCAGCAAACACTTATTTATTAATTAATTTACTTGTTTTGTACCTATTTGTACCAAATAACTTATTTATTTTCTTATTTATTGATTTACTTATTTATTTCTTTATACATACATATGTATTTATTTATTTATTAATTTATTTATTTATTTATTTATTTATTTATTTATTTATTTATTTATTTATTATATTTATTTGATTATTCATTTATTTATATATTAATTTGTTAATTTATTAATTTATTTATTATTTTATTTAGTTTGTATTTATTACATATTTATTTTCATTTAATTATATCAACTACTGTTGAAATGTTGTTTTCTTAACTCATTGCAATCTAGTCATTTTATTTATTATTATTATTATTATTATTATTATTATTATTATTATTATTATTATTATTATTATTATTATTATTATTATTTTTTTTTTTTCTTGAACTTAAATTGAAGGTTTTTCTTATAAGCATTTTCCTTCAAATAAACTATTACCCAAATGAATTTTTCAAATAAAAACAAGATAATGTTTCAGATGTAAGATAAGTTTAATCAAATCTCTGAATTGTAAAATGTGCGGTTACACCACTTTTAAATTATTTTTTTTTTGCGAAATAAAATCTATCTATCTAAAACTGAAACCAAGTCATTTATAAATAAAACAAATAGAATAGGACCAAAATGACTACCTTGGGGGACACCAGAATTCACAACAAATTAACTTGAACACTCATTACTAAATTTAACACTATAACGTCTATCTTGCAAATATCTTTGCTGCAATAGTTTCAAAAGGAATGTTTTATGACACAATTTGTCAAAGGCTTTGCTGAAATCAGTAAAGATACAATCTACCTGTTCGCGTTTTTCAAAAACGTCACAGATAATTAAACTACAATGAAGAGAAAGGACGCTACATACGGTTGACTCAAACAGTTTAGGTATCACAGATAGTTTAGCGATAGGTCGGTAGTTCATTATTTCGTTTTTAGGACCGTTTTTGTGTACTGGTAATATGAAGGATACTTTAAAACGTGTTGAAAAGAGCACATAATGGGTGTTCTTAATACGAAGCTCATTTCTTTAAATAGGATAAGGGTACACCATTGGGACCAGGGCTAAAACATTCTTCAAGTTGTAGGATACTCCTAAGGCAATACCTTTACTTATAACGAAATTGATAGAATTTAAGTGGGGACATTTGAAATAGTGGTAGATGTGTTAGGAAAGCTAATAGTATTATGACCTACAAAAGAATCTTTAAAGTAGTTTGCAAACATGTTCGCAATTATTCTTGGCTCATTACTATTTGATGTCGAATCAGTCATTAAGTTAGGGTATCCACATGTTTTCTTCTTACGATTAACGAATTTCCAATAACTATCAGGATTATTTTTGAGGTTTAATTCAATTTTCGGTATGTAGTCATCAGATAGGATGTTAGAGTAGTCAGTGAAAAGTTGTTTTATTATAATGAACGTCCTATAATCATCATCAGTTCCTGTTTGATTATACTTTATCTGAGCTTCGTTACTTTTGTTTTTAACGTAAGAATCAACCTATGGTGGAACACTCAAGTTATTTCGAGTCTTTTTAAATGGAATCGTTTTTTAGACACAGTCAGAAAGATTTAAATAAAAAATGTTACTCATCCAATATCGTCAATATTTAAGTTACAAAATAAGTGATAGTAATTGATCGTACATAATAAGTCAAAAAGATTTTCAAAATTACAGCTGCTAGAGCTAAATTCTAGTTTGTTGTTATTAGATAGCATATGAGGTTAAGCCTTGTTTAAATTAAGTGTCTAATGCAGAATGATGTGATCTTCGTCCATAATTTTCTCAACAGAAGAAATCACAGCTGCTTCCGAGCATACGGTTTCGGAGAAAAATACCAGATCGAGTGTTTCTCCAAAACGACTCTTCACACCGTTGAGTTGACTTAAGCCACATGAAGACATACCATATGTTAATAAAAGCTCATGTGAAGATGACGCGTTTATTGGAACGTAGAATTTATCATCGTTGAAATTGGGTATCCAAAAGGATACAAATTCTATACAGTTGTTTAGTTTTTCATAACCCTCGTTCTTAGACCTTGGGGGTATATATGCTAATACAATAAACAAATGTCCTGTTGCCATTTTAATTTTCAAGCATAGTATTTCGATGTCTGTTGATCGAAAGTCGTCAATCGTTAACCAGTGAAAGTATTGTTGATATCAACAAGAATTCCGCGACCAACCCACTGTGCAAGTGCGGCGTTTGACTCGTCTGAGTTATTACGATCACGTCTAAAGACTTGATCAAAGCTCCGAGTCCGAGATAGAGTTGTTGAGCCATGTTTCCGTCAATATTATGATATCATGAGAAAGATTGTTAATGTTTTTGTAAACCATATTAGTCTTTGTCCGAAGTCCATTTACGTTACGGCTTGTACAAAAATTCAATTATTCTCCATCATTTATTGAAATAAACTTTAAGATTTCCATTCATTCAATTTTCCTAAAGAATTTGACTTCTAATTTTACAATCAGCAATTATTTGAAAATAAAAAGAATGCAATCATTCTTTTTTGAATCACTTGATTGCAATCATCAATTGACTTTGAGGAGTACAAAGATTTCTTTTCACGGTAAAATAGTTGCTTTAAAATTACATACGGAATTTTTATATTAGTCATAAAAGATTGGATTCTTTCAACGAAGAATTATGTTTAAAATTGCCGCTAGAATTTGATTCATGTTGATGGTAGAAATACGAAGAGAAATATATATTTTTATTTTTTGTTGAAAGAAAATCCATTTCAAGAAATTCGCTCACATTCGCATTTGTCAGAAAATTGTTATAAAAAAGAGCAAATCAAATGTGAATTAAATGATGTTTAAATTGTCTTAATTATCAAAAATAGTATACATTGCTTATTTTATTTGTTTTTGCCTCCGGCTAGACTTTAAAATCTCATTAAGTTAACCTAGAAATCAGCTTTAACTTTGATATATTTTCATCATTAGACAAAATAAAATGAACTAAATAAATGCCATATCGGATTTCTCCTTACATACTCGTACGGACGTCCACTCGGACAACATCAATTATAATAAAATTACGCCACCAGAGGGCAGAGTTTTTAAGAAAACAAATATACAATTATCTCAAAGTAGCTTATCTATTTAATTTTAAGTACAATTTAAGTCTTCATTAAATGCAACACAACAAAGAAAATGACATCAGCTCAGCGTCAGCATTAGATCAATTAAATGCAATAAAATCTGAAAGTATAGTCGCACTTTCGAATTCCATCACGGAGTCTAGTGAGCGGAGTCATTAATTTTTGAGTCGGTTTATGCCTCTAAACGTCAGGCAGACAATAATAATAATTTTTATCTACCAGTCAGCACCACCACCACCAACTTTGAGCCTCTCACAGTAAGAGTTATGATGGTAAGGAATTTAAATTTTATTTTCCAATTTTTTTTTTGATTTTTGTTTGTCTTGTTGTAATATAATCAGCAGGTACTCGTTTATTATTATGCAATAATAATTGTTCATGTTGCCGACCATTAACTATCAGGTAGGTACCTTACCTACTTACTTACAATATGGATATTGCTGTGCATTTTAAATATTTTGTTGTTGTTTGTCAATTAAATTGATGCAATCAGTTAAAATTTAAAATTGTCATCGTGTTTGGATTTTTGAAAAGCGAATTGAGGAATTGGGGTTTTGAGCTCGCAGCATGTGTAGTTATCAAATTTGTATTTTAATGCGTGATTTACGCAATATGAGTTTAAGATGCATTCATATTGCTGTTCATAGTCATAAGTTTATAATTTTTTTGATTGAGTAAGATTTTGTGAGAAATTTTAGAGCGGGTGGTTATTCCATGGATTCAAATATTGTTGCTAATTGAATACTTTTTGGAATTTTATAGCCTTGAAAGTTTATGTGGTTGGAGAATTTGCAAACTTTACGCTCCAAAAAATATTTCATTCAACTCGTACATCTTATTAAAAGATGACGAAAATATGAAGCAATATTTGCGAAGTAACGATATTGCAGAATAGGGTAGAATAGGGATATGGGTAGAATAGGGATATGGTTATGAATACCCTAAAAAGGGTTAAACACATTACGACTTATAACGCTATGATCAAAAAGGTTTAATATAAATCAATTTATACTTTTCCTAAGGTAAAAGGCATCAACCTTTCGTTTGAATTCGACTTAAAAATCAATTTATGGCATGAGGTTTTTTAAAAATAATCTTTTAAAATTCTTAACAAAGAAATCTTCTACCACACTTTTTGAGGCTATGTAATTAATGAAGCAGTTTTTGTTTTTCAATATAATTCATGAATATTTAAGAAATCTTTAATCGCTATTAAAATATTCCCAGTAACGTTTTTCAAAAACCTTCTTAAGTTGTGAAGTCTAAAGCATTTATGTTGAAACGATTTTTTATTTGTTATATATTAAATTGCCGTAAAAACAAGATTATCAAATCAACTTTTTAAAATATATTGGAAAAATATAAAAATTATTGTGTTGAAAACGATTATATTTGGATTTAGAGTCATCACCAAAAATCAACTTTAAAACGTTTGTTTTCAATATCCGTGAAAGCTTAACATTCAATATATTCAAAACTTCATACATAAAGAGAAAAAATTAAGAAAGATAATTTCTAAAAACTTTCAGATATCAAAATGATTTAAAATACATCTGAGAGCTATAGATTTCTGTTGTGTAAAATCATCACCTATTTTTTTGTAAGAACTATTTTGTGTTCAACCCTAGCCTGAAAAATACTCCACATTCGTGTTGTGCTGCTAAACAAAACATATCTGTACTTGAAAGCACGGGAATTGGACTCTTGGTTACATCTATAAGCATTGTTAAGCCTACGGGTATAACCATTGAAATGTGTAAGGAGAGGAATGGAAATGGCTATTTCACTAGATCTTTTTATAAAAATAGGGCAAAATAATGACAGGAATGAAATGTTTCGCGAGCAAGGTGGTCGCTACAAATATTTGAGTTAGGAAACTATCACCTATTCTTTTGAATTCTGTCATGATTTCAGTAGGTAAGTCGAGCACTTGTCTCACTCCACAATAGATGGTCTGTGATGCACATTCTTAGAACCAAAGCATTTGAAGAGGTTTGTGATTTAAAACAGTTTTGGTTACGCATTGAAAAACTCTGAACGATTAAGATTTGAATAAAATAATCACTTGCTGCCATTGAAAATCCACATGTCAAGAATCTTAAAGCGAATTGTCAGTGAAACAATTTGTAGTAGATTAAAAGTTTCAGACAAAAGGAAGAGTGTCGGAGACAAAATTTAGCCCTGTGGTACACCAACAATTTGTTTGTGGATATAAGATTTAAAGCAGTCCAATACTTCTTATTACACTTCAGTTCATTGCCAATGATAATATTTCAAATGATTTTAAATCATACCTGACAATTGCTGAAATACTTTTTGTCAATAATTTTCACACAAAATTGTAAGTTTACACGATTTAAAAACATTTTGACAGTTTTTTCACTAATAGAACTGACAATCATCTGTCTTTAGACTTTCAATATTTGAACTATTATTAATTGAAAAAAAAAAATAAATTAGTTCATCGAACTATAAATCTGTTAATAGTGAAAAATTTTACAAAATAAGGGAAGCAAAATATAATAGTTTCTAGTTAGCTCCACCGCATAACTATATTCTTGAGTCCATAACTTCAATTCTAAGCTAAAATTACAGCTTTCAGTGACCATAACGAGGATACAGCACAGCTCACTTTAGTATACTTCTCTTCGCACTACACTAAATGCCAATTGTTCATTGTTTCCTGTAGAATATTCTTTTCGGTTTCGACCCAAAAGTTTGTTTATTAACATTAATTCTATGTAAAGCTAGAAATGGGAAGAAAACTTTTTTGGTATCTAGATGTTGGTAGTGGGAATGTTTTTGTTTAAAAACTAACTTTGGTTGTTAAGCATGTCAGGCATCGATAAAACAATAATTTCAGTGTTAATATTTATTAAAGAAATTTGATTCCAAAAACAAGTTGCATTTTATATTCTTTAAAGTTTCAGAATATAAGCCATGTCTTATGCCACAAGTAAGCTTAAAACACAGCATTAAATTTAAAAAAAAAAATAATTTTCCTTTTGACACAGGATACGGTGGTCATATTCCAAAAGCACTCAATCACAATAAAGTGGTGCATCAAAAAGACTCCAACGATATTCTTTTATGTGAATTTTCTGATTATAAATGTTATCATCAGCGTTATAAGGAGCTTGAACCAATAGAATATAAAGGAATTGGAACTACATTGCCAGGATATGATAGATTTCAGATCTACAATCGAGCTGCAGGAATTGTTCCTAACTATGGTGGTCATGTGCCAGGAAAGAATTTACAATATGGCAAAACTTTTGGAAACATTACAATTGATGCTAGAAAATGGCTTTAAAGAAGTTAAAGGGAATTTATTTTCAACGAAAACAAGATTTACAATGTTCCAAAAAATGTGTGTTCAAATTTGTTTTAAATTAAGTGATATCATTTTTAGAGTTTTCAAAGAAATATACAAGTTTACTTTCAACAATTAAAAAAAAGAGTGTAGGGATACTATAATGTGGTTTTGCACTTAATGCTCCGTTTTGATTCAAATACTTTCTGTCAGAAGTGTTTGTTGTAAGATATCTACTCTAATATCATAAAGCTAAAGAGTGTGTTTGCTTGTTTGTTTGGACCTGCTAATCTCAAGAAGTACCGGTCCGATTTGAAAAATTCTTCCAGTTTTAAGACCATTTATTGATTGACAAAAGCTATAGGCTATATTACATTACGCTAACACTAATACGAGTATTTTTTCTCTTTTGAGAGCTTCTAATGCACGCGCTGCAGGAACAGTTAAGTTGTTGAACAAATTTTGTTCGCTGTATCAGTTTTCAAAGAAAGTCCCTGACAGCAGATGTTTATCTTTTAAAGTTTTTTCAATCAAAGAATGCAAGTAATGCCGAAGGGCGTAGCTAGTGTATTGTAAAAGAATTCCTGGTTTTAGGAATTAGAACTATTTGTATCTTAAAACCTAACATTCTTATGCTAAACACTACAATTCATAATACTGTAATTCGATAACCTTGTATCTACAGCTGTGGTGTAATATCGATAAATAATAAATAAAATTCAATCTAACAATCATTAATAAACCGTTAAACATCTATATAATTATAGAAAAACGTCTAATAAATCACTTTTATTAACAAAACAAACTTGTTTGGCAGAAATAGAAATAAAATTCCACAAACATTCAGCATAACATTTCAAGATTTTAGAATAACACAAAAATTCATTGCAATCGAACAACGCGACGACGGACAAATACCACTCTGCAACCCGCAACCCGTAACTAAATGTTGTAGTTTTCTGCTGACGCCAAAGAATGGCTGACGACAATTAATGACTATAGACGCACCAAAGTCTACAATGCCAACCACATTTTTGTCATTCATTATGGTTGTTTTTTTTTTCTTTTTTCAATTTGTTGCTTAATCGATTTTTATTGTTTAACTATTTACAATGAACATACGTAGACACATATTATGAATAAATAATATAAAATGTTTGCTTTCAAAACTGAATTTAAGTTTAATCTCATTTTGAAAATTCAATATGATTTTGAAATTAGAGCATTCGATAGGAAGGTAGAGAATGATAAAATTTGTATCTTTAACTGATGGAAAATAAATTGATCACGATCTTGATGAGAGAAAATGAACTCACTCGTCTATGCACCAAACTTAAGGAATATTTTTCTTAAGGTTGTGATATTTTAATTTGCATTTATTAATTAGCATATATACTTTACTATATACAGAGCTCGATGAACGAACCAAACAAATTTACATTTACACCTTCAAAAAAGAAGGCAACTCTGGTTCAGAGTCAGGGGTGGATTTAGAGAAATGTCATACGCTTCAACAATAGCCTTGTTTTTTGGTAACTGAGTATATGCTACTTCGCAAAATTTAAGATGGCAAACAACAACGGATTAGTGAAACAAAAATAAGTCTAGAGTTTCAGATTGTTAAATGTAGGAGGCAGTAAAATAGAGCCCAAATTAAGAAAATATAAAGGTTGTGTTGTTTTTCGTCTTCACTAGGTTTAATGTATGTGATCTGGCCTATAAGAAGATTGTTTACGTCTTATGAAACGATAGCTGTTTTGCACTAAAAATATTTATCTAGCAATATAAGTAATTTTCTTCTTTTAAATGAAAAGGAGGAAGAACAACTTCCGAGAAATTGACGATATGCATTGCTTATGTTTAACAGCTGATTTATCGAAGTTTTGTTTTTGAGTCACATAATGATAGTTTTTCAAGACTTTTTAAATATTTTTATATGAATTTATAACAAATGCGTTAATCAAATGTTGATAGCAAAAAGAGAACAAAGATTCGCCATTAGTTCGACTCCATTGTAGTTTAATTTCCAGTTTTATGAACCCAAGCGATTCAACTTTGATTTGATATTTTTTTAACGACCATAGCCTGTTGTTTCAAGAATGTTTAAGTATATAAATATTTTCGCTCCACATTCAAACATTAAGTCTGAAAGTTTAATCCGAGTTTGTTCACTATTATTACAGTTTTACTTGAATAAATGTCGAAGAAGTCACTCACATTAAAACGGGTGATTGATAATTGATAGCAAAATCAATTTGACAGCAAAACGAAGCTTCTGAACACATCCCTTCAAAATAAGCATTTAAGGTTACATGTGCAATGTTGACAATGCCAGTGATGCCAAATTTTAAAGTGAGTAAGTGTTAAAAAAGGACTAAAATGTGTAGTGTTGATTACATACAAAAAATTGATATACTTAGGGAAGTTAAAGCAGTTCTTGAAGATTTTACGAATACATAAATGGCAATGTGTAAATTATTTAAGAACACCGAATTTTGGGTTGATTTTAAATCTGCTGACGTAAATTAATATGGTTAGGTTAGGTTAGAGTGGCGGTCCGTGATAGAGTAGGACACACTAAAGTCAGTTCAATGGCGTATCGTGATACCACGTGAATGTTCAGGCTTTCTTCTAAGCTCAATGGAACCAGTTCGAGTCTCTTACGAAACATGAAAGACTGATAATGTCAAAATAAATGCAATAGTTTGAATCGTTACAGAAGAGTTCTAAGTTGTTCTTGCGTTTTTGAGCTAGAGCAGGGCGTGTGCAGAGACGGTGAAAAACTATTTTCTCCAGCTCCTCATTTAAACAGCTTATGCAAAAGTCATTTGATTTTAGCGATAGGTATTGCAGCATTAGCCAAACGTGGTGGAATGGGTTGTAGTGTGCCATATCTGGCGAGTTCATCCGTAATTTCATTTCCTGGAATGTCTCTATAGTCTGGCACCCAGCAAACGTAAATACTAAACCGTTGTGCTATCTCCAGAGATTTTATAGCGGCCTAACTATCTGAGAAAATATCGATATCAAATGTTGATATCACGCTTTCTTTAGGACAATATTTCTTTTATCTCCAAAATGTCAGTCAGGAATACGCTACAATAATTGGGAACGATGAATGAGAGAGACTTAATTTCAGTCGCTCAGAGTATACAACCCCACCAATCCCTTCTTTCGTTTTTGATCCAACTGTATAATATTGGACCGACTTCGACTTCCTTTCTATCCTCAAAGAGAGATTTGGAAAGTATAGAAATCTGGAAGTTTCTGTCGAAATGAAGTTGTGGGATGATGTAGCCTGTGTGCTTTGGAATTGATTCTAAATACTAAAGAGTCACGAAGTGGAGGGGACCTACAGTTTTAAGCCGAATCCGAACGGATATTTTGAGATAGCACTTTTCTTGACAAGAATCACACTTGGACGATTTGTCAATTTCTCTCAAGAGGTAGTACCGGTGAAAAAACTTTTGATGGCACCGGCAGGGATTGAACCTAGGACCTCTGGCATGACAGTCCAACGGACTAACCATCATGCCACGAGTACTACCTTTCTTGCATATGACGTTTCCAATTATTTGTTTTGTCAAAAATAAGACTCAGATGAGAACTTTATTTGGATACCTTTAATATAAAAAGAGAGAACATATGAAATTTTGTATGCCTTGATTTTGAGTGGGTTGAGACTTAGTCCACATCAATCAGCCAAAAGTATTTAGGCAGTTTGTAGCGAACCTTCTAGGAGAAGAGTTGTTCAGTTTTTAGTTAATTTATTTCCTACTCAGCATTAAATTAAGTATCTCCTCAAGCGAAATCACTATTTTTAGAAATATTATTACAGATGTTATTGCAGATGTGTTAACATTGTTAAAAGAGCCTTCCATGTCAAGGAAAGCAGCAATAGTGAACTCTCTATGATGGAGTGCGTACACCTTTTCCACCGATTTGCTTTTAAAGTAGACATATTGAGACATAGACAGAATTCTTGTATCAATACTTGCCCATAAATGGATATAAATAAATCTGCCTAGGGTCTTAAGATGGAATGCTGATAGACTTATAGGTCGTAGATCTTTTGGGTTGACTTGAGAGACAAATTATATGTATCTTGAGCCTAAAAAGAAGATTGGATCATGTTACCTTCTTTTAAATGTTCAAAAATCAGTTCGCATGCTTGCGACTGTATCTAATCGATAAACTCACGAATTCCATATCTAAAATCTTTAATCAATTGTGGAAATCGCCATAGATTTTTTCACTTCAAGTTATTTGCCTCGTTACATTTACTGGCAAAGTATCAGAAGTAGTTTGATATTGTGCGCTTGGGAGCCTAGCTATCCGAAAATCTTAATACACCCCTGTAATTCGAAAACAATCTCCGATCCAAAAAAAAAATGACAAAAACATAAAAGTCAATAGAAAATGGTCAACCTAACCTAAAAATCGAGTCAACATCATCACAAGTTGACTAAGGTAAATATTTGTGCTTTTTCCATCACAAGGTAGTCTTGCGTCTCGAACCAAAAAGACTACCTTATACATGCTTTAAGAGGCCACTTACGTAGGTAGATTCGTTTATAACGTTTTCGAATAAATACTGTTATTAGAAATACCAATAACAATAAATAATCGTACATATAGGTAGAGGTTCACTCTTGGCAGTTCGATACCAGTTCAATGAAGTTTCATTTTGTTTTCCAAGATTATGCGAGCCTTTACTTCGCTGAAGAGAAAACTTTTTTTTGTATATTATTTTTGTTTAAACGAAAAGAAAAAGAGAAGCTAGGTCGCGATTAACATTTTATCTGATGTGTTAATGATAATCATAACGTTAGAAAAAGAGAAAGATGTAAATACATATCTAAGGCAAGGTGTCTAACAAAACAAGATTCAATCTCAAAACCAAGATGAAGTTTAAATTAACAAAATGACGAAGAAAATCCAGTGATGGTTATGGTGTGTTGATCATGATCGTGATGGACGTTGCCATCGCCATCACCACCGTGCGTCTCGTCGCGTAGTCGTTTCTTTTAAGAGGAGTGCCCAAATGGTGTAAACTTGTCTTCCCAATGCAAATTGGTATAATACTGGTATTTATCTATTTATTATAAGAGGCTTCTGTAAAGCTAACCAACGAAGAATGCGGAAGATTTTATTTAAAAAAAAAAAAAAAACGTTTGAGTAAATTTGTTTTTGTTTTGATGAAAATACTTGTTTTGTGGTTTCTTTTTTAATGAGCATCATAACTACTGGCTTTGGGTACTTATTTGAGAGATAAAGTGTGACAAGGGCTTCAATCCCGTTCGCATTTATCTGCTAAATACTATAATGGCAGGTTAAATTATAAAAACCGCATTTGACTAGCTCGAAATTCAAAAGTAACTCCTAGCACTTTAAAATACTAAGGAATTTCTCAATCTAATTCACCAATTTGTAACTCTTAAGTCTTCGATGAACTTTATTAATTCTTTAGTTATAGTTACTTGATGTTAAATGAAATTAGATGGCATAGTGACTTACAACTTTCAACCATTCCTGTGAGCGAATAATGTTGTCAGGAATGGAGGGGACCTACAGTTTTAAGGAGACTTAAACGGCTTATTTGAGAATGCACTGTTCATGACAAGAATTACTCTTAAAGGATTTGTCAATTCCTCTCAAGAGGCAGTACCCGTGAAGAAAACATTAGATGGCACAGCCAGGTATTGAACCCAAGACCTCTGGCATGACCGTCCAACGCACTAACCATCATGCCGCATGTTGATGTTGCATTCAAATAATAATACGTTTATTGAAAATTTCTTTTTACCGAATTATATATTCTCACACAAAGAATGTTTGTTTATAAAATAATAAATTTTGACATTTGTAAAAAAATAGAGTCATATGTAAAGGATGGTTAAATTTTAAAGGCCGATGATGATTTTGAATAAACCACAATGCAATGGTGTCAAATCATATGATCATGGCTTCATATTGACATCGCCATTTTTTGAGCAAAAGAGCCATTGCCCCGTTAGCTGTGTGGCAAGTGGTATCGTCCTGTTGCAACCACGTATCGTCAACACCATACTGCCTGACCGGCCTAATTAAAAAAAAAAAAAAATACGGCCCGATGATGCCGCCAGCCCATAAACGTCAACAGTCACTGTTTTTAGGTGCATTGGTTTTTCTTTAATCATTGAAAATGATTTTTTTCGAAAATTGACCATCCCCTATTGCCATTTCTTGACACCAGTTTGATGCTTGAAATGTTCAATAGGCTTTAGTTCTTGAGTCAACTGCACTGTTTACACAAGTCTTTATGCATAATGTTTATCAACAACTAGCGTGAGAGGTACAATATTGTTGGGCACGGTTCTTCACCTCAACCACACTATCGCGAACAGCAGCAATATTTTTTGCAGTACTAGTGTTTTCACATCTCCTACAGAATCGGTTTGCCTGAATTTTTGGACGTTTTTTCCGTTTATACACACATTTTGACGATTTTTTCGGTCAATGTCAATTTCCCTAAGGATTTCGAAGTAGTCAATCTTTTTGACAGTAAGATTTTCCTTTTATAATTTTTTTAAAGAATTTTTATACTAATGTCCCAAACAAAACGCTCAAATTCTTTGATTGACTGCATTTTTAAGTCAATTTTTTTGTAGCTATATTGTGAAATGGCTATGAGAAAAAAGAATTATGCAAATCGTTTGAGAGCATCTCGGGTTTTTGCGAAATTAACGAATGGTTAGTAATTTTTTTCTTCCTTTTATATATTGAAAAAGTCTAACTTGGCTGCAATTTTCCCTTAAATTTAAATAGTTACATCTCAGACCCAAAACTACAGTTAGCATGTGATATGGATGTTTTCTAAAAATCACTATGATCAATGATTGACCAAGGCACAGGTTTGTGATGGAAGGTTTGAAAATATCAAGAAACAGTTCCTTGAAATACTTCCAATCCTTAAATACACTGTCAACCACTGTTGTGAGGCCACTAATTTTGGAATCGATCTTAGCTTTTTTAAAAGGCAAATTAAAAACGAAAGTCTAAATTTCCCAATTTCAAATAATGACCTTCTTAAAAAGCGTATAAAAAGGTGCTTCACTTGGAAGAGGTACTTGCGAATATTTCGGTGCAGAAGTTGAGAATCGCAATCTTTTACAAACTTTCGCATAGGATATCCAAAAGGGTGTTGATAGCTACAGAAAGAGAAAAAATAGATGCTTACAAGGAGTTGGGACGCACAGGACGTGAAATAGCAATGAGACTTAACAAAAGCAAAAAAGCTGAATAAAAGGTAGAATAACAAGTGCTCAAAGCATAATACAAAAAAGTGATACTATCCAGAGAAGAAAACTAAAAACTAAGGCAATTGAGGCAAGTATACAAAGCACATGAGAAAACATGTTACTTGGAGCAGTGAATGGAAACACGTTGGCCTTTCATGAAAAAATGTTTTAATTGACGGACCGTTTGGTTACAACTTTTATTTATATGATCTGAGAAAGAATGAGCTTATTTTGAAAAGTCTGTGGGGGTATAACCTATTATAGCACAATCGACTTTCAGTTTTTGTACAGCAATGAACGGTTTCAACTATAAACGTTTGCTTGAAAGGTCATTTCCAGAAATGAAAGGCTTTAATGGACTTCTACATTGGATTTTCTAAAAAGACAATGACATATTCACACTTACAGGGTTGTTATTATCTGCATTCAATCACTGCACTTTAAAAAAAATCAAAAGGGTTGGCCATGGCTTTCTAGTAAAGCTTGTGAAGATGGCAGACAATTTGAAGACAAGTACATCTTTATCAAAGCTTTTCCTGATTACTTTAACCAAATTAAGTTTGATTATGTTTCTGTTCCAAACCGGCTTAAAGAGGTTATATCCTAACACGGCAGACATATTTATTACTTTTACAAAAAAAAAGTTTCAAATAAATGTTTTTAAACTATAAATTTAAATATTTTATTCTTTTTTTTTTTTGAAATTATGTATGTGGCCTCATCTTAATGACGTACATTTACGAGTATATACTCTTAGGTAGTTTATTGCTTCATCATGCGGAATTCTAACGCTCGTGTTTCAAATTTACTTAAAATTGTATAAATGTTTAATGGTAAAATACGTACCTATTCACAGGCACTAAACGTTTCCGGGTACAAAACCTCCAAAAGCAATAAAAAGCCAAAGTTGTTTCCAAAATGAGAGTGTGAAAGGATTTTCGAAGAATTTAATTTAGAATTGACAAAAGACTTCCGTTTTGAATGAATGAAAAGTAATAAACAAGGGTAAACTTTATTGTTGTCAAATAAATACACCTACAGTTTTTAACAAAAAACCAAATATCTCAATTCCTTTGTATCTTATACCTGAAATCTGTACCAAAAATTCTTACACAAACTCCGAATTCCAAGTAATTTTTACGACACCTTGTTTTTAAATTGTTTAATGAGAAAAAAAATATTTTTGTATAAGTTTTTTTTGTGAGTTAAACAAACAAATCTCACCCTACAAATGACATAGTAACAATAACGGTAAATTATGATATATTTCTTCGTAATATTGCAACCTAGCAATTGTTATGCTTTGTGCGAATTATTTCCGTATATCGTAGTAGACCTCGATTCCTCAAAACACAAACAAAACAAAAAATTCGCAATTCAGCAAAACAAATTCTAGGTTATGCCTCCGAACTGCTAACATAATCACGTAATAAATATTATAATAGCCAACTACGCAGAGGTTATTTGCACCTAAGGGCCGGCCCTAGGTGATTTTGAGCCTAACGCATCTCAAAAACATTCATGGCAGTAAATATGTATAGGTATCTGAGGTAGAAAAAGGCTTTGAGTATCGAGAGAAAATTGAGTCGATCAAGTTAAAAAGTGAAGATCTTCAAAAGAAGTAAGTTTTCTTTTAAAGTGTCATAGCTTAGAAACTACAGGAGCCAATTGCTCAAAATGGTCTTAACAAAACTAGTGGAAAAAGTACACAATTGTATTTGGTTATTAGCCATAATAACCAAGTTGTTCAATTTAGTGAACTTTTGATTTGAACTAAATTTCAATTTTGATCAAATATCAAGTTAGTCATCAAATGTCAAGTTAGATATAACATTAAAAGTCAGTTTTAACATTTTATTAAGTTCGCCTGGTTTTATTTTAGTTTCGTCTCAAAATAATTGTACCTTTCCTCGAAATTTGTTTTTTAGCTTTGCTCTGCGGAAAATCTATCTTTTCAATAATAGACATCGTTTCGATGACAGTTTGACCATAGAAGAGCAAACACACAACATTTTTTGCATACCAAGATCAAGCAAATTAAACAAAAAAAAGACATAAGCTCAATGTTTCTTAGATTGCAATATTTATCTATCAAGAATATGACAAAAATAAAGTTTATTATTTTTAAACAAAAAATTTTGATAGTGGATTTCATTGGTAAATTTATATTTCGATAAAATTGATTTTTTTAGTGGCAAAAGCAACATGAAAGTTTTTTTGTTATTTTTTTAACATTACTTTTTGAAAAAACACGATTTGTGTTAATTTTGATTTGATTAAGGTGAAAAAAAGATGAATTTAATCCATAAACAAATCATAAACAATTACCACAATAGTTTAACCAAAGAAATCATCTGTCTGTTCTCTTTTTTCTTGCTCAAGAAAAAACCATAAAATTGATCTAAATCTTATCTTTTTTGGAACTGTCACTTGGTCACTTGGACGTGTCAACAGAACTTTCAGCTGTTTTAAACGTTTAGAAATGTGTAACATTTGGAACCTTTAAGGTTAGTTGTTAATACAAGTTCAGATTTTAGTTCTTTAAGAAAACAAGTTGCGTGTTTTGTATATAAATACAACAATACAATACAACTAATCCGTCCCTGTGCAACTGAATGTCACATAGTTAAAAGTCATCTGTCTTATTGTGTTCAACTTCTATGCTTCTACTTCTTTCAAATTACATACATTCCTATTTTTAATAAAACTGCACAAAATAGAGAAGCCAAAAATTATCTAGTGAGTCATTTTATGAAAGACAATGCTCCAGCCTAGCTCCAGATTCTCAAACCCACTTTGAAAGTATATAAAAGATGAAAAAAAGGTGCTTGGGTGCCAACACTCTCATATTTTTCTGTGACTTTTTAATTCAACTCTGAGGATGGTAGCAAAAGTTCAATGGAGTCTGGTATATTCCGTTTCGTGCCAAAAGCAGATTTTCTCACGCTATTACGGCTCTTACAGAAGGTACAGCCAGTCAACTAGCCAACAGCAGCGCCAGCCAACAACAGTGGTGGTGGTGGTGTTGCAGACGATTGTGGGCCGGCCGGTAACCAGGTGGGTTTGTTATTTTTCTTTTCCATTGTTATACTTTTTTTTTAGTTTGTCAAGTCTTTTTTCCAAGCTATGAGTATATAACGTTGGTAACGTTTTCTAGAGCGCACAACACATTAAACCGCCGCGCCGCCGCGCCGCGTCGTGCAGCGCCGCCATTCGGAGAGGTGTTTTTTGTAAGCAAACGACTGCGAAGACGACAGAAAAAGTGGAAAGACTCGCTTGGTTGATCAAGAAAAGCCATCAGATGAGAATGAATAATTATCATTATTGTGTAAGAGAGAGGTTTGAATGTCGTCGACATCATATTTTTAGTTGTCATTCATCATCAACTTGATCACTATAAAAAGCTTCTATATAATGACGAAGATGATCTTGTACCAAAAGATCAGCTTTTTGTTATCAAACTGAGACGATAACCCCTTCAATGACATAATGCGACTATAGAATAATTTACATCATAGACAAAAAGTCTTAATGCGTTTGTTTCAAACTTTGAAGTACTAGAATGTCAATGTGGCATGACACGTTTGTTAACTTTGATAGATAGATGATGATCAAGCCTTCTAAAGTCATAATTTTTGTATAGAAATATTTACTTAAGTACCCGTAGTTCAAGTTTGAAATTGAAATTCAAGTGATTATTTATTTATTGTTTTTCTCAATGATGCATCACACACCTGACTTATGAACCGGAGACAACCGTCAGAACTAAAAGCAGCTATCATCAAGCTCATCTAGTCATTCTGATGAGCATGTTTTATTTGAAGCTGTGCTCTGCTGTTAACAGTCTTCAATACAGTTTAAGTTTTATAACTAAGTAAATTTCGAAACGAAGAGGAAGATGCTATTTTTGGTTGAGTGATTTAATGATATTGTTGGCTTGATGAAAAAATTGAATATAAATATGAATGAGAAGTGATGAACGTTAACAGCTAGTTAGGTAATTATCGATGAGCTGAACACACCCAAAGGGGTAAATTTTTAGAAATTTTCGATATTTATCTCGTATAGTTACAATGACAGCTTAATAGTCACCACAACATTCCATTCACACCACAAAAATTATTAAAAAACAGGCCAACCTAATCGCAAAATCAAATGAGAGGAGTGGCAACAAAATATTTCAAATACCAATATAAGTTGCAACAATTCATAGCTAAATTTTTTGCGAACACAAATTTTGTTTCCTTTAACTAGGACAGGCCATAAGAAGTGCAGAGTAGGCTATCATCGTACAGTGCAGCCTAATATCTTTGTGCCACATATTTTAATATGCAAATAAGTTGCCTCATTTTGGAATTGGAAGCATACAACACACCATCAGCCAACCAGCATCTTATACATCCGCTGGAGCAGCAGCAACATCGACAGCAGTTTGTTGCAATAAAAATGTGCCATAATCGAGCATAACAATGGCGGTATGGATTATTTTTGTGTTGTTGTTGTTGTAATAGCTCTCAATTTGCTTTGAAACTTGCAACTTGCAAAGCATTTTTTGTGGGCTCATATGGTTTTTGTTGTTGTTTGCATAATAAAGGCTCAATCGATGCAATAATTTGTGATTTTTTCTTTTTGTTGCAGATTCTTTGTTTCTTAGTTTTTGTTGCTGTCATGGTCAAGTGGTCACTGATGATGTTCATTCTTGTTGTTTCCTATAATAAAGCAGGTTCGTTTTTGTGTCTGTCTTTTTGTTAAAAGTCTGAATGTTTTCAGCTTGAATAGACAAACATAAGAGGTAAAGTTTAACTGCCTCATTAGTTTGTTCTTTTACCACAGACATTTTTGTCGAAAGAATGACAACAAAAACAACAACGAACAATTTTGCAAAAGTTGTTTGAAAAACACAAAACCTTATAACATTAAACAAGAACGCTAAGGGCAGATTATATATATGTAAGTGAAGTCGGCTACTAGCGAGCAGACTTAATAAAGCTGCCAAACAGGCCCTTTATTAAAGCAAAATAAATTGAACATTGGAGACACTATGGCGATTTGTCAGTCGAACCACGACGTTCTTTTATTAACAAAATAATATAAAAACTGTCAGCATTCTTGGAGCTAAATAGTTACTATAAGTTCGGTCTTTATAATGGTTCCTCAAAATTGCCTGTTAAAGAGAATTTTCAAAAAATTAAGACTAAGTTTTGACAATCAAAATTATTAAATTGACATTGATACTTCTGTTAGAACAAAAAGAGTTGTAAGCACTCCGGAGTAAGCAAGTTACCAAACAGATCTTGAAACATTCAATCATTTAACCGTTTTAACTTTGGACAATTACTTTTCTAAGACATTTAGCTTAGAACTTTCTGCGCTTGGTCACTTCGAATATCAAGAAAGTTGCTAAAAAATTAAGCTTTTTGACATTCTTCTTTTGGCTTCATAAAATTGTAGGAAATCAAACATTCAGTAGAGTTGATAAAATATATTGACTTGTTTGGCAGTATTTCTACTCAAATTAAGTTATACCATTTTTCGTAGAAATAGGTCCACTGGAACAAAGGAGCTTATCATTACATCGTTTTGGAGAAGGTAAGATTATTGCACTTGATATTTCAAAAGCATTTGATAGGGTTTGGCATCTCTTATCGAAAATGCGTGCTTTCGGTTTCCATAAATCCCTTCTTCATTGGATTAGTAATTACATTTCGAACCGTTCAATGCAAGTTATATTGGATGGGTTCAAGTCTGAAAACAACAAAATAAATGCTGGTGTACCACAGGGCTCTGTCCTATCTCCAAAACTCTTTCTCATTTGTATTACTGATCTCCTGTCTAAGAACTCAGAATTGATTATTAATTAACTATAAACTAGAGTTGGGAAATAATGATTACATTTCTCAATCAATTTTAACATTCATTTCAATTACAAGTAATTAGCAATTTAATTCTTTTCCATTAAGGTTAGTTGTTAATACAAGTTCAGATTTTAGTTCTTTAAGAAAATAAGTTGCGTGTTTTGTATAGAAATACAACTAATCCGTCCCTGTCCAACTGAATGTCACATAGTTAAAAGTCATCTGTCTTATTGTATTCAACTTCTATGCTTCTATGTTTTGGAGAAAGTAAGATTATTGCACTTGATATTTCAAAAGCATTTGATAGGGTTTGGCATCTCTTATCGAAAATGCGTGCTTTTGGTTTTCATGAATCCCTTCTTCATTGGATTAGTAAGAACATTTCGAAACGTTCAATGCAAGTTGTATTAGATGGATTCAAGTCTGAAAACCACAAAATAAATGCTGGTGTACCACAGGGCTCTGTCCTATCTCCAACACTCTTTCTCATTTGTATTACTGATCTCCTGTCTAAGAACTCAGAATTGATTATTAATTAACTATAAACTAGAGTTGGGAAATAATGATTACATTTCTCAATCAATTTTAACATTCATTTCAATTACAAGTAATTAGCAATTTAATTTTTTTCCATTACAATTAGACGTACGTAATTGTAATTGAAGAAACATACGTTTCAATTACTTGTAATTGTAAATGAAAAATTAATATTTTTATTACTTATAATTGTTATTGAAAAAATACACTATTCAATTAGATGTAATTAAAAACTGCAATTGGTTTCTTTAAGTTCTTGAAGGAATACATTTTTTAAAGTAATTGAATTTTTGTATTTTTTATTAATTAAAAAAAACACAAATAAAATAACTTAGCCTAAAATGTTATTGCCATAAATAATATAAAATAACATTTGTGTGTAATGAATACATAAAAAACATCATTACTGCGTTTTTTGAGCATTACTTTTGTGGTCAATTGTATTTATGTAATTAAATTTCAAGTAATTAACGCTTTTTAATTACATGTAATGAATGATTGAAATACTTCAATTACATTTCAAGCAATGAGCATAGCACGGAGATCTCAATTAATTGTATTAATTTTTCCCTAAGTCTGGTCGAAAATTGATGGACATAATAGGTTTATCAAGAAGCCTTAAGGAAAAAACTCGAATTTATTTGAAAATAGATCAACCTGAACGAGACGCCCAAAAGACGACTCCCTTTTGTCTTATGTTGAGTTTCGGCCCTGTTAAATTGCATATTTCTAATCGAAGATATAAAATAAAATAACCATAGTTAAATGGCTGCACGTGTTCATAACCAAAAACAAAATAATAATGTAGCATGGTAAATTGCTAACGAGCCCAAAACAATGGGCCTGTTTACATTTTGTTTCTTTCTTCTTTTTTTTTTGTTGTTGTTGGTATTACAATATTATGTTAACTTTTTGTAGCTGCTGGCTATAACAATAATAATAACAACAACTGGTATTTATTTTGTGGGGGGTCACAAACGTGATTTTGTTGGCCTAGTAAAATCTAAAATTTTATAACCCACACATTTTTACGAAGTTGCAGTACAATACTTCGTTTTTATTTCTTTAATAAAATAATGTCGATTAAAACAAGTTTTTATATTGACATTTTGTTTGGGCAACATTAATAGCGCAGGCTTTGAGACAATCTTTTAGGTTTTATTGTAGGAATTTTGATAGTTTTTTTTTGGCTTTCTGTTGTTTCTTTGAAAATTGACTTTTATCCAGTTTTATCTTTTCAGGTTTGCTGAATTTGGCGTGGTTTATTTTGATTGATGAATAAATAAGAATTTGGGTCAGTAGTAGTAAAGGTTTATTTTTGTTTGTGCAAAAAGTTTGCTCTGTATGAAAAGTTTATAATAAAGAGACATACAACAACAGTTTGAAGTGTTGCTTCATGACAATTTTTTCAGATTTACAAGCTGTGTGTTCCTTTAAATAAAAATAATTTATAGATGACCTTAAATATATCGTTAAATATAAATTATTGACCTTATTTCAAATGGCGTGAAATATTAAAGGAAAGTAAAAAGGGTTGAGTATTGCTTTTGCTTTATTCAGTAAAATGTTAATTTTGTTATTAGTTCAGTGAAAGGTAGAAGGCGCAAATGTTTTAATTTTCTACTTTAAAATTTTGTATTCTGTAATTTATTAATTTTAAAGTCAAATCCTAGATATTATTTTTTATTTTATTTAACATTGAATTTGTTCTCTAACCGAAGAAAGGAAAAAAAATAAGGTGAATCGGATATTTCGAAGGGAAATTTTGTTTCTCATGGAAAATGACTTCGTGAAAAAATTTCTCTTAATACTTTAATGCATTAAAGAAAACCAAATCCCTAAAATATTATTTAGAAGTATCAATGAATTCGCAGGGAAATTTTTGTTTTCAATTATGTTGTTAGAGTTCAGAATATGAATATTTTCCTAGGCAAATATTAAATCCATCTGTTTAAGGAAGATTTTGAAATCGGACTTCAAGCATTTCATTTTTTGAAATTTACATTGGTCCTTAAAACACATTCAAAGAAGTATGCGAGACTCCAGAGTAACAAACTTAAGCCTAAATTGTTTGAAAAATTTCAATGAATGCAACAATACTTTGTATGGACCAAATCTATATATTGGCTATACTTTCCCGCCCTTCAACCTAGTCCATGCCTGTTATCGCATCGCAACATTAATTACGAAATTAGCAGGAATTTTTGGTTGGTTTACGTTCTTCTCGTTGTTACAATTTTAATCCTACATCCATTTGTATGGGGTTAATTCTGCATCTCTTATAGGAACATTTAATTTAGTGCAGTAATTAAGAATCACTTTTAAACTTTTGGAATATTTCGCTGAGTTTTTTCTACGAACAAATCGATTTGTTGTACTTATTCATCAAGTTTATGTTTTTCGTTTTTAAAAATTTTAAGTTTTTTCCAATACTTTAATCACCTTAGATATACACTTCTTTCGTATTTCTCTAAGATTTATGAATGATTCGGTTTATATCTTATTAGCTGTGGCAAAACGCTTACAGTATTGAGCAACACATATAATAGTGACTCAACAATTTCCTTAACAATTTTCTCCAATATTTTAGTACTTACATATATTAGATGTAAGTACTTTTTTGGGTTTTGTTGTTGGGCTGTTGCTCATGGATTGTTGAGATGACAACAGCCAGAAGTCTTTAAATCGTTTCTGGATTATTTGGAATAACATTGGTCCACAATGGTTTCCCCACCAAAAACATTCCAAAAGATTAAAATCACATTTCGGAGGTGGCAAATCGACATCACCAGGAAGAATGATAAAACAAAGTGATTGTTAATTGGGCTGTGTGGCATGGTTTTGTAACGGCCAACGTTGAACGAAACATTGTTCCGATTAATTTTCAAAGAAAAATAGTGCAATAATGTTTCTGACTCTTTGTCCAGATTTCGACTGTAAAACAACTGTCAGCATCAAAACAACCTATGATATTAAAAGAAACCACTGGATGAACTTCCCTGAATACATGGAAAAGAGGAATTGCATAGCACGCTAACTTTAAAAATTCACCTTATTTTTTGGACAGACCTCACATGATGTTTTAATTTCGGTCATACTTATGTTAAATTTAAAACAACCAATAAAGTAAGTTTCCTTTAAAACAGCACCGGAAATGTTTTTTCTTGTGCTTCTTACGCAATAAGTTGCTTTAAAAAATACCCACGATTAACTGTTTCGTTAGTCACCATATCAAGTAGGTGTAACTAATTCTAACTTCACGAGGCGGTCGGTGGTATTGAGACTGTTCTTAATTTACAAACAAAGTCCATAAAGAATTCAAATGAAGAATAACCACTTTTGGACATTTGTTTTTTACCGCACTTTTTAACCCAACCGAACAACTACCACGACGACGACACTGTCTTCTTCGTCGTCGTCTGACACTTCTTTTTTTTCTTACTAGACTTTGAGTGTTATTATCTTTCTTTAGTATTCTTTTTCGTTTTTATAAGCAGTCAAGTCCAATGGCCTTCTTGAAATTATGTACCTATCATCTCTTTAAGTTTTGAACTTGCTCTAGAGGAACGACAAACCTGTGAACTGTGATTATGTGAAGAAGAACTCAAGTAGTTCAAAACCTTTAGGCTATAGTGTTTCTATTTTGCGCAACAATAGAGGGTTAGATAACAGTGCAAGTTTTGTTTTCTGAATACTTGAAGGCAAATGATGATATTATGGATATCAAACAGGTTCTTGAGGACTGGAGCTATTTTTTGGTGCATATTAATTGCCATTTTATAAGCTTTTTAATTTTCGAATTATGAATCACCATATTAAAATAAAATTCATAGTCAAATTGAAACATATTTCTATTTTGTTCGACTTCGAATCAAAAAGCAATAAGTTTAGACCTTAATTGGTATAAGATCCGCTGTTGTTGTTTTTTAACTCTTGAGCCAAGGTAAAGTTCAACAAACCCATAAAAACTTTTGTTTCACCTTTTTCAATAAATGCAACCGCTATTTTGGTGTTAATAAAATCACACAAAATCTCGAAACAAAAAAGCCTTCAGCTTTTTTATAACTTTTGTATCTCGAGTTATTCAAACCGTTATATGCTTTGTTATTTGATCCCACGCTGTGATTTTATTCGTATACGTAATGTAATGTAATGTCCAACAGAGAAGCCGCGTTGTTGTTATTACCACGCAACTTAAAAGAAGTTTATTGTCTAGAAAACAAAAACCGCTATATTAATGTCTATTGTAACAATTTTTCAATTCAATATGACTTGAAGTCATTTTTACAATCGACTGAAGTTTATACGTGTGAGACAATGAAGCTTGATAGTTTCAAGGTTATAATAATAATAATATGTATATGGATGTAAGAAACTTAAGTGCAATAAAGTATAACTTTTGACAGCAAATCGAAAATGACAGATAACAATATTGTAGGTTATATTAATAATTGACAAGTTGAAGTGACAGTTGACATGTCTATAGTTTGTTCAAGTGTGCTTAAAATGCATGCAAATTATAGATATATAAAGTTAAAGTGGTTAAAAGTGTGGAGATGTAGGCTATTGGTTTTGTTTTGAATTAAGATAGGAAGACAAAAGAATCTTTTGATTTGATAGTTTTACTTTAAAACTTCAGTTTGAGTGAAAAATAATTGTTTTTAGAACTTATGTATTAAATGGAGCCTACTTGCTATTTTTTTTTAACAAGATTCACGAATGTTAAATGTGAAAGTCAACAGATTGATGTGATGTTACATGATGAGATAGAATTTATAGTAAATTATTAATAATTTTATAATTAAGTTTTTGACAAAAAGAAGAATAGAATAATAGATCTGTATTATTTTCATCTAGCATCTTTAAGTTTTACTATGCTTTTAATTTTAATACAAAATCAATGCTTCAGAATCAGTGAATCACATTGTATTTTTTTCGAATTTTGTGTTCTTCCCTGAAGCACTCCTTGATTCAACAGATTAATCAAATGTCAAAATGCAAAATAAATTAATCTTTTAAAAGTGAAGGTTTCAATCATCAAAAAACAAATATTCAAAAATGCGTGAGAAATCAATAGGAATAAATACAACTTGAAGTTAAACTCAGAATTGAAACAAATTGGCCTTTTTCAAACTGAACTAATGGAACATGATTGTTGATGTAAGAAGTAAGGTTTGTTAGCCTATTCTAAGCTAATTCAAGCAGTTCTTTCAAGAATGGAGACTTTTCAATTGTTTTCTTGGGACAGTGGTCACAGAAAAATCATGGTAATTTAAAGAAAAAGCGTAACACGAAACATGAAACAAAGATTTCTTTAATACAGTTTTTATGTTTTCAAGAAGTTGCAAGCAGGGAGAAAAAAAAAACTTACAGGATGCTATTAATGAAAGATGTGGTGAGTTGCTATACAAACAGATTGAAGAACACATATCTTTAATAACTGAAAATGCTAAATGTTGAAGATATGTTAAAAAGGGTCAAATCAAAAGTGCGAATTGTTTAATTTAAAAGCCAGAAAGTTAGTTGAACATTTTTAAAATGGAAAGCGTTTGATAGGATTGGGCATCGAAAATGCGTGCTTTCGTATTTCATGAATTCCTCTTTGATTGATCCTTTCGGATCGTTCAATACAAGTGGTATTGGATGGGTTCAAGCGTGAAAACCACAAAATAAATGGTGGTGTGCCCCAGGGCTTTGTTCTGGCTCCAACACTCTTTCGGATTTTTATTAATGATCTCCTGTCTCTCAGCATTGTACAATGGGGAATAAAAAACCACGTGGAATTTAATGTTCCGAAAACCCAATGCTGACTTCTATCTTTAAAACTATATATAAACTCCTTGCCATTATCCAAGAATGACACTTGAATCAATCAGATTGAACATCTCGATGTCCTCGGTATGTGCATCAACATTTTCCTTGAAAACCATCGTAAAGTTTCTTGTCTCACCCATTTTTACCGTTATTTTAACTGATTATGCTCTAGAGAAATAGTCATTTGTACTCAAACCCTCAAGCAACCGTAATACTCTCGTCTATAAAAATACTCATCAGTATACCCTCGAGTCTAACTTCGGTAGTACTGTTAAGTACAGAAATTCGTTCTTTAGCCGCACTACGTGAATGTGCAATATTTTACCAAACTCTGTCTTTCCCATTCATTGCAATATTCAGAAACTTAAATCCAATGTGCACCTATACTTCCTTTCAAACCCTTTCTCAGTTTATTAGTGCTCACACTCTGACTTAGCAAAATAATGGTAACAAAAACCCACTTGAGGATGTGCTTATTATAAAAAAAGAAACACTTATAAAGGGTGTGTTTTTAAAGGTATTGAACTTCGATTATTTTATAATGTGGTGAATTTTGTCCACAACGTGGTCAATCGTTTCGGACGTATCAGCATATACTTCACATATCTCCACATCAAATAGTCAAGCCGGTGGCGGCGACGTCATTAAATAATACGATCTTTATGGTCAATTCCGTAACGTCAAACTGTGCAAGAATAGTGTGACATATTTCGCCGCCATGTTTGAAGCTCCTGCGTATCATGGTTGATAAATTGATATGGTAACAAGTCAGTAATTATGGTTCTATAGCGATCACTATTGACTGTAACGTTCCAGCCAGTATCGTTCGTAAAGAAGTACGGACCAATTATTCCACCAAGCCATAAAGGAATCTAAACATACACCTGAGGATTACCAACACTCGAAATACAACAGTTTATTTATTGACGCATCTTTTCAATCAAAAGTGATCTTCATTGCTTAACGAAATTCATGCAATACGTATTTCGAACAAAACCATAATTTTTTAAATAAATGTTCACGATTTGAAAGCTTGTTCAGACGTCAGTCTATTCATATTAATATTGTCAAACCAAAAAAAAACTTGTCAGCTTACAAATGGCTGCCAGGATTAATAGTGTTGCCAACTTCTATATATCCCTTAAAATAAACTTCCTATTAAAATCCACTTTGAGGGTAATATTTCAATAGTTTCCATAAATAATGTGCACCTTAACGATTAATAAAGGCTTTCACATCTTATGACTTTAAATATATGAAACAAATACAAAATAATCACAATTAGAATGAAATTATAAAACGATGAAAATATCAGTTTGCTATAAGTGCGTCTCAAGTGTCTTGTAAGTGAGTAGATTAAAATCCTTCAAAAAATTCTCAAACTTTATTTTCATATAAAAATGAAGGTCGGAAATGAATTCACCTCCATGATGGATGATGGCAAAGTAAAAAAATATTGCAATTTTCAATGAAAACCACACAAACAAAAATTTTGCATTTAATTTAATTGCTTTTTCTTTCGAAAGTAACAAAGCGAAACGTTGCCGTTAAATAAAAATAAAATATATTCATAAAAAAATAAAACGAAATAAACAATCGACACGGTAGCGGAAAGAAATAACTTAAATAATAACAAACAGCAACAAAAACAATCACGAACCGCTAAAAAACGCTGGGGCAGTTTGATTAAATGTAAGGTGCGTGCGCAAGCAAAACCATGATTTCTTAGGTCAGGGAAAATGCTGTTTTTTTTTAAAGAATGTTTCATATTTTTCTTCACATTTTTCCAAGCTTAGTGAGGAAGGTGTAAGTATCAAACACAAAAAAAACGCGCTTCCTATTATGAGCTCTGTGTTATAAAACTTATGATGTTGTTGAAGAAAACTGAATTTTCACGCACGCATGCATTTTCGAAAATTACAACCTACCTTACCTACATAGCAAGCTGCTTCAACATCTCACCCGCTCCAAACAGCAATTATTTCTGTCTCAGAGCCTCCATCGCATCGCTCACTTTTCGTTGAGTAAGCTGGAAAGTTAGATAATATAATTTTTAGCTTTTCTTATGTTTTTGAACTTGAAGAACGAGCTTATGTATAGCTCTATAGCTGTCGGGGCATATAAACATCACATCAGCCTTAAGTGATAGTTTTTATATGTGTATCATAATAATTATTAATTGTTTAACATGCTTTTGTAAGCACTGACATAGCATTTTAGCGTTTAAACTTGTATAGTTGAAGGCAATTACCTATAAACAGTAGATAAGCTCGTTTGTTTCTACATACGTTTAAAATATAATTGATTTGATTTTTGCAACATCAGCTTATCTTTGAGTAATTTGTGACTTTAGACTAAGGTTGCATGTTTAGAGGTTTTATTTATAATAATTCAGCGATAATGTCATTAAAATATCATTGCTAAAAGTTCAAGGCAAATTGTTGGCTAGATGACAATTTTAATAACTTTTATATGAATTTAATGAAAAAATAAATGTAAGTTTATCTAACACATTACATATTGCATTTAATTTGAAAGAAAGAATGGTTTTCTAAAAATAATTATATGAACGATAAAATGAATAGATCATGAAAGACGATTAAAGCAACTTGGGGTTTTTTGAGGTCATTCAAATTCGAAACAATTTAAGCAGAAGGCCAGAAAAAAACAAGTTAAATTGGTAATTGGCCCAGCTAAGTTATGGCGCTACTACCTATTTAAAGGAACAATCTTGCCGGTTTATAGCTTCTCTCTAACTAAAGAACCAACCAAAAACAAGCAAGATTAAGTAAAATAGTTCATGATATTTACCTTACGAAATTGCAGCTCCAGTATCTGACTGATTGACCGATCACCAAAATTATGAATCACTCGCCGACATCGCAAAATCTTAAAATTTTGTACAAAGGCATAAAATCGAAAAATGGTTATTTTCAATTTAGGGGGCGTGGTATGCACCCACAAAATATACAAGGCAATAGGTAAAACTACCACATCTAAGTGCTGTAGAATAAATAAATTTCAATCCAGTGGTAGGTATGCATATGAAACCACGAACGACAACCTAGATACAAAAATTAAGCACTCAGGGGGCGTGGTAAACACTCCAACCGAAATATCACAAAAACTGAAAACATGAGGTTAGTCATCAAAGGGGCTTGGTAATCGCCTACTTTTCTCGTATTTCTATACCATTTACATGGAATACTTCTGATTCTTGTAGAGTTATGAAATTTAACAGAGTGTAACTGATAAATTTACATTGAAACTAAATAAAACCCTCAGGTGGCGTGGTACCCGCTCACTTCTCATGAGTATGTAATCATTTACAAGGAGGACTTTTGATGTTTGTATAATGATGACATTTAATGGAAGCGATTGATACCTTTTCAAAGGTGGAAATGAAACATCTGTAAATATACCCTCAAGAGGCGTTGTATCCGCCCACATTTCATGTTTGTGTTATTATACACTTATTTATGAAATTTAATAGAGTGGTAAAAAATTCTTCGAGGTTTAGCAAGTAATCATTTAAAAGCAATTAGCTGTCATAATTAAAAGGTTCTTACGATATAACCTTTAAATTTTTATTAAACCTTACTCAGGTTTACGGTATACAGCAGAACATGGTTCCCTTTTCAACATTTATGTTAAAATTTTAAATTATAGGGACTTTAAAAACAAAAATTGTACTGAATTTTTAATTTTTCATAACGCAAAGGCCTAAAATCTTTAGCACATAAATTGCTCATACCCCCTTGGGCTTCAAAAAAGATAAGACAGTGCTGTAGGAAGAAACAAACTACGAAGCCAACACTATACAACTCTTTTCTCGGTTCTAGGACCTAGAGACATCGACTGGAATAAAAAGACAGACAAATTAGCCAAAACAGATCACTGGCATTGCCTTAAATCAATATAAAATCTCTCCAAAGTTTTCTTGAGACTGCATTAATTTAAGCCTTGGAAACTTATTGGGAATTCTAGAGATCTTATGACCGAATATGTCTTAAAGAAAAACAATACACCCTATCGATAGATAGTCTAACAGATCTCAACTCAAAGGGCACAGAATTAAAATAATGGGTGTCCGAACATTTGAGTTATGTGGTGTGTTTGTGAGTGTGAAGACCGGAAGAGGATATCTTCATTTTATCAGCAAATGCCTAAGCCTAGCTTAAAGAAGATAAGCAAATTCTTTTTTAAAGATCTAGCAAAAGTCTCAGCTTTTCCACTAATTTTCGATGCATTACAAATGGAACAAACTTTCTTAATTGGAAAAAAAAAGTTTTCACGAATTCCAAAGACTTTTTTGGAACAATGCCCTTATCGACATTGCTCTTTGGGCATCTTTTGTTTTCGTTCTTATCAAGAACGTTCTAATTAAGAATCCCCAGTACGATTGAGCCAGTGAAACTGTGAAATAAGGTGGTGTTAAAAAAAGTTGACATCGTACATTGTTTCTTAATTCTTGAGCATTGCAATGATGGGAAAAGCAGAGCGTGGTAAAGCATTTCACATTCTTATACTACGGCGAAAAAACAAATCTCTGTCCATCATAGTACGACCAAAGTCGGATGTTCTGAGAAGAGCATGTATCGTTGAACTGTGTAAAGGTGGCAGGCTACTTAGCTAGAGCACAGTAAATTAAAATAACGAATGAAATGGATCTGATTTGTAGCAGAAATCTCATATTTATTTTGACGAAAGACATAAAAGAAAAGAACGATAAGAACATGTTTAATGAGCAACAAAACAAGGGGATGATTTAGGAAGTAAGTTTCGTTGTATGCTAGCTCTGAATTTTTTACAGAGCATGGAAAGGAATTTCACATTCTTGATGTACGGTTAGGAAACTAAACTCTGTATTTCACAGAGCAACTGAAATGGAATTCCTAGAAAAGCATGTTTAATAGTTGAACTGGTTACTTCACTAAAGAGTGCAGTAAGTTGACGTATCGTATAAAAGGGTCCGATCTAAACGGGCTTGCTATACACACAAAAACATCTTTGAGTAGGCTTACTATATCATTTTTTCAAGATAAGCGATAACAAAGAAAAGAATGAACTTAGTACTTAAAACTTAATATATGCAATAGCTTTTGAGCCTCTTACACCTTGTTCTGTAAGGTATTCAACCTACAAAATAAATTGGATAATTTTTATAATTTTTTTTTTTCTAGCCTACGACTTGTGTATATTATCCAAAACTATAAGTTTCTTAAAATATTGCTTTTTTCATTTTCTGACTTCAAATACACAAGTAAAACTTTTTGTCTTAAATTCTATCTGTTACAAATTGGAAAAAGGTATAATCTAACATTTAACTGCTCCAATTAATCCGTTTAACAATAATTTAGTCGCCTACTATTCAAAAACCCTGACATTACAACACTTAAAGTTACAAATAAAAGCAAGTTACTTATGCAGATCAGATCAGTTGTCATATAATCTAAGAGCTTATGAAGGTATTACCTTTAAAGCTGTTGTTTATGTAGGTGACAGAGGAGTATTTATGTCACAAATCTCACAGAAAAACAACATAAACTAATAAGCTTTCAGCTTCAATAATTAACCGTCAAATATTTTAATATTCTCTAAAGGGTTTTGTGACTTCTATTCTACTACTGGTATAAAAGAACTCAAGAAGAAAATCAAGTTTCCATCTCTGAGATGTAGAATTATACAGAAGAAAATAAAAATACCTCACAAACCCGCTGTGTCGTGTAGCTTATCATTTTACACGTAACGCCCTTGCCTGAAGGGCAGTCGTTTTCTATACACCTATAATCGTACCTATAACAACTCGTTTTGTAATTTAGTTTTCTTGTTGTGATTTGAAAATTGATATATCAAACTGGGGTCTGGGAGAACTGAAATAAATTTGATCACCAACCGGAGGTGATCTGCTTTTTTTGTCTTACTTATTTTCTTTGGCAAGGTTTGTGTTTTGTATGTGTTAGATTATTATTTGTTACGCAAAAAGAACCTGACATTTATAATGTTATTGATATTTTTTCTATAAAGTAGACTCAGAAAATGAAATCCAAAAAAAGTTCTCCTAAGTCAAGTACAACAGGAAGATGCAAGAAATCAATGTCTTTCAAAGTCTGAGATATAAAGTTTCAATAAAGTGAGGAGAAACTGTTCAAAGATTACATTAATTAAACACACTTGAAGAATGGGGTTTAAATTTTCACTATTATCAATCTTTTGCCTGTTATTACATTCCTTAAATTTATAAGAAATGTTTGCATAACTTGCGACATTTAGAAACATAAAGGGATTGTTATCAGTGGAGATAGTTGATAATTTGAACTAAAGATGTCGAATAATGGAAGGAAAAGCAGAAGGGTAAAGCATTCCACATTCTTGATGTGCAGTTGAAAAATGAATCTTTATACTGGCGTCTGTGCAGTTCATCCGTAAGTTTGAGTATTACGGAAAATTGTTTGGTTGGTAGAATGAAAAGTGCAATTGATTGGGAGCAAAATAAATTTAATCTTCTAAATGTCAAAACATGACCGTCGGTAGGATTTATTGAGGTTTTTACTGTTAAGAAAGCATTGTCAATATTCAGTTAATTCAGTGAGCCTTCTTAATTATGGCAAGGCAAAAATATCAACGAATTAAATACGTTATCTATAATTTTCCAGTCGACTTTCAAACCTCATAAGTCAGTAAGTAAATTCGTAGGGGGTGGTCTTACGATAACTTTGATAAGTTGTGCTTAACTGTCCAAATATAGAAAGAGTTCTTATTCAAGAGCACAATGCTGATATTGTGTGCTTCACTTTTCATGTTTCAATTGAATATTCCTAATTTTGGTTTCCCTTTTTAATTTGACTCATGCACAACATATTACCAACATTTTGAAACATAGAACAACCGAAACACAACTTTGAAGAACATTGTGATGAGCATAAAAGACGACTTCCATTTAAAAAAACCCAAACAAACCGCTCCTTCTTCTTTTTATTAAAAAAAAAACAATCTAAATTTTTTTGACGATTAAGTCAGACTTCTACTTCCCCACTGACCTTGGTAGCTTAAAGGCTTGAGACTCTTTAACATTCAATCAAAAAAAAAAGATAAAAGAATTTAAGTATATATCTCAATCAATGAGAAATCTGGTAAATCAACGAAATTTCATGCTCTTATATTTTTATATCATTATTTAAATTGCCCAATCAATCACATTCTAACCTTTCTCAACTTTATAATAATTATGAGCCCGCAGAAAAATGACAGAGTTCCATTATATATTTCTTCTTTATTTTCTGATTTATAAGCAGAATTTATAGCCTTGAAATCTCAAAATCTGAAAGTCACACACGTGATGTTGATCATAATCAAAATACAGAAGAAAAACTTGGACTCAAAAGCAAATAATAATAATAACGTGGTTAACATTTCGTCAGTTAACAATTACAATTAACCCTGCAAAAGCTAATAAGCTTCCAAAGATATGCGTTTGTAATTTTTCAACAAAAATCACACACAAACAAAATAAGACCACGAGTTTCTCCAGATACAACTTTTTTTTCTCTTGTTTTTGGACTTTCACTGTTTTGAGGTTTTACGCGATACGTGATTTGAGTTGTAGAACAATTATTTATTTCTTTTGTATAATTGATTTTTTTCTCATTTTTAATTCTGGAATTTTTCTTTCTTTCTTTGCAGTTTATGGCAGCAGTGCAGATATTCATGTAGTAGACGATGGGGATGGCTCAATCTATAACGGCGATGAGAATCATAAAGTCTGGAATGGTTCACAGGATCAACTTGATGGCATAGCCATGGAAAGTCCGTATGAGGTATACTCGGGCAACACATCAACCCTGGGCAGGCCGGTGAGGGCTCGACAAATAAGCAACCCCATCGATGTTCCTCCGCCACCAATGAAAGAAGAGAAAAAGAAAAAGGACAAAAAGTCATCGAAATCATCGAATGGCGGCGGCGGTGGCGGCGGAGGTCTTGGTGGAGGCAGTCAGAGTCTTTCAGGGACCCTAATTCGACCGAAACCGATTCATGCAAACACCCTACAACGTCCGGGTATGCATCATGGAGGTGCAGCAAGCGTGATGTATGGTCCAGTCAGTGGGCCACCACCATCGAGGCACTATCACACAATAAGTCATCGAGGATTTCCGATGAATGGCGCCCCACCTCCACCACACCATCCACATCATCCACACCATCCACCACCGCATCCGATGATGGGTCATCCGGCAGGGCATCACATGGGTCCGGTTGGGATGCCGATGCAGGTCATGATGCCGCAGCAATACGCAACTCTGCAGCCTTCCCGGACCTCGACCTCGTCGAAAAAGAAGAAAAAGGACAAAATGAACGGTGGTATACCTGTGGGAATGCCCATTGTTCCATCGCTCTACGCCTACCATGCACACGCACACGGTCCACCTCCGCCACAAGTAGCTCAGTCAATGATCGGCGAACCACGACCCCTGGCGATGAGCAATCGAAAGATGGCTGCTTCAGTTGGCAACGGCTTAGACGAGTCAGGCAATTCGGGAGCCGAATCACCCGGCGGCACTGGCATCTACCGGCGTAAAGGTCATCTCAACGAACGTGCCTTCAGCTATTCAATCCGACAGGAGCATCGAAGTCGAAGTCATGGATCACTTGCTAGTCTACAATTCAATCCGCCTGACATGAAAAAAGAGCGTGAAATTGCACAAATGGTCGCCGGTTTGGATCTTAATGAAGCCGATGCAGCGACACTGCATAGGAAATCATCACAAGGACCTCCGATGATGAATGGTGGTCCAGGGAGTAGTGCACAAGCGATATACGGTAATGGCGGTGGAGCTGTAATTTATGGAAATGGTGGTGGACCTTCGGGAAGTTTTGGAAAGCCACGAAGATAAAAGGTTTTGTTTGTTTCGTTTTGTTTTCACAGATAAGGATAGAAAATAATACAAACAAGAAGAAGCCAGAAAAACAACACTTTCAGGAGACGGTTAGAATTGTAGTTTTCTTTTTTTTTCTTCTTAGTATAAATATTTTTCAAGTTAATTTAAAATTATATAACAATGTAAATTTGATTAAAAATTAAATGAGAAAAAGAGTCGAAAATTCAGAATATTTTGGTAGTCACAGAAAATTAATTTAAGCAAAAACCAGACAGAGAATTAAAAACCCCTCAACGGAAAGGTAAAAAAGAAAATTCAAAGTACGTTTTGTATTATTAAAACAACTTTTACTTGGAAAAAAGAAATCATTTAGAGTTGTTCCGGCTCGAACTACCAAAATCGATAAAAGTTGCCTATGCATGGCACACACAATTGCTTCTAGTTAGGTTACCCGGCAATGGTTGTACTTTAATTATGAGAATCAAATTTAAACTTGTTTTAATTTATATACAAATCCAGCTCGAAGGACCATTTCATTATTTCACATTTTTTTTAATTTGAAGCATTCACTTCTTTCTTAAACGAAAGAAAGTGAACTGTGTTTTTTAAACAAAATTTTGACAAAAATTCATAAATAATTCGACCCATATGTTTATATTTCCCACAGCACTAGTTCTTATCCGATAACTTATAGACCAAAGCCAGGGAAAAAATAGAAGACTCACAACAATGAGTATCAAATTACTTTTTTGTATTCAACTTAATTTAAAAAAAGAAACAAAATTATTATTACAAAACAATAATAAATTATATAGATGCCAAAAACTAAAATGAAAAACAAAATCAAACACAAAAACAAAAACAAATAAAATACAATCGGTCATACAACGAACATCACAAATAAAAATAAATAAATTCAGTTATGTAGTATGAAAAATATAAAAATATAAACATTATGAAAAAGAAATATAAATAAAAATAAGAAAATAAAGAAAAACTATTATATGTGCCTTATTAGGTTTTAAAGTTGAAAATATATTATTATTAAAAATAAAATTATTATTTATATTTAATTACAAACAAATGAAAGAAAAAATATAAATATTTTTATTTTATTATTATTTTTGTTTTAATATTAACTAAAACTGTAAAATGTATATTTCACTAAAAACAAAACAAAAAAAAACTTATATTTTTTTAAAATTTTGAATTGAGAACAGAGGTTATATTATTATTATTATTACTTTCTATATGATTGTAATATTTGTTTTACATGAATTAATAATAATGTCTAATATTTAACCAATTTAAGAAAAAAAATATTCAAATAGTCCATATTTTTAATGCATGTAGTTATATTTGTAGTTAAAAGAAAATTTAAAACAAAAAACAGAACAATAATGGATTATAAATTTATTGATAATAAATACAAAAAAAAGTAGTTAAATATTTCTCTTTGTTTGAATAAATAACAATTGTTTTTTAGGTAAGTAACATTTGTTCTTTACAAAGTAAGTATTTTAGTAGAAAATTCGGCGAACAAGGAAATTTCAATGCAATGGGTTGACAAATGATTATAAAACTGACACCTTGAATGTTTAACTTTCAGAATGGGTTTTACAAGCCCTGAAACGGTAGGTATGTGTATCGATGGGGTTTGGAGACAATTCTTGTTCAAATATGAGAAAGATCACCTAAAAACTTCAGAAACTTTTTTTTTTCTTTGTTGTGAATAAAATTCAAAGCCACATAACTACTTTTTTGTTCATACTTTGATTAGAATTCAGTAATGGACAACATTTCTATTTAATAGACAAAATAGACACAGGCTGCATATGTTGTGCTGTTGGACTACTCGACCACTTATTGGCATTTATCACATTTCGACAAAAACATAGCTAGTTCACTACCACTTTCAAAGTTCTCTTAGAATCTCATAGGTTGCACCTCATTAATTTGGCAATCACAAGGTGATCTCAATGCCAAATTGTTGTAATTTTAATGATTCACAATTTTCGGGATCTCGTAAAACAAAGAACATTTATTATGATATTTAATTATAAAATTTGATTATAGTGCCACCTTTCATACAGTAGTTGAACTGTTGATGCAATCACTGAATCCCGTTCTAGTGGTCATATTTTCTTAACCCAAGGCTCTATGTATAATAAAGATATAGCGATCTACGTTCGGGTACCAAAATATTTACTAAATGACATGTATCCCAGAAAAAAGTGATTAAGCCGTGAAGCGAATTGGTTTTCACCAGAATTGGTGCTTTGCATTTTGTAGCATAATCGAACAATTTTCAGCTCAAGAAATATCTTGAACGAATGCTTCTAAATGACCGGCAGTATGGCTTTCGTAGCTACAGAACGACTGGTTTACATCGACTTTACATCGTTTTGGATGGATTCAAATCCAACATGCATTTTGTAGCATAATCGAACAATTTTCAGCTCAAGAAATATCTTGAACGAATGCTTCTAAATGACCGGCAGTATGGCTTTCGTAGCTACAGAACGACTGGTTTACATCGACTTTACATCGTTTTTGATGGATTCAAATCCAACATATACATAATAAACGCTGGTGTGCCTCAGGGCTCCGTTTTGTCTCCGACACTCCTCCCTATTTTTATAAACGATCTTTTGTCTCAAACTTCTAACCCACTAAATTGTTACGCTGATGACAGTACTCTCAGCTTTTCATATACGTTTTTAGATTCTTATTGTTGATCTTTGGATGTGGATTACCAACGGCAACGGAAATCAAAACCAGTGTAGAATTTATTCAAATTTGGCCAAATTTGTTTCCATTAAGCTTGATCAAATCACATCTAAATCTTAAAAATCCAGGTTTTCTTGTTCAGTTCGAAACCATCGTTAATGTAAATTTGTCCTCTTAAATGATCCAGATATTTGTAGATGCCCGAACTGCTCTCAGATGCCCTTCGTAGGTTTTCTTGTTGACCCTCTAATTTCAACAGCCGCAATCAATTTGAGAAATAGATCTCTCATCCCAACGCAGTCCAAAACACTATCCAAGATTGTTCAATTCCTTTACCAAGAACAATTTTTCCCTCAAAAGTATTTGTGTTAGCTGATGCGGTAGTCTTGTTGCACTGTATTCGAATATTGTTTTTGATATGTATCTGAGGTGAAGATCAAGGGTATAGTAATGTCCATCCTCCACCCAGTTTCCATTGCCAAAGAGTAGTTTGAAGTAAATGTAGACAATTTCAAAATTCGTTTTAAAAAATAGCACTGAAGTTTATCCACTTCTTCGAACATTACAAAGCCCCAGATCTGAGCACCATAGGTTTGAATAGCTCTACAAAACGCCTGAAATAGTTTCCATTTGGTTTTTAAGTTGATAGTTCCTTTTGCAGCATTGCCACGTCGATTTTATGCTGTTCTACGCGCTTTGAAAACGACATCTCTTTAGTAATTATAGTTGGAGACAATTCGAATATTTTCTTCATTTAGATAGATTTACTTCTAGACTCCATTTAATGCAGTTACATTCTGGTTGAGTTATCATCTGCTCCAAGACCGTGACATCATCAGCCAGTATAACCATATCGTCTGCATAAAGCAGCAACCTTATGTTGAACAAATCAATAAAGAGTCCTCCTCCTAAAGAATCATGCAAATCGTTTATATACAGTGCGAAAAGCAATGGTGATAGCAAACATCCCTGTTTGACTCCAAAAGTGTCTTCGGAGGGTTCTTCTCCCGTCCAAACAGGTGATTGTGTGTTGAAGTATATGGCTTCTATCAAGTTTACCTAAAGCCCGACTGAAATTCTGTTGGTATATCATTTGCCTCTCGTACAGTACAACCTCTCGTTGAGAATTCCCATCATAATTTTGGCCACTCAATTACTCGGCTGATATGTATCTCTTTTTTTAAATACGGGAAAGATAATTGTTTTCACAAAGGCTTTTTCTAATTTGCAGTCTTTCAACATCCTATTAAATCCTGCTGCCAGGTGTTCCAAGAAGTCATCTGTTGCATGTATGAAGAATTCATAGGTAATTCTGTCCTCTCCTGGTGCTTTGTTTAGTTTACTTACTTACTTTTCTAGAATACTTATAATTTCATTTACAGTTATGGGCATTACTAGATCAAGATCCTAAATTAAGTAAGGTGCATAGGAAATCTGATTTGCCGTTTGATTTGGGTTAAGAAGTGAACTACAATATTTTCTAAGCTCAGGAGCGGAATTTGAGTGAAAATTTGATGATCTTGGTTACGTATTTCCTAAGCAAACTTCCACCACTCTTTACTGTATTTTACACTGCTTATTTTGAGGTTAAGCTGATTGTTGTATGTGGACTTACTTCTTTTGTAAAAAATCTTATATTCTTTTTGAGCTCGTAGATAGTTCTCTTTCGCTTCGTGGTTTTCCGTTTTCCGAAAAATATTGAATAATTTATAACTTTTTTTCCTGGCTGTTTCGCACTCATAATTGTACCATTTATTCTTCGGCTTAAATTTTGAGCTTACGATCTGATCATTTGTTGAATTCTTTATTAAATCGGTTAAGTCCTTTAGCTCGAATGGATCCTTCTGAATTATTAGATTTTGCAAATTAAAACTAAGATTATTTTGGTACTCAGTCTTTTTCCGTAATTTAGGTAACAGATAAAACTTGGTTGTGGTGATGGGTATAGAAATATGCTTTAGGGACTATTTTATGTCTAATTCGTTTTTAATTTTACACTAATTCGTTCCACGCACGTCAGTAGTTCTTGCGATACATTACAAATATCATTCACTAAGTTTATCCATATTATTCAAGAATGTAAAGCTTGCTTCCTCGTCACCTTTGGTTCTTCCATTTAAGATGGTTAAACCATAATATTCGCAGAACTTCAGAAAATCTTTTCCTCTTGAATTAATAATGATATCTTTGGACCGTTCGCCACTATCAATGGATGGTACTTGCATTTGCATCAAGGGGACTTTAGTTCTAGGTATATTCATAACAAAAAATCTATTGTGGAATGATCGCTTAAATGAAGTTGGCAAAAACGCTGCCATTAAGGTTTTCTACGTCGATGTAAGGAGTTTTTCACCCCTTCTGATTTGGCTACAATTTATAGTCTATGTTCTTCTGGAACTCGAGTACAATTCCCATATCTGGGCAGATGACCCAATAACTCACTAGTCTCTTGGATAGGATTCAAAAGAACGCTATCAGAATGATATGTGACCGTTGTCTAACTAAAACATTTGTACCTCATGAGCTCTGCCGCAAGCTTTCATTTCTATCAATTATTTGTAGCTATTATGCTCTAGTGAAATAGCCAGTAACATTCCTCCCTCAAAAAATTCAACTCTATTATGAAATTTGGGATCGATGGCAGTCTTGTTTCGGGCATATTCACTGAATCAACTCTGTTTAAGGTGATCCAGTGGCTTCAATTCTTGAAATATCAAACCGAACCTTAAATAAATCACTCGACAGCTGACAAAATGGCCAAAAGTTAAAGTAGAGTTACCAGCATAAAGTTATCAGCCTCTAAAAAACCACACCCGTTAGATGCAACAAATCTTTACGGACCCTAGTTAATATACCGTTCTGTAATGACACTCATTCCTCTTACAGTCAGGCGTATTTAACATTTTTATTTTTTTTTTCATTCGGAAATAGCTTCGTTCCTTTTATCAATAGGAGGCAAAAAGCTCACTCAAAAAAGCTGTCCCTAAAATAGCTTGAGCAACTATTCACTGACTTTATTTGTCCTTAGACAGCAAAAGTCACAAGTGCAAAAGCTCTCAAGTTTACCTATTTTGGTAGGGAAGAGTCAATTAGGGATGTATGGTGGTTTTGTTGAAGTTCAAGAAGCAAAATTCAACTTTTAAAGTTCTTGTGGAAAACTCCTCTCATCCTCAGCTTATATTTTTTTGTATGTTGCTTTTTTATGATTTAAATAATATTTTATGTATATATGCATATGATTTCAGTAGTTATTGTTATTATACTCTAAGCTAAATCTATTTTTTCTCATCGTTTATAGTTTACATTGACTTCTGACAGAAGCATATGATATATCAAGCCACTGAACATTGTGCATCCATGTGATTTCATACAACTAGTCAGGTTAATATAACTACAAACTTCCATAATAGTATAGTCTTTTAATAGTTAGGTTTTAGGTATTTTTATACCAGCTTTTCATTAGGTAGAATTTTTAGGTTTACTTTGTTCAACTTGAATTTTTTACATAACTTAGATTTTTTCTTTGAAAGGAAGTTTGTGGTTTAGAATACACAAGTTCACTCTTCTATTTTTAGTATTAATTTTCAAGTAAAAATATTTTAAACAGTTTAATAGCTATTAACATCTAGTTGTATGTGCATAAAAATACATTTTAAAACAATTTTTGAAAAGGTCCTTCCCTTTATGGGAATTTCTTCAAAATTTCCATGAAGGACCAATAAATGACTAATACTTTTTTGTTTGATTTCTGAACCACAAGTAAGTCTAAAATAAAGATAAAAGATAAGTTAAAGCACATTTTTTTTTCAAAGATACATATCCCAAGTTGAACTTGAAGAAAGCATAAAAGAAAACTTGGGACATATTTCATAATTTATTTCAGATTCGAGATTTTTAATTTTAGTTATGGTTTTTATTTCAAAAGGGGATACTCAAGCGGCCAGAAAGACAAGGAATATTTCCTGAGTGAGTGGGGATACATTTTGAAATTTGTATTGCCTTCTAAGGAATTTATGTATAATTCTTTTAAAGGCGGACTTTCGGACTTTTTATATATCAACGACTAACATAACCCAAAAAATATATTATAAACAATAAAACTACCGTGATTTTCTTTTTAACTTCCAATAATTTAAGAATTGCAAATAAAATGAATCAATAATGCAAAAATAGTTACTCATACGCCATGCATAACTTTTATATAAGAAAAATAAATCATTTTTCGAATTTTTATCAAATATGTAGGTACATGTATCGGAATGAAATGATTATATGGTTTTTGATTTTTGAAAAAAATATAAATCTACAAAAATTTCTACACAAAATTGGTAAAAACTGATGTTAGGATAGGACTGGCGATTAATAACGTCATTCCCAAACTTAGATCCATGTAGATCTCATGGATTATCTTGTTCCAGCAATGTTGAGGTTTTTAAACAGGCCAATACGCGGTGCCCTAAAATGCCTTCCAGTTTTTCAAGTTTATTGAAGAAATGGTTGCCTAAGACATTGTCTTATGTAATGCTGTGATCTTAGAACCGTATGTTCTTGGAGACAGTAATTTACAAGGTTCGAGTTGATAACTGCGGACATTTCTGCTCGCAGTTCGTGACAATGCCATTGAGACCTTTAAGACCTGTGTTTAGGGTTTGTTATTGAAAATACATCAGCTTGGAACACACTGCTTTGATCGGAGAGTCTAAAAGAGTTGGTTAGATGGAGTGTTTTATAAAGGAAACCTACACTTACTCCTGCAAACCATTTCCGAGCCGTCAGTATACACCGGTACTGTGGATTCTCTTATGTGTGAGATATCTTACACCCATTAGTTTCTATCAGAGAAAATAGCACTAAAGAGTTTGTTGAAATTCAAACATGGGGTCTGTACTTAAATTGTTCCATACTGTATTCATGCATAATTTGCGCGTGCTCGATGTGACTAGTTTTTCGACATCTGGTCTGGTTTAGCCGTAAGGCGATGTTTGTAGCAGTTTCCTTTACATAATGGTCCAGGTGTAAAACATTGAGTGTTGCTTACATTCCTGAAAGTGGTCTTCATCCCTCTTGTTATGCCTTTGCATGCCATTCTCTGTATCCTTGTGAGGGTTTCTAGATTTTTAGCTTTCTCTTACACATTCCACTAAAACATGTTACCATAAGTGAGTATTGTTCTGACAATTGCAGTGTACTTCCACAGTATGATTTTAGTTCCCATTGCATGAATATAATGCCATCTGAACTTTTTTGGTATCTTTCTAATGTATTGTGCCCCAGTTCAGCTTTTTATCTAGGATTACTCCAAGTTATTTAGCTTGATTTGATAATTTAAGTAGAGCCCTATAATACAAATTATATAAGCTTGTATTTTAGTCTTATTTGTAAAAAGTACTAAATATTTTGTAAGCTGATCGTCAAGCTACAGTTTTTGTCCATGTACTAATTCCGGATAAGGCTTGGTTCAGTTATTCAATAATAATGGTTAGGAATTTCCCTGTCGCCAGTAGAGTGACGTTATCAGCGTAGGCCATTGCTTTAACACCACTGTATTCGGGTAAGGTTTTCCTCCATGACCAGAATCCAGAGGAGTGGTGAGAGTACATCCCCTTGAGGTGTTTGTCTGGATGTTGATACTTTGATCTTTTAACGACCTAGTTCGCTGTTGATCTGTCTATGTTTTAGAATACACATGATCTAGTTTTTAATAGATTGTTCTATTTCTAGACCCATGGAAGCATTTTTGAGTGCACTGTTTTGTACATTGTTAAACGCGACCAATTATGATGTAAATTGATATTGGATTGGAATATTTTGAGAATAGATGAAGATAACGTTCTTAAAAAAAAGGGTACCAGCCACGAACCACGAACCGAAGCCTGTAAAGACAATGAGGGGAACATCGTAGTAGATCCGCAGTATATGTTGAGAATATGGAAAGACCACTTCTCCAAATTATATAACAGCTATGACGTACCGAATTCCGCTGTAAGGGAGATAGAATCACTCAACCTAGGCGACGCAGATCAACAATTCCGCCTAGCCGACCTTGACGAAGTGAAGATAGCTATATTTAAAATCAAACAAAGCTGCTGGAGCTGACGGCATCGTTGCCGAACTATTCAAAGCAGCAGGCGATGACTTGGTAGGGAGCATGCACCAACTCATCTGCAAAATATGGTCGGAAGAAAGCATGCCCGATGAATGGAATCTCAGCATAATATGCCCGATACATATGAAAGAAGGTCCTCTAAATTGCGCAACTACAGAATCATCAGTCTCCTTAACATTGCATATAAGATCCTCTCTGCCATATTATGTGAACGTCTGAAGCCGTTCGTCAACAACCTGATTGGTCCTGGTCCTTATCAGTGTGGCTTCAGACCAGGAAAGTCCACTATCGACCAAATATTCACACTACGGCAGATCTTGGAAAAGACCCAGGAGCTTCAAATCCATACCCACTATCTCTTTATCAATTTTAAAGCCGCGTATGACAGCATCTATAGGGAAGAGCTCTACCGAGCAATGTCTAGTTTTGGCATCCCTGTCAAACTTATCCGTGTGTGCAGAATGACGATGGAGAATGCACGCTGCTCTATCAAGGTCGGAAAAGATCTTACCGATGCATTTGATGTCAAAAAAGGTTTTAGACAAGGCGATGCACTGTCATGCGACTTCCTCAACATCGTTCTGGAAAGAATTGTGCAAAACTCAACCGTCAACACTAGATGCACAATCTTCCAAAGGTCCATCCAATTACTAGGTTACGCAGATGATATTGACATAATTGGAAGATCAAAGCGTGATGTCAGTGGAGCGTTTTTGAGCATTGCGACGGAAGCCAAGAAGATGGGTTTAGTGGTCAATGAGGATAAGACCAAGTATATGCTGTCATCAAAAAAAGACACTGAACAACGACGTCTTGGACAAAACGTCACCATGGACAGCTATAACTTCGAGGTAGTTAAGGACTTTGTCTATCTAGGCACCGCTATAAACACAGACAAAGACACCAGCGTTGAAATCAAACGAAGAATAACTCTTGCAAATCGCTGCTTCTTTGGACTTAGAAAGCAATTGAGAAGTAAAGTCCTCTCTCGAGCATATAAAATCACCATCTATAAGACACTCATCATCCCGGTTCTCATCTATGGCGCTGAGGCCTGGACCCTGTCGAAGAAAGATGAGAGCGTCTTAGGATGCTTTGAGAAAAATTCTTAGGGTGATTCTCGACGATATAACGACGAACACTAGGGTTGTACAGCGACACTGACCTAGTTAGCAGAATAAAAGTCTTACGGTTTAGATGGCTAGGTCATGTAGAGCGAATGGACATCAACGCTCCAGCCCGGAAGGTCTTCGAATCCAATCCCTAAGGGGCGGCGCGGAGTAGTAGAGGAAGACCGCGACTGAGGTGGCGCACCCAGGTGGGGGTCCAGGTCCGCCCCGGACTGTAGCACCACCTTAAGTAAGTAAGTTTACTTAAGCTATCCAGTGTAGGTTGCATCCCAGCCTTTTTTAAATTTAATGGAAGTCGTCAGAGTTAATAGTTCGCGAGATATTTGGAGTCCCTACTTGTTAAAATTACTATATTGCCTAAAAAAAAAAAACAGCCACTCAATTTCAAAGTCCTTTCTACAACTTTTAATACTTTTATCTGTAAATCAAATTTTATTTTAAGTCCATACCTCTGTCGGTTCTATAAATACGGCCGGAAAAAATGTGTTCCGAACGTACCGATGAATTTTCAATTCGTCAAATCGGATCGATTACAAAAACTCTTTATATTGGAAATTGATAAAATTTTTATTGTACTGAATAACACTTTTGAAATCGAAAAATGAGTGACCCTTAAACGATTTAACTTCAATTAAAGTTGATTTTTCGGAAAAACTTCTACAATTTCGATTTTTCGGAATTAAACTCAATTTTTAAAGTGTTATTCAACTTGCTAGCCCAATTTTAAGACTTTTTTAAAAACACATGAACATAAATACCAATTGACTGCCTTTGTAATCAAAACGAATTGCGTAAATTATGTGTACGACAATCTTAACGAGCTTTACAACCAATAACCAGCACCTGGACTGGAATGGACTGGACCAGCATTATTATACGCTACGCGCAAAATTTATCTGATGCAATAGTGGTGGCCTGATGTGAAAAAGAGGTCGAAGGAATTGTGCAGCTATGATTATGCTCAAACTTTCGAGTTGTTCATTTTTCGTTTACAATTTAAGAAAAATAAAAACAAGCCACAAAACCAGACCATACCTACAAGTCGCGAGTACATAATACTTTTGTATCTGGTTTCGGTCATGTACTCAGTACTCAGCAGACTCAGTCTCAGAACTCAGTAGGTAACCAAGTAACCTGTCAAATTCCGTTAGGTCCCTTAAGTTGATTTTTTTAGGTCTTTGGTTTTAATGTTTCTTTCTTTTGTTGTTGTTGCAACTTTGAGCTTCCTGATTTATGCTGTTGTGACCTGGAAACAATATTTTTCCTCATTTTCTGTGAACAGCAAGAAAAAGTTAAAAAAAGAAAAATATTATTCCACAGACCGGACATGTTTTTTATTTCGGTGAATGGTGAAAGAAAAAATTCCATGCAACTGCAACATTTTTATCGCGCTCGTTCGTTCGTTCAATGGTTCAAGTGCTGCACAAACCGCGCGTGGTACGTGATCCAATGATCCAATGAGGAGGGGGAACTAGTGCAGCAGCAACATACTTACACCATGTGTGGCAGTTAATATCTATAGTGGCAAAGCAGAGTGGTTAGCTGTTAAGGTAAGGGGCTACGGCTAATTCTGCATTTGGAGTACCAAACATGCAACTTGGTCTATACCTTACCTATAGAGTGGCAACAGGAAATTCTCCATTTTTCTTTTTTTTATTTTTTAGTTTTATATAATAATAATAATTATCATCGAAGAAAATTTATGCGCATTCTCTCCAACGCAAATAAGGAATTTATAATTTTTTAAGTTTTGTTTTCGTAAAGAAAATTTATGTTAATTTACTGTTAGTGTTTTTTTTCAAAAGATTTAATCAAGGAAATTTAAGAACTTTCTTATATGAAGAGTTTACAGGCTCAAATACATGAACTTATTCATCACGAAGCATTTATTTAAAGACGCACGAGGGCAACCATTTTTATTAAAAACATTTAAAAATTCTCAACATGTGTTTGAGATGGCAGAAGCGGACGGTTTACGGGATGGCATTTGTCTTTTTTCTCAATCTGACAGAAAAACCTTTATACAGGATACACTTTCAATTGTCCGTCTATCTGTTAAGATTACAATAAATGTATAGAGATACCTAATTGTCAATGAACCCTCGCAACAACATTGAATTAAAAGGGCCTTCCGGCCACGGTTGAAAAGGGAGGAGGCAACAACATCAACAACAACAACATAAAATTAACTTGTAGGTTGTAGAAGGCGAGTCATCGAGTATTGGCCTTGAATGCAGGTCACGTCGTCGTCTTCGAAGTCATCGATGACACGAGTATAGAATGGAAAAATATCTTTTATTAAAAATTCCAAACAAATAAATACCTTTTGCAGGCATTTTCGTTTTCACTTGGCTTTTTGGGGCATGGTTTGGCGATGGGTTCCAATTAATGTCATTAACATGAAAAAATGAATAGGAATTTCACTTTTGAGCCTAACTAACAAAAGAGAACTTGATGCTCATATAATAAAAGATCCATTTGTTTTCCAAAACTTGAAGTTTTAAGCGTTCTATCTATTGATAACTTTTTAATCTATTTTTTAACTAGAGGAATTATTGTTAATTGAGATACAATGCATTTCTTTAACTTCTGTAAACATGGATCTGTAACACCCACCATTTAAAAAAAAAAACTTGTTCTCAGCCTCCTTTTTGAAGAAAATGATACAATTATGTACTTAAAAATCCGCACAACTCTGTGGATGCTTTGGATTCTTGACAATAACCCAAGGCCTAGATCAGGCATTTTTGTTCGTTGTAGAAGCTCAAGCTTCCGCTCCGAAATGTTAATAAATCTTCGCCAGAATTACTGGTCTTTCATCTCACCCAAAATCTTTGCCCAATTCAAGATTCTCTTAGCCTCAAACTTCGAATCGATAATGAAGCGGATCGTGATGCACCTAATTTAATTTGACCTTATAAGCGAATAATCCGAAATACGTGTGAAGAATTTTTCTGAGTCTTTTCAAAAGACGTAATTCTTGAAAATGAGCTTTCATAATTTCCCAAAGTTTTTCAAGCCTTAATCAACCCATTTCGTTCCGTGGAGAAATAATACCAACTTTCTGTCAAAATTCTGTGCTCAGAATAGCTGTCAGTGTCAAAATAGCCCCTACCACTAGTTGGCCAACCTTTACTTGTTAATATTACACAAACCATCAAGTTAAATCGAATGTGCACATCATTTTTTCAATTATTAGTGTTTTTGGCTCAATGTACAAGTTTTTTGAACAGAGCTTTTAGATTAACTAGATAACTAAACAGGAAGAGATTGGTAAGGAGGTTTAAATTGAAATGACATTCGCGTAGTACGACTAAAGAACGAATCTCTGTACTACAAAGAAATACTATAGTTTAGTACATTTAACTTTACCAATTTTTTTAAACAACAAAGCAATGTATAAGATTTTGGCTTCTTGAGTATGATAAGTGATAAATACTTAAATCTGAAATATTACTGGGAACGTAAAATTCTGATAGGCCTAACTTTTACCATAAAGAACACCTTTTTTTTTTAAAAAAAAAAGGAACATTTAAGATTGGCTTAAGAAAACTTGTATCATAATAATTTAGATTCTGCTTGATATGGCGCACCTTTTCCCTAGCTACTTCTTTCATTATTAATATTTCCACAATACAATATTGAATAGACATTCAAGAAATAATATTTAAGTTGAGGTGAATATTTTAGCTTTAAGATCTTAGAAAGTCATAATTGTATGCTTCACGGTTCCGATAAGCGGGAAAAAAATCTAAAGGTTACCTAAGCAGCAATTTTTAATGTCAATTTCAGAATGCTAAGAATTATAATCCGGGTAAGTAAATTTCATTCTGTCTCCTTCTCAAACATGTGCCCATGTCGTGGAGACAGGTCAAAGTAGTTTTTATCCCGAAAGTGGGTAGGCGAGGTCACGAATCCGCGAAGGATTTCAGACCAATAAGCTTAACATCTTTTGTGCTTAAAACCTTGGAGCGCATTCTTGATTACCATATTAGAGAAATCCTAGTTGGACGACCTCTCGAAAGTTCTCAGCATGCTTATCTTAAGGGCAAATCTACGGAGACTGCCCTCCATGAGGTAGTGCGTACTGTAGAACAAACAATCCATTATAAAGAATTTACTCTTGCCACCTTCCTAGACATAAAAGGTGCTTTTAACAACGTCCTTACAGAATCCATAGAAGAATCGCTCGTTAAGTTCGGTGTAAAAGACTTCATTCGAGAATGGATTATTTCCATGCTCAGTGATAGGAAGATTCGAGCCTCTCTAGGCAATACAATCGCAACAAAATACGTGAGTAGGGGAACACCCCAGGGTGGTGTTCTTTCGCCTCTTCTATGGCTTCTGGTCATGGATACAATTCTTGTTAAATAGGAGAGATGTGGAGTGAAAGCGGTAGCCTACGAGGATGATTTGGTGCTATTGGTGTCAGGAATGTACACCTCTGTGATTAGTGAAATCACGGAGTCAGCTTTGAAGAAAGTTAGCAGCTGGGCCACGAGTTGTGGACTAGAAGTTAACCAAAGTAAAACTGAACTATTGCTCTTTACCATCAAAACTAAAGTACCGCCCTTCACGCTACCTCGACTCAACGGCCAATCCTTTTGTCTTCCATTGCAAAATATTTGGGAGTTATACTCGACCGTAAACTAAACTGGAAACTAAATATTGAAGTACGGGTTAAGAAGGCCTGTCTTGCCTTCTACGTCTGCAGCAAAACTTTCGACAAAAAGTGGGGACTTCAGTCGAAGATGATTTTATGGACGTACACAGCCGTAGTACGTTCAATCTTAACATATGGTTCGATTGTGTGGGGGCCTGCTCTTAGCAAAGCCTATAATATTAATAAGCTAAAGAAGGTTCAGAGAACAGCTTGCGTGGGCACCACAGGGGCCATGCGTACGCCTTAAACGTTATTTTGAATCTTCTACCAATCGACCTTTTTATTAAATACATAGTTTCCTCCAGCGCTATTAGGCTGAAGGAATCAAACGGCTGGTTGTCAAAACCTTATGGTCACAGCAACACTACGAAATTGATTCCCTCAGATATTATCTCGGTAGACACTGACTACTGCACTCCTGCTTTGAACCTTAGTAAGGGTTTTAAGGTTATTTTCCCATCGAGAGAAGATTGGGAGGATGACATCGTGTCGATAGGTTTCGACACAACCATCTTTACTGACGGCTCAAAGATGGAGTGCGGAGTTAGTTCTGGAGGTTCATGCTGAACTGCTGGAAATAAGGGAGGCATGTAAGATACTTAAACAAAACCCAAACCAAAACCGAAATGCGGCTATCTTTACAGACAGTCAGGCAGCTGTCAAAGCCATTAACTCGGCCACATCCTCATCTACAAAGAAATTTCGAAAGAAGTTAGAAAAAAAGATCGTGTAGAAGCTGAAATTCTGAATCTTTGAGAAACCTAAATTCCTTTCGAAAGACATTTCGAAAGAAGTTAGAAAAAAAATCGTGTAGAAGCTGACATTCTGAATCTTTGAGACTGAAATTCAGTGTAATGGATTTTTCATTAAAATAAAACATGTAATGTATTAACGATAGAAGAAAACGCTTCATAGAGTATATCCTGCATTTATCATACAATCTAGCCTTCGAAACCTTGAGAACCCACTGACTGTGAAAAATTGAAAAAGAAATTAAAACCCATACAATATCAGTTTCGAGAAAAAATGGAAAAAACTTATTGACATTGTCTAACAAGGAACTGTGACTACAAACTCTGGGAACACCTCAAGCCATTTTTTTTAGACCTTTTTTTATGAACCAAAAATTAGTTCGTATTCTAGTCCATAGATGGCTTTTATGATAAGTAAAGAAAAAGAGAAAAAATGCAAAATATACGTAATTGCAAGCTAAATAAAAAGAGATGTATATAAAACTCTGTTTACCACATTGTATTATTTTTTTCCGACGATCTATGTCTGCATATTGTTAGTACCGTAAAACACTTTTTTTTATGGGACACTTTCAATTTCAGATAATCGGAGTACTTTCTACGAAACTTGTTGATATACTCAGTTCTGGGTTAATTAAGGGTTTTTTCACATAAGCGTCTTTTACTGCTTACCAGATAAGATCACCAGAACTGGTTAAAAGGCATAAATATGAAACAAATTTTTTTAATAAATATACGAAGCAGGTCCCAATCCCGATACTAATTCCATAATCTAAATTATTAATTTATTGTTATTTTTTTTGTATGACTTCTCAACTTATAATTGCTCTAAGAACGAGATTTTTACTGGAAAATGGTGCTGAGACCCGACACTTTCTATTGGAAATAGTTTCCTAACTGAGGAAGTTGTTAAAACCTTATACGAACTAAAAATAACACAGAAATAGAGTGCTTCTTCGTCAAAAAATACCTTATCCAATATTTTGTCAATAAAATAACATAGGGTATTGTTTTTCAATTTATTTCAATCATGTTAGCAGAAAAAATTGTTTAAAACTTTTAAAATTCACAATATACTGATCTTTTAAGAAATACCAATATTTTAACAGTTTAAACGATACTCAAACTTTGAGCGAAAATCTACTAGTCTACAATTTTCTTTTTGAAAAACGGTTTTCATTTTCTGATTCTACAACCAATTAACTATAAGAAAAAAAATCCTACTTTCAGAAAAAACGGTTTTGTCTACCTTTTCCTTTTTTTTACCAAAGGTGTTAAAGTCTCGCCAAAAAGCCGGGATACAAAATGTTAATTCGTAACATTAAGCTTTAAATATACATTTTTGAACCTTGTTAACTTTTGTTTTGTTTTCGTTTAACTAAAAATTCACTTCAGATTCGTTTTGAAATTAGTGCGAATGACAGATCATAGAAATTTTACGCAGTTCGAAAAGGTTGCTATACCAGAAAAATTGAACAAGTTGTCGAAGGTGCAGAGCATGTTACCGACACTCTTCCAACCTTCTTTCACGATATTTGGTAATAGCAAAAGTTCGGAAAATAACTGATGTTGTCACTTAAGCTGGTGCCGTGACATAAGTGCAAGTGTCATAAGACCAAATTTTTCAAAAGCGTCATAAGGCCAAATTTCAACGTTTGGCCTTATGTCGCTTTCAGAAAGTGTCATAAGGCCAAATATTGTTGCGACTTAAGAATAAATTTGTTGTCATATTTTTTCAATAACCAAAAGCGGTATTTACCTATAGAATTATGATAAGAGTAACAGCAGATGGTAAGCAAATGTATTAAGGAAAGATACAAGCTACTCGTTTGTGTTATTCTTGTCATGTACGAAAAAATCGTAAAATGGATGTTCCAAGTGATTTGATCTATAATCATGAGTCTTGTGAATGCTTAAGAGTACGCAGCCAATTGTTAATATACCAGATATTAATTAATTATATAAATTTATAGGGAATTTTAAACTATTCAAAAGACATTCGTCCTATAATAAGGCGTGTAGCGGAAGTGCGGTAATCGACCTACACAATGAAAACTTAGTTCTTATCCCGAAATCAAGTGCCGCTCATAATCATACAGGTAATGAAAGTTTAAAAAATAAAATGAAAATTATAAATGAAATAAATAAACAATGGAAATGTGTCAGTAAAAAGAAGCGGCATACGCGAAGTTTTCAATGAAGTATGTTCAAGGAATTTTGAGAAAATCCCCGACACTAGTGACAAGAATTTGCCACAAAGTAGCCAACATGCAGCTTTTTGTTCGTGGTTTGGACTCCGTTGAGACCCTTGATGTTTCCCAAATTGATACAATTGCCGGCGTTAAGGCTCAATTGACCCAATTGAAGGGAATCACCGAAAAGTTCGTCCTTAACTGTGAAGGAAACGCTTTGGAGAACGATGCCTGCGTTAGCAGCTTGTCATCATTTAAATTGGATGTCACCGTACCACTTCTCGGAGGTAAAGTGCACGGTTCTTTAGCTCGTGCCGGTAAGGTCAAGGGACAAACTCCCAAAGTTGAGAAACAAGAAAAGAGGAAGAAGACCGGTCGCGCATAGAGGAGGATTCAGTACAACAGACGTTTCGTCAACTTCGTGCACGGATTCGGTCGTCGTCGTGGTCCAAATGCTTACTCTTCTTAGAGTATGTCCCAAATTTATTAATCTTTTTTATGAATAATAAACAAAACATTTTATAAAAAAAACCCTTTACAGGTAAGCTTCTAATTTAGTTCAAGTGACATAAGAGTTTTTTATTTGTTTGCCAAATGATTCCAATATACTGTAGCCATTTTTATTATACGGTTCAATCTGGAAAAGTAAGACGGCAGAATTAACACCAATAATATCAAATCTAATTCAACTCAAATTAAAAATATCAAAGCTATTAGTTTCCTCTTTGAATCTTTAGCTTTGGAAATGTACAATATAACGTTTGTAAGTGACATAAGACCAAATTGGCCTTAAGTCATTTTAGAAATTTGGCCTTATGACGCTTTCGAAAAGTGTCAAATTCTGAAATTTGGTCAAATGTGACTTGCCCTTATGTCACATCACCCTTTAGCTTATCTGCCAAATTCTATGATAGGGATGATTCATAAACTGACATTCTGTTGCCAAGAGAAATAAATACAAGCTTCAGCTAAAGTGGGACACAGTCCAGCCATCTTTCTTAACCTCAAAGAAAATTAAATTTCAATATAGGAAAAAAAAATATTGCTTGCTAAAATAATTTAATGTGAAAGCAGAACTCACATCAGGAAAGTTCAAACATTTACTCGTATAATTTCTCTTTCATTTCCGAGAAAACATGCAATAAATAAAACAACAAAAAACATAAACCCTACCACCTGTCTCGTGGAGATCAATAGCGGTAAGATCGCTTAACTATTGCTCGGCTTCCAGCGACGACGACGGCGGCGGCGGAGCAGCCACAGCGACGAGTACATTCAAACAGCCATTTGGTTACCTTTGGTTTAACAATGAGTCAATTATGTTTTGGTCAACCCGGAGTCGGCAGCAGCAAGCGAGGCGATAAAGACCGCGACGAAGACGAAGAAGACGACGAAGCACGCCGATAACCTCTCTCGCGACCCATCATTTCTACCTTAAGGCAAAGTGCAGTACAATACAGTACGCAATCAGCTTTTTTGCAACAACCAGTTCATGCCACATATTTGCCAATATTCACATTCATTCGCGAAAAAAACTTTCTCAAAAAATAAAACGCATTTCCTCGTTACCTACTCCACCGATGACCACCATCGCATCGCACGACATAACCCCATTGATCGATTGGCAAGTGTCCCATTCTCCGAAAAAGGTTTTTCGCGTGGCTTAGTTTTGAGACATTCCACCAACCGACAACGAAAATGATGACGAACACCGCACCGCGCCGCGCCGGGTACCATATGATTGGCATTTGAGAAATGATTTTCGCTTAAGAAGCGATGTACCGTATAACATAGAGCTTAAAGGCATCATCGAGCTCAAGACTGAATTTTCGGGGGGCCAAATTATGCAAGACACGAAAAAAGTCACGGATCAGGATGGAAGCTCTCCCCCAGTCGAAATCATGTGACATGGTTGTATTCTTGCAGAAGACAGCGATGGGCATATTCAGTATTTTTGTAACCAGTTTGTTCGGCGATCATCGACGAGCAAAGACGACACCACAATGGACAAAGAAGACGGCATAGCTTTACCGGTTCGTAAACCATCAGGCTAGGCCTCTGGTTGGTATAGACATCGTGGAACTTGGATTTGTATCTTCTTTTTGGGTGGAGCAGCGATTAACATGTTTATACGATTCAACGAAGACCAAGACGACCAAAGACTTCGACGACGACGACTACGATGATGACGATGACCAGTTGTTGGTGCTGCTTTATTATGGTCCAACTTGAGAGGCGCACACACCTGTTCTGTAAGGTTGTTGTTTTAAGCGAGTCGCGATCGCGAGTGCACAATGAACATTATGTAGTTACGCGGTGTCTTGAAATAGGTTTAGATATATAATACTCCGCAAATGTGAATAATGTTTTTTAAAGCTCGATAGGATTTTGACCCATTGGAATGCGGACGGTCTACTGTGAGGTACCTATAGCTATACTGTAACCAACTTTTTATGCCAACTTGTGGGCGAGGCGGCGCAGATCAGTTTAGAAAAAAAGAACGAATATGTTTCTTAATTAGAGGAGTGTACAAGGGGTGTTCTTAATTTTTGGAAACTAGTGTCATAATGTGACGAAATTTTGCAAAAAAAACTTGGTTTCTTAAATGATGCAAGGTTGCAGTAATTCGCCAAAAAGATTTATTTTTTAAAGGAATTTTAAACTTTCATAATTGGGCTAAGCTTGGTCAAATAGTGACAGTATGTTCTGTTTCATCACAAAATACTTCTTTATAAGATAAAATTGTTCTGAATTCGAATCTCACATCTAAATTTTTCTATCACATCAGGTTTTTAAAATATGTCCCTTTAAGAATACCGCAGACAGCCAAAAAATGGTGTTTTTAAGTATAAACATTTGATTTTGCAAAAATACAATTTTTTGTCTTTAAGATACAATTTCATCATGTCAGTATTTCACTCAAATTTTAGCAATTCTAATGACTTATGAGTTGAGTTATGCTATGAGTCTTCATTTGACTTTATAGGAAGTTTTGAGAAATCTTGAATTTAAATGTTTTTGAGTTAGTTTTTAGTAAATAAATTAGGTAGCGCAAAAGTCCATGAAGAACCAGGGCCTACGAATAATATTGTCAGAGATGGAAGGGTAAGCTAGTTTTTAGTGCCTATTTCAAATCTGGACTTTCATTTTAACTATCTGCTCAAATTAGAAAAATACCCGTTTTTGACACAATTTTTACATTTTGAAGTATATTTCAAGAACTTGATGTTGTAGATTTTTTTATACCTGAAATTCGTTACAAAACCAAAATAACTATAAAACCTTTTCGGCCTATTTTTCTTAAAAAATGTTTCAGCGTAAATGATTCACCGTTTCTTTAAGATTTATAGGAGACAGGTTAAATCTTACAATTTTTGTAATCTGGATAAATAATTAAAAAATTAAAGTTCAACGTTTAACACTCTCAGACTTTGTTTCTGATTTCATTCTCATTAAAGTTGGCTTTCACCTTTCTAAGGTACCCAAAAAAACTAAAGCATCAAATATTCCTTAACGAAGAAGTATACCCACTAGCGAGGTATACTTTCAGAAAGATTGCAACTTCAAGTCATGGAAAACTTAAAAATCTGATAGCTCTGCGAGCTCTGAGATAAAATAGAAACCTGATTTAAATAAGAATATACAGATTTTCTGGTTTACTGCTTATGTCAAATTTTGATAAATCGCAAGTTTTGTCAATTTGATTTATTTTATACAAACTTAATAGGAGTTTAGACTAGAGAGCACAGAAATGAAAAGTAGGGAAACAGATCTTATTGTTTTTAAATGCTAAGATGTGTGTAGAATTTAACTAGGGGTCACTTGCGTATAGCTATTTCTAGTAGTAGGACTTAAAAAGCTGGTTTTATTTTCAAACTTTCTGACTTTAAAATTAAAGGAATTTTATCATCTTTTCTAAAATCCGTATGGCTACTACTACCGCATTGGTTTACTTAAAGGGGTTTCTCATCCATAAATATTTCCTGTTATTCAACCTAGACAAATTTTCAAATTCTGAAAAAAATTTTTTCTAAATAATTAGACTGCAATGTTTTTTTTACTTCTAAGTATAACAATTCCTTAAACGCTATGATAGAATATAGGTATCTGCGAGCACTCACGCATTTGGCATACTTTTCTAATAATGCATTCAGGCTTAAGAAGGTAATTCACTTATTCAATATTCTTTATGAGTGGATGTCATATTATGTATCTAGGAACTCCTCTAGTTTGTTTTTATTATTATTTTTTCAAACGCAAGAAATTAAGATTCAAGACACCCGCGTAAGTGTAAGATTAAAATTCTTATTCAAGCTCTCGTAAGAAGTTGAGTCAATATAAAAATAGGTACAAAAAGAAAAACATACAAAAATACCACAATTTGTATGGTAAATCTAAAATAAGTCCAAGACCCAGATTGAAAAATTTAGTTTATCAAAATCTTAGAAAGAAAATTGAAACCTTGAAAAACGAACTATGATTGTTATCATGTTGACCTTGATTGACATTCTTAATGTGTGTGTTGAATTTGCAGTTTTTACTAGCCATTTGACATATTAACTTAGGCCCCTTTTATTTCTTAAAAGGTCCAGCTTTTAATACCCTTGACTCATAAACGGACTAAATTTGACTGATGGCATCGATCAATCCGATTTTAGCGATTATACCTATTGCCATTGAAGGTGATGGCCTGGCCAGCATGATTTTCGAAGAAGTACATACCGATCACCAGCCCCAAATCCAAAACAATTATTAAATTTATTTGAATGCGTGAATTAGTATCGTCCCCAACCCGGCAATGTTGGTTATTCTCCATACTCTCCAGTTAAAGAAAGAGCTCCTACGAGAACCGTTGGGCAATACGAGAAAGCCAACTGGAGGCTCAATAATTACTTCAGGATCTTTAACAGGTCACTATGCTTCCTCGATAGTGACGTTGACGCCAGCGCTGATATGATCAAAAATTTGATTCTCCTGGGAAAGAGAACTTTTATCCCAAATAGTGTTAAAAGCATCAGACCTAAGGAAAACGCATGGTTCGATGCGAGCTGTAAAGAGGTTATTGGGGTTAAGAAAGTAAGTTTCTGTTGTTTTAAAGCCTATCCAACTGAGGAAAACCGGAATAAGTTCAAGCAAGCCAGGAAGGCCTGCAACGCCCATATTCGACGGACCAAATTTTTACATGACCAAAAATTACAGCAAAAAATACTGCAATGTCCCAAAGGCAATATGAGGAATTCTTCCTCTTCCTCGGTTCTAACGCTCGTTGTGAATGACACTCCATTTGTTAGCTCTTTAGAGAAAGCAAATCTCTTTGCTAGGTAGTTCGCAGTTAATGATTCTATGGGGAAAATCTCGCAAATCGCACTCGTACTGTAGCGAGAGTCCTAAAAGATCTTAACATACATAAATCTACTGGTCCGGATGGTATCCCCGCTATTGTTCTGAAGAGGTGTTCTTCATCGCTGGCAAAACCACTGCGTAAGCTTTTTCATCTGTCCTACTCCTCCGAGAGGATGGAAAACCGCATTTGTCGAGCCTATTTCCAAAAATGGCGAATCTTCCTCACCGTCTAATTATCGACCGATTGCACTTACGTCCCTTCTTTCCAAGGTCATGGAAACGCTGATTAATTATCAGCTCAAGAAATATCTTGAAGAACGGAAGCTTCTTAATGACCGACAGTATGGCTTTCGTAGCAATAGGTCTACTGGTGATCTCATTGTTCATCTCACCGAACAGTGGAACAAATCTTTAAATAGTTTTGGAGAAAGTAAGATTAGATATTTCAAAATCATTTGATGGGTTTGGCATCAGGCTCTCTTATCGAAAATGCGTGCTTTCGTTTTTCATGAATCCCTCCTTCATTGGATTAGTAATTACCTTTCGAATCGTTCAATACAAGTTGTATTGGATGGATTCAAGTCTGAAAACCACAAAATAAATGCTGGTGTGCCTCAGGGCTCTGTTTTATCTCCAACACGCTTTCTCATTTTATGCAATACATTGTTTCGGTGACGATAGTACTCCTAGCTTTTAATATTCGTTTTCAGATTCACACCCTTCTTCGGATGTGGAACTGCAACGACAAAATATGATAAGCTCATTAAATTCCGATCTAAACAGCAGTGTACAATAGGGAATAAGAAACCGAGTGTAATTTAATGCTTCGAAAACGCAATGCTGTCTTGTATCGTTAAAGCGTCATTATCCATAAATGGCACTTGCATCGAGGAAACTGAACTTCTCGATATTCTCGGTATGTGTATCACCAACCACCTTTTGTGGAACGATCACATACGCGATGTCGCCAAAAATGCCGCTAGATATTTGGGTTTTCTAAGGCGATGCAAGAAGTTTTTCTCCCCCTCTGATCTGGCTGTTATTTACAAGACTTATATACGTCAAAAGCTTGAGTATAACCCCCATATCTGGGCTGGTGCTCCTGCAACTTGCTTAAACCTCTTGGATAGTATTGAATGTAGAGCATTTAGATTGATTGGTGATATTACCATCATAAGATCATTGACGTCACTTGAACATCGTCAAAATGTTTCTTGTCTCACCCTCTTTTACCGTTATTTTAATGGTGTATGCTCTAGAGAAATAGCCAGCTGCATTCCTACCCTTAAACAGTTCAACCGTAATACTCGGGCTTCTAGGAATGCTCATCAATATACCCTCGAGCCCAACTTCGTTCGTACTGTCAAGTTCAGAGATTCGTTCCTTAGCCGTACTATGCGAATGTGGAATGCCTTGCCGCACTCTGTGTTTCCCAGCTATTGCAATATTCAGGAATTCAAAACCAATGTGCACCGACATCTCCTTTCAAACCGTCTCTCCCTTTCCTAGTGCTCACACTGTATCTACAAATTAAGGGTAATATATCCCTTTGAGTGTGCGCTTATTATTTAAAAAAAAATGCCTCACCGGTGAAGATAATTTTTCGACCAAAATTAACATTCCATTAGTGAACATACGACGATGCGTAGGGTTGGTTAGTTTCAGCTCCTGGGTCAATTAGATTTTGTATGGGTTCATGCTTAAACGCGGCCCAAAATTACCCTTGTGGTACGCAGGTCAAGTTCTTGTGATCGACGACGTCGATGAGAAATTGACTACCATTCTGCTACACACTTTCACAAACATTTCCATGACGTACGAGTGGTTTCTGATTGTGCACTGAACCAGTGGACTCGAATTAAGACACCAAACGTTGAATAGTCAATTTGGTAGGGCGATTATGTACAACATTAAAAAGGGTGCAACGCGCACATCGTGGCTACTAGAGAACACCAATTTTGATAATAAAGTTTTATCATTTACAAGTGCACACTATAATTTGCCATGAAATTGAAAGAAAATAAAAGTAGCAACATTTTCACCAAGAGCTGTCAAAATATACCCGTCCTTATTGGAAAACCCTTAATAAAATTTGATTTTTACTGCACAATAAAATCTATTAAGAACTAGCACCGAAATCAAAAAACAACTTACGAGTTAAGAAATAACCCCGATGACCCAAAATCTTCTCCTTGTGTGAGGCTTTTGAAAATTCAGTGACACTTCAGGTAAACAAATGATGTGCATATCAAAACCATCATTAAAACTTTCTGCTGTAGAACTTGTTATACCTAATACCCCTGGTAACTCTTACACAAAACAACATACCAATTGGTTTGGTTCTTTCATTGCTGAAAAAAACCGTTTCCGATTCCAGTAACTTAGACACGAACCATTTCTCATACAAAACCGCAAAACTACGATATAAGCTTAATATCGTATCAAAAACATTTTCATCTCGAAATAAATAAATTATTCGTTGGTTAGAATTTATTTGAATGTAATTTAAAAAGAAAACGAGTTTCTATTTGTTTAAAATAAAAAAAGAACGTACTTTATATATGAAAATCATAGTAATCGTTTAGGCAGAAACTTTTAGGGCGACCACTTTCCGCGTTATTGGCGTTGGTGTCGCAAAGTGGAGAGATTCACGGAAGCCAGAGGAAAATATTATTTGCATTCCTAGCAGCTGGCAGAGTTATAGGGATATGGTTTTCAAACAGTGCTTACTTGCAAATTCAAGATTCAATAGGATGTTCTGAAAGACCCAAAACGCGAAGTAGTATATGAAAAACGACCGTCGAAGAAGACAGCCGTTTTGTACGGATAAGCGAAGTTGAGCCTTTTGCGTCATCGTTTGAAATCTAGGCTTTAAGGATTGTAGAGCAGTGATAATTCGGAGACGACTGTTAGAGGCAAAGTTGTAGGCTCGAAGTCCACGAAAAGTTGCGCTATTAAAAAATAAAAACATTTTAAATACGTATCCACTTTGCGAAAAATCGGAGAAATGGCGTAATATATTATGGACTATTGAGAACAAATTTGTCCTCTTTGGTGGTACTGGATTTTGACAAAAACTTAGACGTTCACCCAATATAGAGTAAGTTCCAAAATATACAAAAAACAGTTAAACAGGAAGGGTCGAACACTTAAGTTTGGGCCTCTTTTTCTTACTCCGATATAGGCCAAATACATTAAATCTAAGGTTTATTTTATTATTGAGCAACGGGCCTACGTTAATATTTTGAAGAGAAGTATGCTATCTTAATGCTCTTATGAAATACCAATTGAGCGTTGTGAGACTTTGGTGTATTCAATGCAGCTTCGGGTACGTCGGTTTAAAGCTGTTATTGACAATAAAGGTTACCCTGCAATATATTGAACTGAATTAAAGGGACCAAAGAGCACACCAAACATTGAGTTTTTGTGGATGTTATGGTCTCTCTTCAATTTGCTTCGTCGCTGAGGAAAATTTTATTTCGCTTGTTTTTCAAGCACCCAGTCGACGTATCCACGGCCGGCGTTCTGAATGTTCAGCTGGATTCAGTTGTTGTGTCAGTTGGACTTTATATAGATGTAGGTGTAGGTCCAAATGCCAAATACCCAATATCAATCGACACATTAGGGTCTTCGGCAACACTTTCACTTACACCAGCGATATTTTTGGTGGTACAAGCGAAACGATGAAGCACAGGCCTTACAATATCTGTAACCAATCCGTCTCTTCAAAATTTGGCCAATTGCTTGCGTACTTAGGCGACTATATAAACCATAAACTCCTCTTTAAGCACGATTTGTGGGTGTGGCAAAATCACCGTTTTTGTAGTAGGTTTTAACAATTTTGATGCGTTGTGCGATACTAAAGCGGTGGATTTTCGTAAATGTCAGTCTTTCAACCGAAACATAAGTTCACAAAAAACATCTGGCCTACACTCGATTTAAAGCGCTCAAGGTGCTTGCTATTTCTAAGAAGATTGCATAAAATCTCGGTAATCAGTGTCATAACCGGGTACTGTCTAATAGAGAAGCGCGAAAAGCGGTTAAGCGTATCCTCAAATGACTTTTGCACAAGATGTATGGATGAGGAAACAGTGATTCACCTAATATGTACATGGATGGCCTGCTCTAGCTCAAAAACGAAAAGAATTACCAAGGAGAATTCTTCTGTAACGATCTAAATCATATTCAAATAATTAGGCTCTCACGTTTCGTAAGGGACTCAAACTTGTTTTAGTGAGCTTAGAAGAAAACCTCAGGATTCATGAGGTATCACAATGGGCTATTAAACTATCCTAAGTGTCCTTCTCCATCACCGACAACCACTTTAACTTAACCTAACTTAGAAGTACTCGTGGCGTGAATGTCAATTTGAGTAAGGCTCTCATGCCAGAGGTTAATCTATGCATGTTAAGTTTTATTTCACGGGTAATACTCTTCTGAGGAATTGACAAATCCTCTAAGACTTGTTATAAAAAGATGGTCCCCTCAATCCCTGACAACACTACTCGCATAAGGGAATTGTTGAAAGTTGTAAGTCAATAGGCCCTTGTCTTCAACTGTAAGTTTTAATTTATTAACTTCGCCTAGGAAGTTATTGTAATGGGTCTGATTTGTCGAATTGAAAATGTTGACATTTCTCCATGTTTCAAGGTCCCTAAAGTCGAAATAAAAGATTTTTAGAAAGATGTCTGTGCGTGCGTGTGTACGTTCGCGACGTTTTTTTAACAGTTATTTTTATAAAAATAAAAACATTACTCAAAGTTGGTAAAAATTGAATTTCGACTCTCTTTTCAAAACTTGAGATTATGGCTTCCAACTAATTTTAACTTATAAGAAATATTGTTTTCAACATTCGGAAAAATTTTTGAGAAAAATCGAATTGACAGTTTTTTTACAAAAAATAAAAACCTAAACAAAAAAATTAATAAAAGTTTGTAAAAATTAATTTTCAAACGATAAAAATATTGGCTTCAAACAATTTTTATCTCACAGAAAATATTGTTTTCGATATTTAGTATTTTTTTTTTATAAAAATCAAACAGTCCGTTTTTTCATTAAAAAATCTACAAAAAATAGTACTCAAATTTGGTAAAAATTGATGTTTGGCTTTTAATATCTCAAAAATTAATTTCATTCATCCAATTTTTTAAAAATTTAAGAAATACTACTAAAATTGGTAAAAATTTGTTTTCGACTAAAAACCTATTCAACAAAACTAGATTTTAAAACTAAACTATTTCTTTACATGAAATATATTGTTGCTAATTTTAAAATTCTTAAGAATAAGCTTTTAAGCAAGACAAATAGACAGATGGGATGATAAGTTATCAGTGTTGGTCGCATCAAAGCCTTTATTTATTTTTGATCTTAAAACGATGTCAAAATTGTAAAAATAAAAATTGGCTGACATTAATGTGTACAAATGTTCACTTGAGTAAAAATTTTAAAGGTCCTCATCATAATTTAATTTTATCTTTTCTAAATTGTGTAATTTTTAGAGAATATTGGTTTCCGAGCAAACAACCACTCATAAGCTTCCACATCTTATTTCGAAACCAACAAATGTTAAAACATTTTTTTATTTTTAAGATTGGTCAATCAAAATCTATGTAACATCTAATAACTGTTATTATTTATTTTTCCTGTGCCTATTTGGGCCAGCAAATTAAAATATCCCCATAGAAAATTCATAGTCGAAGCTGCGAGGAGCTCCCGAAAGGCGTCGCGGAACAACAATTTGCTGCAACTTTAGCATAGTCATGGATATTATTGAATTCCTCATCGCTCAACGACCACAACATCAACATCAATTGCATCTTTTTGGACATAAAATCTATCTTTTTTAAGAGTCTCATGGGAGAGTATGATACCTGCAATTAAGTAAATATATAAATATAAATTCGAATGGGTGAATTACCCCGAAAAACCAGCTCTTGCTTTATTTTGCTGGCATTTTTCTTAAAACCTTTTTTTAAAAAACAAACTAGAAAATATCTACATTCATTCAATACTTCCATTGATCTATGATGATGTTTGATGTTGATGTATTATAATGGAATATGAATTTTTCCTCCACCAAAGAATTTGCAGAAACCACCATAGCTATGACCATTAGCTTCCAGCAGCAGCAACTGGTAGTGGTAGCACCATCAGCCATATCAGCCTCGCTCGTCTGTCGTGGAAATCTGTAACGGACGAATCGTGCGGACCATTAAATATTGGTCTTTTCCTTGGAACGTATATCAACAGCATCTTCGTCGTGGTCGCGTTGGCTGTTTGCCGTTGGAGATTTTGTATTTTATTATTGTTTTCCCTCCGCTATAACATAGCATCGAGAAGAGTCGAGTAGCGTCGCCGTCGCGTCCATAAGTTTTTCTCGCCGATGTCGATCTTGAAATTCGGAGAAAAAGTTGTTTTATCTTATTTTATTTGCATTTTTTTTTCGCAAAGTCAACATGAATTTCTTGAAAAACTAGTGAAGTGGCAGTGGCACAGTTTCTAAGTGAATTTTAAATAAAAATTTACTATCGAGTCAAAAAGAGCATTAAAGGTCTCGCCTTTATATGCAACTTCAATTTAAGGTCATCCCATTCAAGGTGAGTGCACCTAAAGCACCTATAATAGTAATGCAATGCTAATTCTTATGAACTTTTGTTGATGTTTTGAAAAAAAAAAATGAATTTCAACTCAACTCCATAGATGATCTTAAGGTGACAAAAATATGTCTAGAAATACGATTTGAGAAAGAAATGTGCATTTTAAATTATTTGTACATACTCGTATGTAGATAGGGTGAAAGTTTAAGTGGAATATTTGATAATTGTAAAATATATACTTTATGACCTCCGATTAGAGTGCTTTCAATAAATTTTTATTTACAGAATTATTTGACAGTTGATGTGTTGCCGTAAACTAGATTATTTTAACTTACTTTCATTGAACCAAAATCTTAAATTTGTCATTACGGTAGACTTGAAAATTAAGTTTCATTTAAAACTGTGGATTTTAGTTCAAGCTTATTTATTTTTCAAAAAATATATAGCTGCAATTTTTGAGAACTCGATTTATACTTGCCCAGGCAGTATTACTGTACAAATAAAGTGAGACTTACAGATCAAACCTTTTCCGACATATTATCGTTATTTATCGTTAGCGATATTTTCAACAAAAAAGAAAACGTAATTATTAAAATTTGCTGGTAACTGAAGCCTTGAAGGCTATTTTCATGTCTTAAGTAATAATATTCAATATACTGGCTAAATGTATAAGTGGTTTGAAAGAAAAAGATAAAACCAAAACCCTTTGACAGAAGCAGGAATATGGGGACACAAAAGTTTTATAAGTTTCGAATACCTCCATTTTGTTGCATTTTGATAAGTAGAATAATGTTCCGTCAAATCATTTAGTTTGATATGATCTTTAGCTTCCATCTCTGCTCAAAGTTTTGAGTTCTTAGAAGAGAAAAAAGAAACAATTTTTTGAAATAAGAAATGTTGATTTCACATCATTTTGATACATGAGCTTAGTTAGTTTAAGGAAAATATCTAATGTTAAAAATAAAAACTTTAAAATCTGTACATATAAAAGCCTATAAGGCCCATTTACACTGAACCAAAAGATTTCAGCCCATAAGCCTGTCTCCTTTTCTTTTAAGGACTTAAGGAAGATTAGTAGGAACGTACATTCGACAAAAACTAAATGATAACGCTTAACATATGAAAGACATATCAGTTGATACTGCACTTCATGAAGTAGCCACACTAGGGCTGGCTGTATGAAAAGCGTGCTCAAAATGCAAAATTGAGAATAACGGTTTCCTGCAATTATTTTTTTTTGTTGCAGTGTTAACATAATTTTCTAACAATCTGTAAAACTTTGAAGGTCGGAAAGGCAGCAGGCTGCTAGAAAACAAGCGGTAAAGTTGAGTTTTGGTAAATAAAAAGATCTGTTGAGCTCTTATCGGTCAATTTAAAATAAAAAAATCAGTGGGTTTAAAAAAAATGTCATCGATTAATTAAGGTCAGTAGATAAGGAAAAAGTGTTTATATGAACATAAATAATAAAACTCGCCGAAAAAAAATAAAAAGGGCAAATATCCATATAAAATGTTTAAAACACTTTTTTTCTAACTTGCAATAGAGGCTTTTGAAACTGAGTATGTAAACTTATAATATAGATCACACGTTGAAAACAAAAGTGCCACTAGAAACGTGTGCAAAAGTTACAAGAGTGAGTTCGGAGCTTATCAGACGATTTTATTTGATACTACAAGCCATATCAAGCGGCTTTAGTATCAACTCTGAAAAATTCAAAAATGACTGCCAAGACACTGCTTGTTTATATGTAGAATTATATCCGTGGATGCCAATGACCCCAACTGTACGCAAAATCTTTATTCATGGGTCTGAAATTATCAATAACGCTTTGTTACCAATTGGTAAGCTTAGCGAAAAGGTGCAAGAGACTAGGAATAAGGACTTTAAAACATACAGGAAATATTTTAGTAGAAAGACATCCAGAAAAGATAATATTACCGCTTGTTTAACTTATCTGAACCATTTATGAGTCATTTGCTCTTATTACCTGCTGTAAATAGAAAATCATTCGACATTAAATTGTTAATTTATTAGAAGAAGAACGTTAAAAAAATAAACCTTTCTTTATCTACATTGTAAAGCTACACTTTGTGATATATGTAAATATACTTTTTTTTAAATGAATTAATAAAAATATTGATTTATTAATGAATTGCATTTCCTTTTTATTACAACCGGCCCCAGTGTGAGCCGGTATAATTTAAAAATCAATTCACTTCTAAGAATATACCTAAGGACAGGCCCTATATAACGTCAACCTAGAACCAATGTTCTCAAACTGGATTGATGTTATGTTCAAAACAGGAATTGTAAATGCAGAGATGGGTGACAGCAAGATAAAAGTTAGGACATGTAGGGATATGTCCCATGCTCTGGTTATAAGTCCTTAAAGCAATATTGAAGGAATTAAGTGCATTTGGTTAAAAGGTCGTTGCATATGCAAAATACATCGTTATAATGGCTTCAGGGAAATTTATACCAACCCTTTGTAAATTTTTACAACAAGGTCTTAATATACTCAGTACCAGTAGTCATGCCATAAACCATTGCATGTATAGTTATTACAAATGTCATGAGCCCTAGGTACGTTTTTCTTGTTAGCCCCTATCAATTAATTATAGAAGGAAATTTTGGTCCAAAGCGCATTTCGTCTAATACAGTGTAGGTAATAGAAAAAGGCTTTCATAGACATTGGCACTCATTTTAAGCCGTACATAGATTTTAACCCAGAAGCACAAACGAAATTTCCCATAAGATAGGATTTTATGGAAAACAGGGTCATAAAATTAATCAAGTATCTGTCTTTACGGATGGTTCCAAAACGGGGGAGAGGGTAGGGTTTATCATCCTTTTATATTATCATCCCCTAGAAAAATCAACAAAGCTTCCAGTTTACTTCAGTGTCTTTCAAGCAGATACTAAGGTTATTTCTTTTTACAATTTAGAAGACAGAAGCATGGACATTGACAGCAAAGAAGCAATCAAGTCAATATCTAAAACTTGTCAAAACTGGCACAGAAATACCGAAGTGAGCTTCTTTAACTTAGCGAAGCCAACACGGTTACCCTCTTTTGGGTCGAAGAACACTGTGACCTTGACGGTAATAAAAAGGCAGACAAATTGAATAAAAACTGGTCAATGCTCAGTTCGAGCCATGTGGTATTAATGAGCAGGTAAATGAAAAAATTCATTAAAATCAAAAACGGTAGGTCTCATGAAACTTGTAGATTTTCTAGGTATCTATAACCTAAGATTTCCAAAAGTATATTAACATTCCTTTTGCAACTAGGTAGGCCTCAGCTGTCCCTACTTCTGTGTTCCAGAAATCTTTAATTGACACTACTGTACAAATAGATGATAATTTATTTCTATACTTGCGAGGCTGTACCTAGACTACCTTTAATTATTTTCAAATAAGGTTTTACAAAACTTACATTACTTGACTTAAAAAAATCTAATTTTGGACCATCTCTAAGCTTAGGTAAATTCTCAACCATATAAAAGAAGACGTTTATTGCACGAGCTTTTAAAAAGGGTAAGAAGTCTGAAAATAGTTATTACAGACCAATCTCTTAGCTGACCTGTATTTCTAAAATTTTTGAAACAAGTTATTTGTCATAGTTTAAATTATAAATGGAAGAATATTAATTATGTAATCAATAATATGGTCGTATGTGAAAATATACGACAAGTACTGTACATTTTTGCATAAGTTCTCAAATAGACTAGAAACCCGTACAAAACTCAATTGATTATTATAAAGTGTTGGACCAACTTACTAATGATAACATCAAATTTAAGCAGAAAGCCATTAGGTTTCCTCATCAACGAATCACATGGATTTCTACTTATCTTCAAAACTAGATTGTATCAAGTTACAAGCAGAAGTTCTTTCTCCACCTCTTTTAGGAGTTCCCCAGGGTAGTCTTTCTGGAGCTCTACTCTTTAACTTAGCTATCAACGATGTATCCCTTTATGTACCATACAGTCGCATTTTATTCTATGAGGATGATATGAAAATCTTCCAAATCATAAAGCCTCTAAAGGATTAATTACAACTCTAAGAAGATTTAAACTGTTTGCAAAAACAATGGGTCAAATATTAACGCAATTAAATTTCAGGCATTGACTTCCACTTAAAAAGTTCGATTGATTATAAAATATAGCAGCACTCTTTACACCTCTGTTTAAAGATTTTGGAATTCTTTCTTATCCTAATATATATTTCACGGAGCATATTAATTCGATCGTTAGTAAAGCCAACTGTTAGGCTTTGTTAAACGTTTGGTATAAAGAATTTCAGGACTCTCTTTAATCTCGCTCTACATAATAAGTTAGTAAGCTTTTTACCCGTGGCATGATAGTTAGTGCGTTGGACTGTCATGCAAGAGGTCTTGGGTTCAATCCCTGCCTGTGTCACCTTCAAACGATATGCACACAAATAGGCTCTGTTCATCTGCAAATTCTGCGTGAGTTAATTTTGAAGTGGTGAAAACTTGCATAAGATCCTGAAAATTATCAGCAACTTCAACACAAATTCAAAATACCAGCGAATTATTGAAACTTTGCCAAGTTAAAAATAAGATATTATAGACTTTGTTTTATGATATTTTTTTTACATTTTTGGAATGCTTTAATTAATGTTTAAGTGTTAAAATTTTCCCAATCAATATTTTGTAACTTAAAAATAAAAATTATCGTCTTAAGTCTCTCGTCATCAGAATCAGAATTTTCTTTTCTTAACGTCCGAACCTCATATGACCATAATCGTCAAACTGATCCTCTCCGCCACGCTTTCCAAAACGCATATGCCCATAATCATCAAATCGCTTTGTCCTCTCGTTGTCGTTTTCACTGTCAATCAGCAAATCCAACTCGATGGGAATCTTCGAACGTGAAATCTGCATCATCCTTGGATTTGGAAATCCATAAATTGATCTTAGATTTCTGTGCGATCCCAGCGACCTGATATTTCCAGGCCCACTGCTGCCATCTCGAGTATCAAGTTTCTGTGAACCACTATCGATGTATTTATCGCTGCTGGCCGATTGTCCTGGCACAATTAGAATATAGCACGAAAGAAGGAATGTGCACAGGAACAATGGTGTTGAGCAAGGCGACATTTTTTACCAGATGACTTCTTCTAATAGACTTGATACCAAATCAAGGTGTTGTACAAGGGAGAACTCACTTAGAACTGTGCTCTGAAAGTTTGCTGACTCCTGGTTTTATAGAGGTACAAAAAAGGATATACCCGGTATACTGTGCTGTACACGTATTGTTTTTGCATACAAGAAACATCCTCTTTTTGTGTTATCAAGTACAAAAGCAGCGTTACCTTCTTTGGAATAACATTTAGCTTAGAAGAAACATCATTGACAGCGCTAACGCTTATGACAGTAATTGATGGCTGAAAAGTTAACTTAATTATATCACACTAAACTCTTTGGGGGCGGATTTGAAGCATACAAATTATTATTTTCTACCTGTTGAGTTAGCGAAGATATAAGACGAAGAGTGTTAATGTGTCACTCAAGTTTCTTTGAATAAACCACAACAAATGTAAAGGTGAAAAGAAGAGAATACGATGATAAGGCTTCAGGTATTTTTTTGTTTTATTAAAAATATTTTATAATTTAAAGAAAATTGCCAAGACAGGAATAGAAACCACAATATTTTTATTTCGGTTGAGCGTTGCTGGGTATTGAAATGAGTTGTTGCGGCTTTAAGCATAAATTTGGAAAAGACTTTCTAAGAAATAGACAGAGAAGAAGTCAAGAAATAAAATAAAAACAGGAAACATTCTTAAGAGAATTTTGTTTCTATTTTTAAATATTTTTATAATGATTTAAAACATTTCGTCAACATTGACATTTGGGTTATAATGTTATTATTTTACCACCACCACTCCACAGCTAGGATGATGAACTTTTTACTTTAAAAATAACTATAATGGTTCGAGTTGTATCTTTTTGGTCTTAAATCAACATTTTTGTGTGCCGAAATAAATTGTAATTGTTATTTAAATGTTAGAAGATTTAAGATATTTTCGTCAACTAACAGTATTGGGCAAAATATAGGAAGACTGCAGTATGATGATGAACTCAATGTAGGTTTTAAAAGAAAATCTTTGGTTCCTTTTTTAAAAATTGGGGTTGGCACAACATCTGCTTAACTTAACTTAATATTAAACTAAGAAAGTTATAGCTAAAGTTGAGTCTGGTTAAAGGGAAAGGTATACAGGTATATAGAAAGAAGTTTATACGAGTACATTAAAATCGAAAACGTATTCGTTCGAGTTGACATTCCGTATCATGATAGTAATGCCATCTTTTTAACTTTAAGAGGTTCGGTGTGAAGAGGAGTTTAAAATTTTGCGGAGTTTAAAATGTTTGCTGCAATTATTAGAGCCCGAAAGGAGGCTTCATAAAAAGAAGAGAATTATGAACAAGATGTCAGATATTTCTCGACATACTTCCAGAGCTTCGAAAGAAAACTCCGTTAAACAGGCTCAATTTTGAAAAATTGTTTTGATTGATTAGAGGAGAAGCGTATTGGAGGAGGGGTCGGACAAAGTTATGGTTTGTAGTATTCGGACAACATAAGGGTTGGAAAATTAATGTTAACAATGTTTTACAAAGCTGGGTTATAATGTTGTTGAGTTTCATATATCACTATTTCACTGTGAGACAAATGTAAAGCAAGATCTATGAACATAGGTCAAATATTTTGTATTGTACAGAGTACCCACAGACACCGACGGCCACAAAGGGATACAGCGGCTTCTTGAGTTTATATAAAGTCTACAACTTATATGGTAATTTTCAAGTTTTTGGCTTCCATAGAAATTGTTGAAGTGACAATACAAATTATTTAATTCTTGTTTTAATAAAATAAAACAAGCAGATGTTAAGGGAAGGGCACAAAAAAGGTAAAAAAAGAAAACTACCCCAAAGATATTTTAAATTTACATAACCTTATGAACCTAGTTTTCATAATAGTTAAAGAACCTTTCAATTTGATTTTTTAATCATGGTTTCGGTTTCAGTTAAAACTTTCAATTCACTTTCCGAAGTTAAGAGACTTAGGCCATTCTAAGTGGTCGACTAACGTTTTTATTTTTGTTTGTGTTTAGACTAATTATAAAATTGTTATAATTATGGCATGAAGCCAAACATTTTAGTGCAGAAATGTTGATTAGCAGCTCCACATTGAGCCGATCACATGAGTGTTTAAGGTTGCAAATAACATTAACGGAGATTATGGTTTTTCTATGAAAAAAATATTGTCAGGGTAAAGTTTAAACACGATTTGGCAAAAACGTAACTGACTGACATTTGCGTTGATATATCAAATCCTTTCTTTTTGACACCAGACAGTAAAGCTTCGAGGTATGTTGAATAAGATAGTAATCATGCATTGAAGTAATGGTTCTTTTAAAGTATAAGTCAGCGTGAAATATGAAATATTGAAATGAAGTTATTGTGAAACTTCTGCAACACCACAAAAATTGTATTCGTAAATTTAAATAAACAGCATAAGTTCTGAGTGAACTTGAAAACATTTGTTCAGTTCAGTTTCGTTTTATTTGTAGCACAATTTTTACAATATTTTAAATTTGACAAAAAATTTAAGAGATTTAGAAAAACAAAATTTTTTTACAACTATAACATAAATAACAAATTTATTACGAGATTTTAAGAAAGGAAAAAAATAATAGATAAATTAATTTAAGGGAAAACACTACAAGAAAAAAACCCTCATATCAAACTTTAAAGCTAGAATTGCACCTAAACCCAAAATATTAGGAAATTACTTTTTTTTTGTAAGTTTTGAATGAGATTATTATACGAAAAAGAACAACTCTCGAAAAAGTTGTATTGTAATTTGTAAAGAGTGGATTTAATAAGGTTAACATTAGCTCTTTTGTGGACTCTTGTAGTAGAATAGCAACGAGGCAAATTAAGTATTAGTTTAAGGACTTTATTTTGACATATTTGTATTTTTTTAATGTGAGTCTCAGCACAATCGAAACAAACTTGTGCTCCATAAGTAAGGACTGGTTGAAATATACTTTTATAAGTTAATATTTTATTATGTATGCTTAGATGAGACTTCCTATCGATAAACGGAAACAAAATTTTAATTAATAAATTCGTATTATGGATTGAGTTTCATATGTGACCTTGAAAAGTTAGTTTTTTAGTTTGTATAATGCCAAGATATTTACAATTTTTGGACCATACAATATTGCTTCCATAAATATTGAGTGTGGTTTGTGGGAGAAAACATTGTTTTCTGTGTCGTGTGAACCAAATGGCCTATCATTTTTGGGCATTAACTTTAATTTTCCACTTAATTAAGTAACTAAGAAGTTTATCAAGGGAACTTAATTGTAAGTAGTTAAGTGCGTCTTGAGCAAAAACACTTGATGCAAAAAGGGCAGTGTCGTCCGCAAATATGGCAATTTCAGTATTTTCAAGCCTAGGAAGATCTGATAAGAAAACGTTGAAGAGAATGGGACCCAAAACAGATTCTTGAGGAATACCAAATGAAATATCAAATAAAGAAGAATTCAAAACAATAGGTTCTTCAAAAAATGTCTAGTAATTTGGATAAGATATCGTGGAAAATTCAACAAAATTTGCTCAAAGATGAGTCCATCGTGCCAAACAAACGCTTTTTCTATGTCCAAAAAAACTAGACCCCATTGTTTTTGACATATTTTTTAGATCTTACGACTTGCTGGGAGGACCTGCTGTAAATCCAAATTGTTCAACTGGATATATGCTTCTTTCATCAATATGTTGCAGCAGTCGGTCCATTAACACCTATCTTTTCAAAAAGTTTACTAATATTGATTAGAAGACTTATAGGCCTATAACTTGATGGACTATCTTTAGATTTTTGAGTCTTGGCAATAGGTATAACCTTTTCTACTTTGGATTGTTCAGGAAAATAACAGTGTTTGATACAAACATTGCAGATAAAAGTTAAAAAAGTTATACCTTCTTTAGGCAGTGCTTTTAATAGTTGGTTGCTAAATCCATCATCTCCGGGAGATTTCTTTATTTTCAGGTAATCTACAGGGTTAAAAAATTACAGAATCTTCGAATTCTAAGAGTTTTTCACGAACAACATTTTCGGTTACGGTATCACTTAAATAAGCGGACACTAAATGATAATAAAACTAACTTGTTGCTCTTTCAATGACTTTAAGCTGGTAAGATGTTTTTGGTTTAGATATCCCGAAAACTAATAAGCATCGCCGAAAAAATCGTGTGTATATATTTTGGGCTATGATTAACATTTTGTAGAGTATTTTTTCTCGCCTAAAATAAAGCATTTTTTGAAGCTCTCTTCCCTTTTAAGAGTTGCTTTCGAGATGCAATCGAAATTTCAAAATACAATCATAAAATACATCTTAAAATACGAAAGCATATAAAGAAATCGAAAAAAATAAACTCACCCCTGTTCTGATTTTCGTTCGAAGTTCCAAACCGACCGTTTTCGAATTATTTCAGCTCTCTTTTCCGTATTGTTTGACATTTTACGTTTTTCAGGGTGTTCTAAAAAACAAACGGATCTGTAAAACGCTAAATATTTGACGTTTTCAATTCGTTTGTCTTTTTGTTGGCGAAAACAGATTCGGTGGAACAAAAATGTAAGTTTTTTATTGTTTTTTAATAAAATTAAATTAACCAAACATATTTTTACAAATAATAAATGAAACTTAGGGAAAAGCATACAGCACAGCAAAAATTTACAATGTTAGTTGCATTTATGGAAAAGTACCTTGGAAGAGGGTGAGTTAAAACAGATAATAGATCCGAGCATGTGGATAGATTGTGGGAAGAATTGACGAAAGGCTTAAATGCTTTAGGACTCCCAAAGAGAGATGTGACTGGATGGACAAAAGTAAACTATTTGCCTCGAATTTGTAGTGCATTTGAAAAACGTTTTTGTATGTACTTTACAGGTGTGGTCGGATTACAAAGTGTTTATTAAAAAAAAGCTGATTCAACACAAAAGAGAAGTAAATGCGACTGGTGGTGGTGAATGCAACTAATTATATCTGACGCCCTTAGAAGAAACTGTGGACATTTGGAGTCAAAGAGAAAAACAGTTTTTTTATGCCACTTACATCTTCAATAAATGGAAATCAACGAATAAAGCACCAACCTCAGAAACGGGTTGAAACATACCACACCTCCGTGCATGAGTCCTTTGACTCCAAAAACCAATAGAACAATGAAACTATTGAGATGTACGATGATTGAGAGATAACTGTCTGTTCGCCAATTTATGATCCTACCACACCAAAAAGGAGCCGATACAGTTTCTACACTGAAAGTAGATCGCCTGATAAATGTTCAACATAAATTTCAGCTACTACCAATTAAAATTCTCCCATGGATCACAGTGACACTGAAAGTCATTTCCAAATACCTCTTTGGTATCCACCTTCAGCGAAAAACCTTAGGCAGGCGGATAACTTTATCATACTGGTAAGGGATCGACCAGAGTTCCAAAGATTTTGCAAATCATTTTAAACGTATTTATAGGATTCCTTGTTCAATCTGAACGCTTGAATGAATCTTTAACAAAATAAAATAAAATTGAATAAGAATTGCTTACTATTAGTCATGGAACTACAAATTATTACAAATTATTTTCCATATTTAAGGGGTTCGAATGGTCCCTAAGCGTTCTACTATATCTTCGCGTTGCAAGGGGGGCATTTCGCCTTTCTAAAGTTTCTTTTTCCAGTAAAATCCAAACTGCTACATCCATTTTCTTAATATTGTTAAATGCTCTAACTTCGAGTAAGACTATGGAATTGGATTTACCGATTTTTTTCTTCAAATGTTGTTTAGCTTCAAATTTTCGCTTGTAAAGGGTGTCGCAAAATTAACGCAAGATTTGAATTTGTCGCCATTTGTGCAGTGAAGTGTTGGCAACCCTGAAAAAAAGCAATTTGACAGCTAACAGTATAGGGTTATTAAAAATGGAGCGTTACACGATAGAAGAATGTGTCTTCATTATTAAAGAATATTTCAAAAATAGTGAAAGCTTGGCGGCTGCAGTTCGAAAATTTCATACAAAATATGGTCGGAATAGTGTTTTAACTTCGTCAACTTTGAAGAGATTAATTGAAAAATTCATGGAGACTGGATCCGTTGGAGACGCCAAACACACTGGTCGTCCAAAAACAAGCCGTTCAAATGTGAATGTCGAAGCAGTCCGTGAGAGTGTTGCTGACAATCCAAGAACCTCAATTCGACGTCGTGGACAAGAATTGCAAATTTCAAGAACCTCTCTACAGCGTATACTCACCAAAGATCTGTGTCTTCATGCTTACAAAATTCAATTAACACAACAATTGAAGCCTAATGACCATGGACAGAGAAGAGAGTTCGTTGAATGGATTATTGAACATCAACAAATGGACCCTGATTTTTCGAGCAAAATCATCCTAAGCGATAAAGCACATTTTCATCTTGATGGCTTTGTCAATCAAAGCCACATTTGGAGTTCGGAGAACCCACATGTGATTGTCGAAAAACAAATGCATATCCACAACGCGTGACTGTATGGTGTGGATTTTGGGCTGGAGGCACAATTGGGCCATATTTTTTTGAAAATGATGCTGGTCAAGCAGTGACTGTTACTGGTGTTCGATATCGAGACATGATTACACAGTTCTTTCTGCCAAAATTGGATGATATTGATGTGTCCAATATGTGGTTTCAACAAGACGGTGCCACATGTCATACAGCCCGTGAAACAATTCAATTACTGCAGGAGACATTTCCAGGTCGTGTACTCTCTCGTTTCGGTGATCAAAATTGGCCTCCTAAATCGTGTGATTTAACACCATTAGACTTCTTTTTATGGGGTTATTTGAAATCACAAGTCTATGTCAACAAGCCCACAACCACCCGTGCATTATAGGAGGAGATTCAACGCTGATCAACGAAATTCAGCCACATTTATGCAGAATGGTCATGGAAAATTTTAACAAAAGAGTGCTCAGGCAAAGCCGTGGAGGCCATTTGTCCGATGTGTTATTCCCTTTCCTAGTGCTCACACTGTGTCTACATAATAAGGGTAATATATCCCCTTGAGTGTGCGTTTATTATAAAAAAAAAATACATAACCCTATCCTATGTACTTTACGAGTCAATAAAAATATAACTATCATAAGACTAAAAACGGCGTTTTCTATTTAATTCAAATCTTGCGTTAATTTTGGGACACCCTTTATATTTTTTTGTTGATTTTAAGTTGTCTGCACTGCAAATTCAATTCGACTGGAAATGAGAACAACCTTTTTTAATTCGCACGGATTTGATTTTCGTTTCCGTTTTTAAATTCGGTTACAAATCAGAACAGCCGTGAATTGTGACTATATATTTTTAGGGCCATATTATTGACCAGCTGTCAAAGAGAGAAAAATGTTTTTATAATACCTTGTGGGCCTGAACATATTTTACACTGATATTTGATTTTCTATAGTAGTTAAAATGAATCTGTTATTAACACAACTTAAAGCTCCTAGTTACAAAGAATGTATTTCTAATAGTCTGTTCTGTCAATCTCATAATTAAAACAAAACATTAAATTGGTGTTTAAATTATTGCACTCAAAAATATTTATGATAATTTCTGCTTTTAATTAATTTTTATTTATTTTTTTCTGTGTCTAACTTATGCGACAACTTTGAATAAATTTGTTTAAGTGATTTAATTTGTATTAATTCGGATTAATAAAATATAGACAAAATGTTTGCTTATACTACTTTCGCCTATAAATTCGTCATAGGCAAGTTTTATAATTCAAAACGAAATGTGATCTGTGCACAGATTGAATGGATAAAAGTTTAAATACCTTACGGGGCATGGTATACGAGAATGTGTAGTGTATACCTCTTGACTTGGTTATGAATTTTTTGTGATCTATTTATAAAAAGCGAAAACACTAATCTATGTTAATCAAGCCAAAGTGGTGTCTTCTGTTTATATAAAATGACATGATGCTTTGAAAAAAACTAAAAGCCATGAACCCGGAAAGAAGGTGATCCAAATATTACATAATATATTCAAAATTATAATAATCAGCGAAACACATCATCTCAGGTTTATAGGAGAAAGACGTCAATCTTACTAGCCTCCGGTGGTGGTTTAGTTCGAGTTGCAAATATTCTTTGCTAAAACCATTCACAAATTTAAAAAGATTGGCATCACTAAAAATTGAAAGCACTTTGATTTGCATTTGCATCGTTATTTTCGAAGGTTGAGGTCTACCCTACTTCTGATTAGGGGGGGAATATAAATGTAGCTACACCAAACAAAAGTCAAGCTTTTAAGAAGAGAACAAAAGTAGTCCAAACATAAATAACTAAAATAATCTATAAAACTTAGTTTTTATGAACCAGTTAATGAACTTTTATGATTAAAAATCCCGCTTTAATTGAAATTTTATACCAAAATTGCTAAAATTTAGAGCAATTTAAAATCATGATTAAAAAAAAGTTACCTAGAAAAACAAAAGATATGGATATTTGCGAATTCTTGATTAGAATTTTTGCACTATTGTAGAAATGGTCTGGTTAAGCTTCTCAGGGACGTTCAGGCAATTTTATGAATTTTGCAAATTTCGAGTTCAATAACCAGAACAAAAAAAAACATTATTATTTTGTTTCTGTATACATTTTAAAGTCGTGTGTTTGCCATTTCAAAAAAGGGAAGTCTTTAAGTATAAATTCTAACCATTTTACTTTTGCATCCGTTTATCTGAATTGATAAATTTAAAATATTGGAAATATAAAAAAGAGCTTTATTTTGAACGTAAGGTTTTCAACTTGACAATACTATTTTCAGAGTTGATCTTCTTAACAGCTGTCACCTGATTAAATGTCAATTTACTTTGTCATTTCATAATGAATAGATTTACTCCTGAACAACGTTTAAAATTGTGAAAATTTATTATCAAAATAATGGTTGTGTTCATGGAGGAAACTTTTGGTAAGCGCATTATTTTGCGTCGTGAGTCTCCAAAACCGTACTATTTGATGCTTGTTGCTTGTTTGAAAACCCGAGAGAATTGAATCCTTAGAAGAATATATTCAGAACGTTATTGCTGACATACGGCCTCGACGAGTACAATTAATCAAAAATTTGGCTTGTGGCCTGGAATTTATTCGAACTACTTCGGTCACTTTGCCGCAATCATTTTTAAAACAAAATTGCAAACCTTACATTTATAATAAAGCTAACTTCTTAGGTATAACATTTAAATGTATGCGTTTTATTATTGGTGATTTTAAGGGCTATTATCTTTTTGTCAAGACTGGTTTAAACAGCGGACGCACGTTTTGTGTTTTGTTTCACTGTCAAACATCTTCAGTTTAGTCTATAATTTACAAACGAACAACGCTTGTAAATTGTTGAATTTTGTTACCAAAATGCGTGCTCTGTTAAGAAAGTTCTTTGCGCGCTTCTTCCATTTTGTGGTCAGTTTAATCGACCCATTGAAGCTGTTATTCGGGCTATTGTGACTAAATTTCGCACCAAACTTACATTGTTGAACATAAAGCCACCAATTATCGATTCATCGCCGTTCGCTGCAATTGGGCCTCTGCTACTCAACAACGAGGAAAATTTTGCGAAAGGATTTAGGTATGATTCCTTTCAAAATACAGCTGGTGCAAGAATTGAAGCCGAACGACCTACTGCAACGTGAAATTTTTGGTGAATGGGCTCTTGGAAAGTTGGCTGAAGATCCACTTTTTTACCGAAAAATTGTGTGCAGAGGCGAAGCTCAATTTTGGCTCAATAGGTACGTTAATAAGCAGAACTATCGATTTAAAAGTGAATATCAGCCAGGAGCATTGCAAGAGCTACCAATCCATCCAGAAAAAGTCATAATTTGGTGCGGTTTATGGACTGAAGGCATCATTGGACCGTAAAATCATAAAATCACTGTGAATGGAGAGCGCTACCGTGAAATGATATGCAACTTTTTGCTTAAAATGCAAGAGCTTGACTTGCATGACATGTGGTATCAACAAGACGGCGCGCGCGGCGCCACATGCAACAATGGACTTAGTGATAGGAGATTTCGTGAATATTTTATTTCACGTTTGGGACCCGTCAATTGGCGGCCTAGATCGTGGGATTTAACGCAGTTAGATTATTTTTTGTGGGGCTATAATAAGACTCATGTCTATACAGACAAACACGCTTCAATTGACGCATTGAAAGATAACATTTATCTTTGAGATACCGGCCAATATGATGGAAAGACTATGCCAATATTGGACCAAGCGGATGGACCATTTGAGGCCTAGTCAAGGTCAACATTTGCTTAAAATAATCTTCAAACATTAAATTATATCACTCAATTAGCGCTGGAAAGCGCCGCCGTTTTGATACCATAAACTCGTTGGAATTAATAAACGTAATATTGTGACATTCAGAAAGGAAATTAGGTCTTTGATTTTTATCTCGGAAAGTTCATCAAGATATTTAAGGAACCCCCTTCCGATGCTTAACATTCCGGTCAAAACAGGAATTTTGTAGGAAAATTGAGTCACAGTTTCCCTATTGTCGTTGGTCTCCGTAACTGCGGCAGTAAGTAATGTGAGAGTTACCAAGCTTTGCTGCATGTTCTCCTATCGGCCAATCTCCGATTCATATTTCAATGACCCTATCATGCCGGGGTCTGCAAACAAGTTTGATAGACAGGTCTTACTATATTTACTGATCATTCTGCATGTTTCTCTGTTTGCTAGTAATTCCACTTGAAATATACTTAAACAAGCAGGTAGCCGAATAGACTTAGATACATTTAAGGACTCAACGAAAATTTCTGTAAGTTCTTTACTGAGGTTTAAGGCAGGGTTGCAGTAGTCAGTGTTCGTCGCAAAAATATCCGCTGAAAGCAGTTCATTAGTTTTTCATGCCAATAGGATCTGGATCTAGATCAACAAAGAAAATAGGTCGTACAACCCATGTGTATGTCCACAAAATCATCTTCGATTAAGGGCACCAATTTTTACCAAAAGTTTTTCTATAGGCATAAAAGACAGTGCAGACCTTTTAAAGTCCTTTTTCAATGTTCACTTTCCAATTTAGTTTGGAATCTAGAATGACTCCTAGATAAAGACAGGATTTGACAGTTCAGTCGGGGTAGGCTGAAGGCGGGAGTATTAGTTTTGGTCGTAAAGAGTATCAGTTTATTTTTGCTCTGGTTATCACCTAGTTCACTGCTCATGTCCCCCGAATCACTTACTTCTATCCCGAAGTAAGTGAATGGTGAATGGATTTAGTAATTACGTTATTGAAAGCTCTTTCTATGTACGTGTAGGAAGGCAGCAAGAGAAATTTCTTTATAATCTTCGTCTTTCCAAAGGTTCCCACTGACTCATGAAAGGCTGTCTCAGTAAACTTGAATTGAGATATGTGTGCTGAGATTCTTTTAAAGGGCATAATTCGAGAACGTCCCTGATATGTGTATTTAGGATGCGTTCCAGTCTTTAAGGCCCAAAAGAGGAAAAGCATACAGGAATGGTACAGAGTTTAAACTCACTTGACCTTCACAAGCGGAAGAGTCACCTAATTTAGTTATTTTAAAATGTTTCTATTTTTGTTTATAGATTTTAATTTTGCACAATTTAACACCATTTTAAAGTGTCTCCAAATTGGAATATTTTTTACCAAAACGATAAGCAAGCTGTGTTGAACAACTCATCGCAGGTCATATCAATTTTGAAGAAGAGTACAGCAGGGTGATTGTTTGTCAAAACACCAAATCTGTGAAAGAATGAAGATCTACAATATGATCATCATTTCTGCATTCACTTCCTATAATCTGGTTCTTGAAGATCTATAAATTGTTGGTATATCTCAATACAAATAATTTGACTAAAGTATTTTGCATCCTCTTTTCGAGAAGAAGAAGTACAATAACAGTGTTTATCCATTAATACGTGAAAGTTCAATTGTTGGGATGACAGGCAAAAATACTTCCAATTTGACAATTCAATGGCAAGAATTGAATAAAAAAAAAACAAAAATAAGTTGGCAGCTGCAATTTAACCACATCGATTCAATTTAGTGTCAATGCTAACACTTCTCAATAAACTCAAACAAATTACATTAACCAAATATGGAAGAAGTGAATTTATAAATTAACAGCATGATTCCTTTTTCTTCTAATCGTGTCGACAAACTTGACCCCAAAAGTTGTTACAGTGGAAACATGAAAAGCTTTGTTTCTATGTCACGAAATCAAGTTGAAACTTTGAACTTGAAATAATTCGAATTCCATTTCATCAACCAGACTTTAAGTTAGAGTTTAAACATCAACTTATGTCGTCTGGTCTGATTTCTTATGGGAAAAACTAGAAAAACACAAACAATTTAGAACAGATCTAATTTCAAGGAGTAAAGCCAAACAAGTATGAATTAAGATTGAATTAATGTCAAACATAATATATAAGAAATCTCATCTAAACGAGACTTTTTAAGAAAAATAATAAAACCATAAATTGAAGATATCATAGTTTTCATTCATACATGTTTTTTCTGTACTAATTGACTTCCAAAGTGTGACATTTTTCTTCAAATAATTACCACTCATATGTAATGTACTTAATGCATGTTTCTATCGAACAACGGTAAGACATGAATTGTATTTGGGGACAAACAAAAACAAGTCTTTTATCTCATTTAATTGATATAAAAACATCCTGGCAAAATTGACTTCAATCCAGTAATTGATTTCTTATTTATCTACGCGTGGAAATTGGTGTATCAATTTGATTTGAGTGAACTTCAAAAGATAAAGATAATCACACCGACACATCGGACAGATCGACTTAGCACCAAACCGAACCGAACAGACCGGCCGAGGCCGAATGTGACTTTCTATCACTTAACCATCCAGACTCTTTTAACTGATTTTAATATAAATAATATAATCAAAATAAACTTGTTTGACTTGTGTGCGCCTATTTTATTTCTTAATTTATTTGTTGAGTTAGACCATTTAAAAATGTTCTGCCATTAATTAATTGCTAAATATACCTAAGTGTTGATGTTAATAAAAACAAATTGTTTTAAAAGTTTTAAAAGAATACAATTATGGCCAATTTTTTTAAGTCTCTAAAGCTCGGTGTATTGTTAAATTAGAATTCTGATTTAAATATCAGTTTAAGATATATGTAACTTCTATTTATTAGACTCTCAAATTAGGGGGTCTAGGATATTAGAATAAAATCGTTTTGCATCTTAGACTTGATCAGAACGTGACCATTGATAGATATAACTTCGACGTGGTAAATGAATGTATCTGTCAGGGTATTGCTGTGAACTGTTTATCAAGCTTAAAATTACTCTTGCTAATCGCTGTTTCTTTGGCCTAAGTAAGCAATTGAGGAATAAGGCCCTGTACACTGTACAAAACCTTGATTAACCCAGTCTTACTGTATGGTGAAGAAGCATACTCATTCCCAGGTGGGTGAAGGATATCTTGATATCTTCGAGAGGAAGACTCTTCGTACGATACATGGAGCGATTTTTGTCGAACGGCAAACAATATCTGCCGGTGATGATAGAATCACGAACAATGCGAGCTGTACATGGACTTGCCCAGGTCAAAGAACTACGTGTTCAACGATTAAGATGATTAGGGCATGTAGAGGGAATGAACATCGAAGCTTTATCCCAAAGGGTTTTAAACGCTAAGCCTGAAAGAACCAGAAGCAGAAACGGATCTCATTTCCGGTAAGTAAAGTAAGCTTGGCAATGTTTTTATTTTTTCGAATGACTTAATTTCTAGATTCATTTCGGTTTTGGAGTTAATATCAGACAACAAGGATATTTTATTTGCAATAAAACATAAACAATGGACAGTATGGCAAGAAGTAATAATGTAGGAGCTGCGTAATGCGTTTATATTGACCATGACTATTGAGTCTGCACAAAAGAAATAAGAGGTCATAAAATTGTTTCTAAACTTTTGGCAATATTGTTGCATTTTTCGGCTCGACAATAATCTTTTGGCTGAATCTACTGAACCAACGAATTCTTGAAACTTTTAATATAATACTTTCTATCATTTAAATTGCATGCATCACAAGATATTTTAAAGATTGCAGTACTCGAAAACAATTTCCAAATTGGGTGGCGCACCAGTCCGTTTGAGAACTAGGGTCTATTGACTGACAACTCTCAACCATTCCTGTGTGCGAGTATTGTCAGGGATGGAAGGGCCCTACAGTTTTAAGCCGAATCCCAACGGTAAATTTGAGAAAGCACTTTTCATGACAAGAATTACTCTTGGAGAATTTGTCAATTCCTCGCAAGAGGCATGTACCCGTGAAAGAAACTTTAGGTGGCATAGGCAGGGATCGAACCCAAGACCTCTCGCATGACAGTCCATCGCACTAACCATCATGCCACGGGTACTACAAAACATGTGTATGTACATTTATCAAAAAATAAATAATTTTAAACGACACAAGTCTTAAACGAAATCAATACAAAACACGAAAACACAATTTTTACTTCGAAAAAAAAGTGAGAATATCAAAACCAAATCCTAAATCCAACTAAAACTGACAAATATAGGTTCTAATTTTTTTTTTAAAATTGCGTTCCAAGGATTAACCGAGAGTGACTAAATCAAATGTTTAAAATAAACGAACAAATAGGAGCATCTAAATTAAGTCGAAACTTACATTAAATGATTAAGAAACAAACAAAAATGCATCTATGTTTGTTTTCATTAAAGTTGATTCTAATAGGGAAATGCATAAATATTACAAAGTTAAAAATTATTAGCAGTCACATTGGCTAAATTGTGTAATTCTATATTTACGGTCCAGGTTTTTATCAGCAGCCGATTTTTGCATTTTCATAGTTTATTAACTAAAACTAACATATTACAAAATCTTCGTTACTTCTTACACTACTACTCCTCACTTACTTACTTCGTCTTAAAAAGTCATTTATTCTTCTACCGGTTAGAACTTTTTGAAATATTAAGAGGCACTCTTAAATCTTCATATTTGTATTTGTATATAAACACAAATCATTATAAATGCACCCGCTTTCAGTTTCCCCATTATTCAATTTGTCATTCAAACTCATAACCTAACCAACAAATATAGCTTGATAATATAAACAAAAACATAATCTTAAGTTAATGGCCATGAACTAATTTGAAGAAGATAGGTCATCTTTACGATACTTTTCTATTTTCATTAAGATTTATTTACTTTTCTGCTATATTGTATTTTGAGCAGACCTTTATCTGGAAGAAATGAAAGTAAATAAACGGGACTTTATTAAGTTAATATGTTAGACGTGGAGAAAAATATGGTTGAAAACAGAAGGGCTTGGTGTTTTAATGGACGGAAAGTGGTTTGGTATAAAGTAGAAATTCATTCACTCGAGTCTAGACCATAATGCTTTTTGAAGAATAAAATGGAATAAATGTTGTGTGTATATTTTTGAAAAGCAGAAGAATGATTCAGTTTTGTGCAATATGAATTCCACTCATTAAACAGTAGTAATATAGTTTTTATTGGTTAAGTCATTACACATTTTGTTAAAATCTTTAAAAAACGATTAAGAAAATTAAATTGTTTATGTTTCTTATCAAAGCTAAGTATGGTTTTAGAATTTTATTATTTTACGCAATACTTTCAACCATAACTTTTGATTGACTTTAATTTTATTTTTTCTATTTCATTGTTTACACACACTAATAAGTTTTGGTGTCAATGGTAACTTTTGCCTAAAACTCAACAACACATTTTTTCAATAACAGACATTTTCAACATGTCAAAAAATTGCAATGATTTGTTTCAATGATGAATACAAAATATGATGAGTGACGCTCACATTTTCGATAGTCAAATTAAAGAGCTTTCCGTCTGTGTAACATGATTTGATTCAATTCAATTTAATTCAATTCGATTTACCATTTTTAGATTAGAATAGTCAAACCTCATTGTTGCCGTGGTGAGATTTAAAAGCGGTTCCTATAAAATCTTTTTAAAAAAATACCAAAATGGTTGTCTTTTAACAAACATTCGGACTTTTCTTGTTATTTTCGAATGTAATTGAACGTGTTGAAAAATGACTAATCGCATTTTGGTTGTGACTTACATAATGTAGATCAAATTCGTAAATTTGTATTGGCACTAATCAAAAGTCATTTAACCCAATTCCATATTGATTTCAATGGTTTGTGATGTAATTTTGGGTAAAAGATCACAGATTTGCTTCCATCATTATATGAACAAGTACATCAAATTTCTTTTTCAACTCATTTCACAACAAAACTAGATTTTTGCTGCGAAATCTGTTCATTTAAAAGGCGATGACTGTTATCACTAAGTTCTAATTTTTTTGACCATATCTTATAGCTTATGTTACAAAAATCAAAAGTCTTCAAATCATTAAATCACTATATAAAACGATTAACAAAACATGAGGCAGTCAATTGAAAAATAGTTAAATCATGTTCACAACTAAAAGTGTGAAACTACTATTCTCTATGTCCCTTACAAAAAATAAAATTTGTCATTTTTTCTAGAAATATTCAAGAACAGTTTCAAAACTTGTTCAATTAAAAATAAAAACAATTTCTCGTAAATTCAATACGAAATAGAAAGCACAAGTAAAAATTTGAACTTCGTTCTTGTTAATTCTCACGATATATTATTAAACAAAAAGAGTTTTACTTTAGTAATATTTTTTTTTCTTGATTTAAATATCTAAATATAAGAACAATCAAAAAGAAAAGAAAACCGAAACTAAATCAGGATTTAAAAATTATATCCTATATGTTTGCATATTGCAAATTCAAAAACTAATAGAAAATCTGCAATTTATCAAACTATGCATAACAGTGTTATAAATTTCATAAAAAAAAACTCTTGACACTTATAATGTTTGATATTTGAATATACACATATTTCTTCTAATTCCAAATTAATTTAACGGAATATGGATTATCATTGAATACATTTGTGTCCCACTAAGTAAATAAAAAAGAAATAAATATTTATTCACATTTTTTTCCTTTTGACAAATTAACAAAACACTGCTAGTTTGTCTTCGAACGTTGACTTGAGTTATGTCTTTTAATTTATTATTTGAATAAATTAATTTATGATCAATAAAAAAAAAACTGTTTTTATGAGCTTAATAATTTGCAAATTTAATCATGAATTTGATAAACGATTTCCATTATAATGAAGAAATAAAACATCGAAAGAATCCTAAGCTTAAATAAAACTATCACTTTAACTGTAGATTTATAGACGGATGCAAAAAATAAATCTGATTGATCGAATTAATTTTTCTATTTTCAATTTTATTGTCATTAAGCTACCGCGGTACCGGAAGTTGCGAAAAAGTGACATCTATTTGATATGTCAAAAATCAAAACAAAGCATGTATGTAGTGTACATAAGAAGTGAACAGATTGTAAGTAATAAAAAGGGCTCAGGGTTATACGAGGAAAGAAATCGGTCACCTAAGCACGTGTCAATTCCATAGGAAACTTTTTTTTAATACATTTTTATTAGACAAGTTAAATTACGTCAAAATTCTTCTTTCGATAAATGCTTTCTTCTACAGATTTAATAACACAACTAAAATTACGCCAAACCACTTCTTCGTCAGAGTAATCGAAATTTTGATCTTCTGGTTTCGTTTAAATAAAATAAACAAACAGTTTTTCAAAGGAAACTTTTATCTGACACAAACAATTACGTAAAACCTCTTATTCCATGCATTAAAAAAATTGTTTGTGTGTTGGTCATGTGTGTGTCTGTTTCTAAAAAATTTCAACGAATTCCTCAAGAAGTGACCAAAGACAAAGCTTTAAATAAATAAAAAGTAGAAATTAAATTTTTTTCTCTTTCTTCTAATTGTATTTCTTTTCAATCCAATCACCACAATCAATTTAATATGTTAATTCATCAACACCCCCCCCCCCCCCTTCTCTTGCAATCTTGCACACTACTGCAGCGTCATCTTCATCACCAATCACTCAATGATTCGCACATACCTATCATCTTTCATTCTCAAAGTCCAAAGTACCTACCACCGTTAGATTCCGAGTATCATCGTATTATATGAGTGGCGGAAGACTATTATTGCAAATGCAAATTTATTCATTTGACGAGTTCAAAATACTTTTTGTCACAATAATATTTACTCTTTCTCTCGATCAATTCTCCCTCCCTCTCCACACCACCAGCATCAACATCAGTTCAAGCAAAATCATGCTGAACAGCAATTAAGAAGCGGACCATGTTGACCTAATTCTAACACACCAGTCTCGCTGGCAAAATGCAAAGACAATCCCAAGTGCTGCCAAGTAGTGAAGGCTTAATACGAGTATATTGAAAAAACAATCCTCGCATGTCGACATTAAGTCGACCTATTTTTGATCAAGATTGCGTCAAAACAAGTTTACCAAACTCAAATGAACGGCCGCGGCGGACGGACATTCTAATATTTTTGTTTCTTCATTTCTGTTTGATGATGACCCAATCCCGATCAACCGAGAACCGTTCTTCGGACTCCTTTCGCGTCGTCGGTCGGTCGGCTTGCGTAGTTGTTGAGCTTGATAATGGTTCCCTCTCGAATCCTCGAATCGGGGCAAAATATAAGTCAAGGTAGTCCGGACGAGAATTTAAATTTATGTTTCCGGACTGACCTAAAACCATAAAATGGGCAAAAATATTTAAGAGAGAGGATTCAGCAGAGGTTGATTCTGGATGTTCGATAAGTGCAGAACAAGTTTGCAAACACAAATTATTTCTCGCTCCGTCTTCGTCTTCGGTCGTAGATTTTGTACCACGAGTATATGCACATGCACGCTCCATGCAGTCCGGTTAGGTTTTCTAATTGGACATTTTTGCAGAGATTCGGATAGGTGGTTTGGGTTTGGGTAATTCCGTTGATGTGCTACCAACCAACCAACACGAGTCCCTGGTCCATGCGCCATAGATGGAATGGGATGCAGTTGTGGCGAATCTCTCGACTCGGTCGGTAATATGATCTTCGTCTAAGACATGGACATCGTTTACATATAGCTTTAGTCATAGACCAACAATCGGAAGTTTTATTCCTTTTGAAATAAACGCATCGCACATCACCCAAGACCCGACCTGGTTGATGGAGTGTTGAGTGCTGTGAAGCTGATATCGCTGCCGCATTTTGCGGCATGTAATCACATTGTTCGAAGACTTCATGAATATGTGTGAACAATTAAAGATTTTTTTTTTTTGTTACGTTGTTTATTTTTGCATAAAAAAATATATATTTTATTGTTTTAGAGTCAGATGAATCTGTCTGTTTTTCAACATGAGTGTCTTTCTGACCTGATCGAAGTGAAAGTGCGATGTTGTGTTGATTTTGTGTTGCTTTATAAATGTTAACTTAACTTTTGAACTTTGAAAATTATAATTATTATTTTAATATATGTATATCGAAACTGAATTGAACTGAACTAAATGAAGGAAGGAAGTGTTATCGTTTTTGCTTTGAGTTCGTCTTGTGTTGTTTTTTCTTTTATTTATACGGTAACTTGTCTGTTGCACAATTATTCGATGTTTGTTTATTCCTACAATCATTACTGGATTATGCAAATAAATAAAATTGGTACGTATGTAATTTTATGAGGAAAAATATTGTATTTTTTTTTTAATGAGAGATGTGGTTTTTCAACATAAAATTTTAATTGATTTTTGTATAACTGCCTTTTTCATGTTTTGAATATTGAAATATGGTTTCACCTAGAGGAGTAATTTATATTACTGAGAGACTTATAACATCGCTGGTACCGGCTGTGATAGCGTACGATAAGATTTGAGTTGATAATCATAACTTGCAACACTTGTAATTTGTCTTAATCGTCCCGTGCGTCGTCGTCGTGCATTTTTTAAGGATTTTAGGTCTTTTAATTTAAAATTAATAATAAAAAATCAGATTAAAAAATATAAAATATCGCTGATAAGGTTTAATTGCAATAAATAATTTCATCAACTTCCTACTTAGGTATCACCTTTCTCAAAGAACAGATCTTCACACCATTAACAGAATTTTGTAATAGGCATGTAATCATGACATGTTTTGAAACGAATATCCAAGCCTTAAAAAATTTAAATTACTTATATTTTAATTAAATTGACATTTGTGAAAGGAATAGGATTTCCAATATTTTCTGCATGACCATATTTTGATTTTATACTTAATCAGAAAAAAAGAAAGAAAAACTTGAACTTTGACTAGTTGTAAAATACTAGGTTTAAGAATAATTTTAAGAAAATAATTAATAAACACACGAAAACATGAAAATAAAAACACAAAGAAGAATGGAAAACTTGGTATACATATTGCCCAGAAATAAGATATATCTAAACCCTATAGTTAAGTATATTTTTGTTTTGACACAAGGCTGTAAGCCTTTGCAGAGAGCCATTATCTGGATCAGCTAGTGGACACTAGTAGAAGTCTCTCGTTTGGGCTAAGGCTCTAGACACCCACTTATAAAATGTATGGCATCTATATTTCTCATGCATGTTACATATTCGTATGTGGGATGTAATTAGGGCAAAGAAATGCACATATCAGTTTTCCCGGCGGCGATAAACGTTTGCAAATAGTTTATAAAGCTTTGAGTTCCGTACGCTAAACTCACAGAAGTTAAAGTTAAGTCGATTTCGCACCATTGGCTTAGTTCTTTCAATTCTCATCCAGCTTGTTTTTTTCCTTATTTCATGCAGTGATACTACCTTCGAGAGTTTTAAGAATAAAATCTTAGTAAAGGTTCAGTTTCCAGTATGTCCATATACATAGTTCGGGGGAGCGGGTCGAAATGCTGTATTTTAAAATACTGTATGGTTAAAATTCTGTATCATACTGTATGATACTGTTTATTCATAATACTGTATAGTTAATATACTGTATCTCAAAATGCTGTGTTGTCAAAATACTGTATCTAATAATATTGTATCTCAAAATTGTTCTTCTTAAAATGCTGTATGAGCAAAATATTATCTAAAAATACTGTATTTTTGATAAATTCCGCTCTTAAACTTCCATTATAGAGAACAACAAAAGCAGAACTCGATTTTCGCATATACATTATATCATTTATTGAAATTTCAAACAAGTAAAAAAACAGAATAGATTTATAAGTCATAGGTAATAATATTTATTAGCAATAATCTATTAATTGTATACACAAATGTATTTACAACAACAACAAAAATTCAATGCATTATTTATCATCAAAGTGTGCACTTTTTTACATTATCAAAACGATATTTATTTGTCAGCCTATTTACAGCATTCTGAAATACATAATTTTGGTATACAGAATTTTAAGATACAGAATTTTGAGCTACATTATTTTGATCATACAGTATTTTTTACAAACAGTATTTTGAAATACAGTATTTTGAGATACAGTATTTTAAATACAATATTATGATCCATACAGGATTTCGAACCCAACCCTAGTTCGGGACGTTCGTTGGATGGGGTATGGAAGATTCTTTTGATATAGTACCTCAGCAACTTTTCCACCATTTTATTCTATTTGTAGTCCCACACTTGAGCCGAACAGAACTTGGCTTCTGAAACTGCTTCAAAGACAAGAAATTTGGCTTTTTGTCAAATATTTTTGTTCGTTGAACACTTCTTGTTTCACGAGCTTTATCTTTAGCAACTTAATCCTTCAAGTGGTACCCCATGTCAAAGTTCTTAGTCAAAATGTATTTCCATTATTACCAACTTCGATAGTTTGCAGCTTTTTATCATTTTTTTGTAGTGATTCATTCGAATACGTAAGAAGCACAACATCGTCAGGAAACAAGAGTGCTTTAAGAAGTTGTCCTGCGAATTCTAGGTCACACGGGAGGCATTGGATCTCCGATAAAAGGAGAAAACAGTTAAGGACTTAGTGTACATCTTTGTCGAACTCCTGTAAATTTATAAAAAACAATCCCCATTCCAGATTTTGTACTGCTATACAGACTAACCTCCCACACATTCCTATGCCATATAGCTTATACATCAACGCATTTCTGCAAACGTTATCAAACGCAGACTTCAAGTCAACAAGCAATGTACACATATAATGTATCCCTTTGTTTGAAAGATTCATATTGAATTATAAAACAAAACAAAACTCGTCTTTCCTTATTTCATTTGCAAAGTGCTGTTCTTTTTTTTTGGAAACTTGTTTTAGCCAAGTCCCATCACCAAGGAAAATACTACAATATTTAGTAATATTTAGTACCTTAATTTTCATAAGTCTCTTTACTGGGCACTAGGTAGACCAGTACTATCGCCTCGATAAAATTCGTCGACAAACATTGAAATTTGGAACAAAAGTCAGCGGTGACCTGGTACTTTAAAAATCGAAAATTGTATCTAATGTAAAAATATAAATTGAACATCACTGGAAAGTGCGATAAAATAGCATTATTTAAGCTCGAAAGGGGATACATTTTTCTCATCAAAACGCATCGTAATTGAATACATACTTAAATATGCGAAAATCTATTACATTTGAATTGATTACAATCGTTTAAGTATTTTAACTGTCTTAAGGTTGGTTTGGTCTAAAATTAATAGTTATTTAAATACAGAGTTCCGTAAATTAACAAAATATACAATTTATTGAAAAAAACAAAAATAAATTCGTGTCGCAAATTTAATTTTTCTTTTGTTTTTGATTTTGTTGCGTTAGAAGACAGTTGCAGTCAGAATAAATTAGGAATTGAACTTATCGCGTTTAGTTACAGATCCCCGATTTTTTCCAGAAGTCATAACTGGGAAATGAGTTGTTCATTTTTTACCGATGATGCGAAGAGTTGTGGCCTGAATTACAAAACATGTCCAATAAATTTTTGCCCATTGTCCCTTTACAAGGGCTTACCTTATCTTTCAATTCTATACATAGTTCCCTAAACAAATGTGTATGAAGTAAGATATTGGGTTAATGGAAGAAGTATTGTATCTATGAATTGACTGCAAAATGAAATTATTTCATTTCGTGTAAAGTGATAGCGAGCTCAGGTGTGGAATCGGCTAAGATGATTGTTGATAAATGACAATCAAAATGATCAAATTTGATATACGTAAGGTGGTAGTCAAATTGATACCTAAAAAGCTGTCACAAAGCAATGTTATAGTCATTTTTCAACAAATATGTTTATTCCGAATAGAGCAACCAGACACTTACTCAAACGACTGGAAAATGTTCTTAGTTCACTTTGTTTCGTTAAAAAACGCATTCCCGTGACCGACAAAGCTTACGACATTCCAAAAAAACAATAAAGTAAGAATTTTATTCAAACACAGTCAATTTGATTCTTTTATTAAGATATTTTATAAGCATCAATTTAAAATATCACCGAGGCAACAACGAATTTTAACAATTTGAATCTGAAATTGTTCCATCGAATTGAACTTTTTTTTATCATAAACGGGCACTGAAGGGGTTATTAATACCCTGAACATGTTTGAAGTTTAAACACAGTGCGAGCTTTAAGAAAATAGGGAAGGATTAAAGAGGAGATACCGATGCACATTGGTCTTAAAGTGTTGAATATCAAAATGATAGGGAAAAACATAGCAGGGTAAAGCATTCCACATTCTAGATGTGTGGTTAAAAAAAGAATCTCTATACTTGACAATACGTCCGAAATTGAGTTCAAGGTTAAACTGATGTGCATTCCTCGAAGCACGAGTATTACAACTGAATTGTTTTAGGAGGAAATGCAGCTGGCTGATTCGATAGAACACTGTTTATAAAAATATCGGTAGAACAACGAAAGGCATGAAACCACCATTATAGTGGTAACAATTGTAAGGCAATTTAAGAGTGTGTATATTTTTGGTTTAGTGTAGTTTTTATTGATTCAACTTTATTGACAACTTTAAGTGTAAAGGACATTTTCTTAGACGTGTGGTTTTCAATCTGAAAATTTTTGACAGCTGTCACTAAGTTTGGTAAAACAAACTTTTTTTTAAGTACAAGTGTAGAAAATACTGCAGGAACTACTCGCGTTAAATTACACAAATTTGTCTAATTAAATAAAAATCGTTATAACCTCCGTGGACATTGGAATTTGTTGCGAAATGTTGGTAATACCATTAGTCTGCCTTTTTAAAAAGCCATTAATTTTTTAAAACCTTAACTAACTAAATAAAATCTTTTTCAACGTTATTATAACATTTGTGCAAAAACTTACCCCTTATACACGAACAAAAATTACTGTGTCATGTACTCAGATCTCACGGATTCCTTTGTCTTTTGGAAATGTGTTATATTCTGATGAAACCGTTTTCAAGTTGTTTGTTTGAGTAAATGGAACTTCATCTCACTGAAAAAAGATAAAATTTAAGACACAAATTCAGTATGATTGGATACGAAATACTTATTATGCTAAAAAAGAAAAAAAAAACTATAGGGCACTTCATTGTTAGACTTTTCAGAAACTTATATCCACATTTGATTAAACATTTCCTGTGTTTTAAAAGTTTAGAGTCTTGAAGGCTTAATATACACAATCATTAATTTTATTAAATTCAGTAAATTTACAAAAGCTGAAAATCTCACATAAATTAAACTAAATTCATAAAATAATATATTAACCATCTCCAAACTTCTAACGGATTCCCATTACCAATTAACCTAGAAGTCCATGAAAGGTTTAAATAACTAATTAAGACATTTTTTCTTCGTTTCCATATTAAAACATAACAAACAACAAACAAAGAACAAAAAACTGAAATTTCCTTAACAAGAAGAGAGTTCGAAACAAAGAAAAACCTCTATAAGAAAAGGCTTCAAATCTCCTCTAGAATAATGGAATCACAACACCTCTAGGCTCATGTTTATTCAACCGCATGTAAAAGCCATCTCTCCTGGCATAGTGCAACCTATTTCATCTACGTATACGAAACCCATTCCACGGACATGATATATCAGAGAGATAGATCGAAAGATGGATGGATTGATCACAATTTTAATCAGTTTGTGGTCGACATTTTGTATCAACAACGCTTAACAATCTACACGTCGCTGTCGCTCTTAGTCGTCGTCGCAGTCGCCGTTCGCCGTAATGCAGTCTATTGGGAAAAAAATATACACCAAGACGACAAAGAGTTGGCCAATTAAATTCATCACAGCCGACAGACGACGCCGGACAATCCACGAACAATGTCCAGATCAAAGAATAAATCCAAAGCCTCCAAGCTAAAGCCAAAGCCACAGCCATCATCTCGGTCCATTGCACCTCAATTAATTCTTTATGGTCCATCAGCTAAGTATATGAGTGCGCCTCTTTTGGAACACACTCTATGTTCTCTATCGCAAGCCAGAGCTATAGAGAAGAACCAGAATCCAGTTCCAGTTTGAGGAAGAATAATTGGGTCACCGGTGACAGAAATCGCAACAAACTAACAGAACCTGCGAGACAGCATTTATATGTTCCTAGTTGGAAAAATAAAATATTAGAAAAAATAACCAGGTCTCCTGTCTGAAGACAGCAAAGTGGTCCACAATTGAATCTTCCTGCTGCAAGCTGCAACACTTCTTCGATGTGTTGGCAAGAGATATATACCGTTCCAATCGGTTCCAACAAAGACAACAACAACTATAATATACTATGCAACAGAATTGTGCACCACACGGAAGCCTAATCGCTTTGCGTTTCGCAAAATAGAAAACGTCAAACGAGTTTGGAAGCCGCGCACAATAGTTGCGACTTGCGAAACCTCCTCGCTCTTCTCTCTCTTGCAGTCTAGGGGACTCCCTGATGGTCCAACACACACACGATATCACACTTGATCCCCAGGTAAGATTCAATAAGAACTGTTATGGAAGCATCACATCTCTATCTATACGTACATGGACCAAGCTGTATCGTAGTAGGCTACATGACTGATGATGAAGTTCGAATACAAGACTTCAGAAACTAGAGCAGATCATAAGACAGTGATCCACCAAGAAGCTGGTCAATCCAGCTCCGAAGGTAGGTCAAAGGCATAACTTCTAATCAACCACACAGATTTACAGCTTCCATCGTATCGGTGATTTACACGGTGTTCACAACAACAACACTCTTCAAGACAGATGGATAACTGTTTGTTGATGTTTTGATATACATAAGTTCTCCTTTTCGGGACAAGCAGATATCACAGCATCTGAGAGCTAGCTCTGTTATTGTTCCAGAGATAGCACTGACTTCTGATTGGTATGATGTGCTAAGGCAATTATTGCGAAGCGTTACGCAATTGATACAAACATCATATCTTTACATCGGGAATAAATAATTGAAATATTCTGAAGAAGTGCAATCATGAGTAAAATACTGAATCTTTGTGTGCTGTTATTTCAAGGGGGAAAGGGGGGGGAGAAAAATACACAGACCTACTGAAAAACTTGGTTAATGAACTTACCCGTAAAGTGAACTATTGGAATGAAGATTAAATCTATTTATGGAATAATTAAAGAAAGATAGCGCTTGGGAACCGTTTAAGATGATTGTTTATTTTTCGTGCTAATAGGTGAATTGAATACTGAGGGAACACAGCTTTTTTTAATCAAAAAGTTATGACTGCAACGATAAAACAAAGAAATTTGGTCCCTTCCTGAAAGTATTTGTCACAGTTCTTTTATTTGATTGTTGAAAATAGTATCGGTCTGAGAATGGAGTCCTGAGGAACTCTTGGAATCTTTTTTAACTGTCCACATATTTTTAAATAACATTTCAAGAATTTACCTGCTAGAGAAGAGCATTTAAAAATACAGAATCTAATTGTAGAAAAAAGAATTACAAACCGTTTCATAAGCTTTTTAAAAGCAAGAGCTTTTTACAATGACTTTTGGTTCAACCTTTAAGGTATTTGTAAATATGAATATTTCACTGATTTTCCTTAAAAATGTCAGTAAAGTTCCACAAAGTGTTCAATATTTATTCAGGAGAGTAAAATAACTTTGAAGTTTATTCAAAATTGTTAGAGAATTTTTCAAATTATTAAATTCTACTATCTGTTCCAGTTTAAAAAATATAACTTTTTTTATTAAGTTCAGGTCTAAAATAATGACATTTGTTGAAAACTAACTACGACTTAAATTTTGGAAACTATTTCGGAATAAAAAGAAATACTTTGCCCGTCTGTCAATATTTTTAAAAGTTGTCCAAAATATGAATAACAATATTTTGTCTACGATAAAAGAAAAGGTTAAAATCAATAAGATTGGAGTAAACTATTTTTTATCAAATTGTTTTTCGTTTTTCGTGAAAAAAGTTGCTCAATTAGATTTTTCTAAAAAACAAACATAACTTAATTATTTTGTATATGATAACATGAATTTGATTTCTCTGTTTTTGATTCCCGAGATATTTTAACCGAAAACAATTAACAATTATATTCTTAAATATTTTCACTTAAAAACTACGACAATTGGATTGTTGTAGGACAATTATTTGATGATAATAAAAATATTTTGTATAACATGAAATACTTTTGAAATTTTCGAGATATTCAATTGAACTTTCATTTCCGAGATTTCGATTCTAGAAATTTAAAACTTACAACATCCGTCTTACTATTCTACCGATGTATTTGAACTGTAAGAACTTCGAAGACGACTTCGAAAAATGATCATATACATTCAATAGTGTAAATGAATCTCTAGACTTTCAACTCCAACCACTTCAAATCGAGGATTTTTCCCATTTAGAACGGAATGTGAAAGCCTCATGTTTACAAGAAGGACACAGCCAAAAGAAAGGAAATAGAAGAAATGAACCTTGGTTTGACGAAGAATGTCTAAAAGTTCGAGAAACATAATTTGCGTGGTTGAGGATTTTCCGTAACTCTGCGCAAGGAATATCGAAGGGTTTTTATATAGAGGCCAATAAGTTTAAATAGCTTTGCAAATAACAAATTGTAAGACTAAAAAAAGTTGTACGCCGAACAGCAAGCAGTCCGATTAGCATCTTGTAAGAACTCCGCTTATTTTTAGAAACTGGCTATGGAACTTTTTAAATCCTGAAATAATTGCCAGAAAGTAGCAATTCGGAGGCCTGGAGAGTCGTAATGGACTCTCTGGAATGTGCATTTACATTAAGGTAGTTGGTTGAAACGCTGGGGACGCTTAAAGATGAAGCAGCCGGTTCGAATGGTATTCCAGTGGAGTTTTTTAAGTATGGGACTGTCATGCTCAAAGAGCACCTTTTAAAATTGTCTAGAGATGAATTTCGAGATATTATTCCTTTGTCGAGAACTGTTTGGGATGCAGGAGACCTACAGTTTTAAGCCGAGGGCCAACGACTAATTTGTAGCATAACAACCTGTGACTTTTAGCTAAGTCTACTTTTATAATTAATTTAACTATAGACTTTTAGTTTAGTCAAAACAAAAATACAAAATAATAAAAAACAGGCTTTTAGTCTCTACAACGAAAATAATATGCATTCTAAGTTTATTTTCTAACGTGCAAAACAGTAGTGGTTACTTCTTGCTTTAGGACATATAAAAATATATCCTAAAACGTTTTCAACTACGGTTACCATTCAAAATATTGATGCATTATTCTAACGAAAAAAAACTTGCGTTATAATTTTGTGTTCGGATTGCCTGTAAGATTGAACACAACTCTACAAAGTTTCTATTTTCATTCTCATCAAGGCTGCAGAGCAAACAAACAAGATTTTAATCAGATCTGACTTTGAAAATCAAGCTCCTTTCTGAAACTGTAAATAAATGTTTTCATCAAGGGCAAGACTTCATTGTCGATAAACAATCCTTGATGTTGAAAGAGAAACTATTTCCATTCAATTCCGATATAACCTTTGGTCTATGCGAGCTATGCAGTCGTTTAAAGACATTTTTAATTCTTTGAAATTATCGGTTCGCAATGTGATCGATATCATGCTTTAACTTGGCTATTATCACTATCGAAACTTATCTTAAGAATTCGTTTTCGAGTCATGATCTTGATAGTGTAACCTGCATTTGCCTTGAAGTTTTCTTAGAAAAATGGAAATCCAGAATCCATATGGATGGCATAATTAGGGGTGTTCTTAGGTAGCCAGTTTTGAAAAAAATATCTTTTTACATTTTCTAGTTCTTCTAATTCCTAATGACCATATATTTATTAACAATAGCAGAGGCAGCTATTCTTTATACCGTTGAAGAATGTAATTTGGAAAATATATACAAATAGTTTTTACTAAAAAAAATTAGACCACAAGCTGTTTAAAGCATTTTTGACAATTTTCATATAACAGTTTATTTGGAGATCTCAACTTTAGTATCTTATTGATTTAAATCTGTAGAGTAAACAAGTTAACTAACATAATAATGAGATCGTCTGCTGGATGTGATTTTCAATATCTTTAATAAATAATGAAAATAATAAAGGTCTTAAGACACAGCCTTGAGAAGCGCCTGTTTGACATTTGAAGTTAACATATTTAATAAATTATGAAAATAATAAAGGTCTTAAAACACAGCCTTGAGAAGTGCCTGTTTTACATTTGAAGTCAATAGCCATATTGTTCTCAAGCATCATCTTATAGAGTTTTATGAATATGGTTCATAAACCTATTACAGAAAGCTTGTAGATTAATTATTGCCTTTTGACTGTGTCGAATAAGGCAGTGATCGCATGTCGTACTCGACTATTTGAAAGTAGTTTCGACGCCATATTCAACGCTGTAAAGATTCATCAAATTAAAAAGATGGCTTCCTCAGGGATTACTATGTTGATTTCCTCAATCTTCATGTTTTGCGTTCAAATCACTGGCCAAGATGAAATAGTTTTTTTCAAAGCTCAGTATTAGTTCTGAAACAAAGTAAGTAAGCAGCGGAGCAGTCTTGATCTTTAGCAATTCATTGTTGATTATGACTTTATTATAAATGCCTTTTCGTATAAAGAGAGCGACAACGCCCCCTTGAGTGGAGTCGGACCGGTCTTTTCTTACGATATTGTAATTTTTATAAGTCATTTTGTGTTTGTGGTTTAGCTTGGTTTCGTTAGCCATAGACAAATTGAAGTGTTTCAGCAATTGGAAAATGTTTCTCTTCGTTCAATCCTAATCAGTGAATTTACATTCACAGCTAGGACATTAAGGCGCGTCTCCGGCAGCACACCCATTATGGTCTAAATTGCGCCAGTTCAGACAACAAAGATTAGAGATGTTCTGCCCTTTTGCTTTGCTACTTTATATAACTTTGCAGCCTTGTTATTTGAATGCTTAGCAACAAGGCTACAATGTCAGGCTTTGAGAATACTGTTGGTGGAGCCTGTCTCGTGTTCCCATTCCCTTTCACCATTTGGGTGTAGGAAAATTTTGGATCTACGAATTTTTGTGTTGGAACCTGTCGAATTGTTCGTCTTACATACTTCGGCTTTTTGATTGGCCTGTTTTTGTTTCATTTGTTGGACCTAAGAGCAACCCCTATAGCTAGCAGGGTGCCCTTGGTTTCCACACAGGAAACACTTGAGCTGGGCTAAGTCCACAACCCGATCATTCTTCCTTAATGTGGACTTAGGAGCACTTTACGCAGTACAGTCCAACGCATAACCGTCATACCATGGAAACCACGTTTACGTTTCAATTTTTTGAAAAAAAAAGCTGCAAATTGGTATTTTTCTAAAAAAAAATATGATAGAAATCAAAAAGTTAACGTTTCGACGAATTTCTTGCTCGTATTTTTATTCGAGGTCACGGATATTTTTGTTTTTATTTTAGTTTTTTTTTCGAATTTATAGCAATTATAAATCACGTTTCAATTTACTATTTAAAATTTTATTGAAGTCGCTAGCATTATTGGTTCGTGAGATAATATCTGTAAAACAAAATTCATTTTCTGGTTCTTGAGATGTGGACGACTAGAATTAGTACCCCGAACGTACATATGTATATGTATGTACATTTACAGATCCATTATGGCTTTCCAGAAACCATAAATCTATATTCTAGGGACCTTGAAACATCAAAATTTTCAATTCGACAAATCGAACATTTTACCATAACTTCATTTGGGAAGTTAATAACAAAAAACTCATTTAAAGATCAAAACTCCTGACCATGTAAGCATATGTAAATAAACCGAAAGACACACGGCTTTTGTACTCTTCGGGACCTGAACCGCCATAAAAAATAGTATAAAATTGCATTGTCCTAAAAACCTATACAAATCGTGATCACTCAACCCATATAATCGTACTCCTACATAAAATCTCGACCTAAAGGCCCTTTTATATTAAGAACCTAAGGCCTATCTCTCCATCAAATCATTATGAAACATTAACATCATAATTCAGTCTTTTCTCGTTTGTTTTCATAAATTTGTAGTTAAGCCTGCATTAAATAATAATACAAAAAAATACTCCCACTATTCTCAAAACCAAAAATCATAATAACAGTCCCTGAGGCCATTCATGGGCACAAATCATCTTCATTATCATACTTAGTCAATCTCTTTATAAGAAACTAACGAATCCAATATGAATCTTATGCGGTATGAAGATGAATCTCAATTCTGAAATCATAGTTCAAACTTAGCTAAAGGCAGAAAACGTGGTTACCGCTCAAGAATTATATGTTAATAATCAATTCGAAAATCCTACCAACTTTCCATAGATGTTTCGAATAATTACTTGAACTTCGTAACTCTATGAATGCCAAGGCTATTTTATGAATCGAGACTAATATTCAAATGCGATTTATTTTAAATATCTATTCTGCAAAAATGTGTAATTTCAAAATGAGAAAAGAATAACTAATATTCAAAAAATGAAAAATTCATAAAAATTTCAGAATATTTTATTATTGTAAATTTTTAAAATCTTCCATTTTGGCAACCATTACGAAAGGAACTGAGACTCCTATTGTGTTCCTCATAATAAATGCACTTGAAAACGCGCGCAGAACGCATAAAACCCAACCAAATGTTAAGAAATTATGAACATGCTTTAGCTTTACCTTTGAATCTTCTCTCGACCGTGAAACCGTTTCATTACCTTATTTCTGGAATATTTAAGAAGCATATACTCGTATGCACTCCAACTTCACTCATGCTGGCTCATCATGGTTCTTATAAATAAGTATATTCAAGAATTAACTGGTGAGAGGTGCTTGTTTGCCATCAGCAAAACTGATCTTGGTCATGAACCTGTAATTCACAACCCCTCACCTATGGCGCTGATTATCGTTTATAATGAGGCAAAATGCGGTCAGTCAATCTTCTATATGTGCGCCTATCTGCCGCATATGAGGCACGTATAAATTTGCATTTTTTTCCTTGTCGTATAGCCGACTGAATTGGGAAGGCGGCTTAATGATACCTTCTGGACAAAACTATAGACATACTTAACTTTCCAGCTTTGGATAAATTAGTTGAAGGAACAAATTAGGGTTGAGTGATTTTTTAAAATTTCACTGGAGGAAAGTTATTACAAAGGTATCTTTATTGTGTATGCTTCAGGGCTGACGCAATATACACCTTAGAGCTAAGGAAGTCTGCAGAACTGCACTCTCTAGAGGTACATTCTGCGAAAAGAGATGCTAAAAAACATAAAGATATGCAATTAACTGGTAAATTAATTGCTGGCTATAAATCATTTTCTCCATTTAAAATGTCTGGCAAATGATGAGACTGATGAGTTGTGCGTGTAGCGTTAAATTAAAAACTTAAAAAAAGGGGTTTATTCTTAAATATTTGGTTAAGTTATTTGAAAACATGTAAGGCAAAGTCTTTGAATATCCAAGCAACCAAGCGATACGAGTCGGAATGACAATTATATTGAGATGAGAAAAAAATAAACACATCTTGTTAACTTACATTTTTTATCAACGTAGCTCAAACTATATAAGCCCAGTCAAAATAGACATCATAAAAAACTTGTACTTTAGTTTTTAGTCTTTGGCTTTGTACAATAAAGGCTACACACAAAGTGTTTAGAAGTTACAGCCTTAATATTAGTATTAATCATGGCCACTTCATACAACGAAAATAGTAAGTATGACATTCTAAGGCGTTTACGTACTTTTTTTAATACTTTTTGTTTGTTTTAGGTAATTTTACATACAAATTTTACCGTCTCAAATTGTGAATGTGCTAAGAGAAACACATTCTAGAATTAGTCCCAAATTTTTGAATTCATTTACACTCGCTAGAACTATTAAAGGTGTCAGAGGGAGACGTCCAAGTACAGTTTAAAAGTTTAAATTTTTGGCATTCTGTACCATGAAAAAAGAAATCGGCATTATAATTTGTATTTCCTGATAAACTAAAAATATAGTCTTGGTTTTTTAGCTGATCATTAAAATATGCTTAGCAAACCAAAACCTTAAAAAATTAAGTCCCAGCTCATATCAGATATGAAATTGATGTTGCTATTTGCCACTAAACCTAGAACCGTCTTCGTCGGCAAAGATCACGGCAGTCAACAATGAATTTATGTAAAACAAAAAAAGAATTGGCCTTAGAACAGATCCCTGTGGAACTCCTAATTCGATTGACTTTCAATTATTTTTTTCTTTTCTGTTTTTTTTTTGTATGTATGTTGGAAACCAGTCACAAATAAAACCTCGAAACCCTGGATTCTAAGTCTTATTAAGCAATATTTTGTGATCTAATTTATTAAAAGCTTGTGAAATATCAATACATTTTTTCTGTCCAGGCTTGCAAATATTTAAGTGCAGAAACGCAATAATGCATCTTTCATTTTGGAAACCAAATAGTTGGATAATCACTTGTAAGACCATTTTTGATAAGATGTACATTTTTTCACAGAAGTTTATCTCCTTCTATTGAACTAGGTTCAATTTGACCTCCAATAGGGCACATTTAAGGGCAACCGGAAATAAACTAAAATAATGTTTTTATTAAAAAGGTGTAACAGGACATCACTTAAGAAACAAGCTACATGTTTTAAACAAAGATTGGAGATACAGTCCATCCCAGAAGAGTTTGATTTATTTAATGTGCCAATAATTTTGAAATGTCAAGACCTGTTATAGGCTTAAACACAAAACTAAGCCTTTGAGAAGGCTCACCAGAATTACAAATTGAACTTGGCCCAGATATGTATATGAGACGAAAATCATTAGCAATCATTCATTAAACGCGTTTTTCATTCCAATTCCGTCGGAGACAATACAATCTTTAGCATAAATAGCAGAAGTAAGTTTTCTCAACCAACTTTTTTTTAAGACAAACGAAAAGGAATTTTCAGATAAATATCTAAAATATCTAAACATAGCATCAGAAAAAATATCAATGATGAATTACTTCCGCAAAAATTTCTTCCCACAACTCAAAGGACAAATAATTTTATAGTCTTACAAAATCAATGTTTGTTGCAACATTCGAAATACTAGAGTCCAAGTTATTTTATAGAGTACTACATCTACCAAAATCCCAGTCATTGAGCAGTGATTCTAAGGTCAAAAAACACCAATTTTATTATCTACAGAGTCTAAGTGAAAAACTTTTCCCCACATTTAACATTACAGCATACAAAAAGGAATTTTAGAGAAAGTCTAAATAACTTTATACGCTGACAAGGGATATTTGGGTACTTTTTGTCATTCGATAATATCTATGTCCTCAGTGTCTGTATCTTATCAATTTATGATATGAGTAATTTCTAGGTAAAATATGTACTTCTACTGGAGAAATTAAATAGAATTGAGTTTAGTCCTAAATTTTATTTTATTTCTCCAGTAGAAGTAGAGATTTTACCTAGGTCCCTAGCTAGCTTAATTGAGGTATTCACCCACCCACCTGCGTGCGCCAACTGAATCGTTGGCTTCCTCTAATGCACCGTCCCTCGGGATTGGATTGGAAGACCTTCCGTGCTGAAGCGTTGATGTCCATTCGCTCTACATGACCTAGTCACCTAAACCGTTGGACTTAACTAGGTCAGTGTCGCTGTACAGCCCGTACAGTTCGTCATTATATCTTCTGCTCTATTCTCCATCTAGGCATACGGGACCAAAAATCTCCCGAAGAATTTTTCTCTCAAAGTATTCTAAGACGCTCTCCTCTCTTCGACAGGGTCCAGGCCTCAGCGCCATAAATGAGAACCGGGATGATAAGTGTCTTATAGATGGTGGTTTTAGATGCTCAAGAAAGGACTTTATTTCTATTAACTACCTCGAAAGTCCATGGTGACGTTTTGCCTAAGACGTCGTTGTTCAATGTCCTTTTTTGATGACAGCATATGATTGGTCTTGCTCTCATTGACCACTAAACCCGTCGCAATGCTTAAAAACGCTCCACTGACATCACGCTTTGATCTTCCAATTCTGTCAATATCATCTGCGTATCCGAGTAATTGGATTGGTCTTTGGAAGATTGTGCCTCTAGTGTTGACGATTGAGATTTGGACAATTCTCTCCAGAACGATATTGAAGAAGTCGCATGACAGTGCATCGCCTTGTCGAAAACCTTTTTTGACATCAAACGCATCGGTGAGATCTTTTCCGACCCTAGCAGAGCAGCGTGCATTCTCCATCGTCATTCTGCAAAGACGGATAAGTTTTCTCTGTAGAGTTCTTCCCTATGGATGCTGTCATACGCGGCTTTAAAATCGTTAAGAGATAGTGGGTATCGATTTGAAGTTCCAGGGTTTTTTCCAAGATCTGCGCTAGTGTGAATATTTGGTCGATAGTGGACTTTCCTGGACTGAAGCCACAATGATAAGGAACAATCAGTTTGTTAACGAACGGCTTCCTAGGTTGAGTGGTTCTATCTCCCTTACAGCGGAATTCGGTTCGTCATATAATTTGGAGAAGTGCTCTTTTCATATTCTCAACATAGAGTGCGGTTCTACTAGGGTGTTCTCCTGGTCCTCACAGGCTTCGGTTCGTCGCTGGTACCCTTCGGAGGTTTATTTTACCTTCTGGTAAAATTAACGAGCCTCATTGCTGTTGTGATATACCTCTATCTCCTCGATTTCGCGCTTCTCAAGCTCTCTTTTTTCCATCTTAGAATTCGGTGTTTCTCGCTCCTCTTCTGTTCGTAGAGCAAGCGAGCAGTTTTGATCTTTCTGTGCAGCGCCGTTTTGTAGGCTTGTTGTTTCTCTGAGTGCGTTTGCCGGCATTTGTCGTCAAACCTAGCACTTCAAAAGGGGCATCTCTGATGGTTTTTAATACTTAATGCAGGCAGCATGACTACTTAAGAGGTTATTAGAAACTCGGTCGGAAAAGGACATGGCAATCTCTTGCGATTGTAGCCGTCTAACGTCGAAACTTCTCACAGTACATCCTTGTTTTGGATTGGACGGGGATATCCGTAGCCTTGTCTTGGCTACAACAAGGTGGTTCGAGTAAATGTTGGCCCCTCGGAATACTCGGATATCCTGTATACTTAGGAAGTGTCGTACGTCAATCGCAATGTTGTCAATCTGGTTGCAAGTTGATTGATCAGGATATTTACATGTCCCCTTGTGGATATTAAGATGTGTGAACTGCGTACTAGCTACCAGAAAGTCTCGCCCCGCAGCGAAATCGATCAGCCTGAATCCGTTGTCGGATGTGGTGTCGTGCAGGCTGCATCTCCCGATTGTGCCACCAAAGATGTCTTCTCTTCTTAGCGGTAGAGGCGGTAAAATCTCCTAAGACAGTTTTAATGTCATAGCTAGGGCACTGCTCATATGTCTTGTCTAAGAGCGGGTTACGTCCAGGTCAGCAACCGAAATTAAAACGCATGTTCCCAATAAAGCAAAATCAGCGCCGATTGGACTCGTTAGAAACTGTTGAACTGCGAAATCAGCAGTAACAGAAAGTGAGAATTTGGGAATTTATTGAAATGAATGTTCAGTCTGTATTTGCGAGCTAAACCAATAACACCTTTGTTAATTAGATTAAGTTTAAGGTTTAACTAAAGATTTTTTTTAAGAAACTTTTCTTATACGAACTTTAAGTGCGCGGATTGTAGTGATGCGCTCGCTCACACTGTTGAAACTCAAGACTTTTTGCCTGACTCTAGTTCCAACAACAAATCCACACCTAAATAGACGCTGTCATTGTTTTAGTTTAGGGCTTCCGCTAATTGCTCGGCTAAAAGTGGTCTGTTGAGGGACCTAACATTCCACGTACAGATCCGAAGTTCGTTGTCGTTATTTCGTTTGCGTGGGTCGCAACAGTGAATCAGTCCGTATCTGAGGCTTGTTGGTGCTTCGCAACTAATGTATTTTTGTACGTGGTCAGGAAGTCACCCCTAAGGCACAACCCCCAACCTGGAGTGCCAGATCCTTATTTTAACTCCAAGAACGATGAGCCGGATAAACCGCTCCTTGTAGGCCTGGGCTCCCAATATGTCGCAGAAGCCTTATAAGGTGTTCACTTAGTAGTTCAACGTTACTGGAACTGTAGACGCCATTGTTGATTTTATCTCAAGAATTCGTCCGCTGCCGCCTGAATAAGGAGAGGTGCCTTAGTGGACACACCTCCTCCCCTCTCTCGTTTGCTGCCCCCATAACTTTCCACTGAGATTAGAACCCAATCTCTAGTTGAGGTACTAGGCACCCGATGTTCACCGTGGGGAGGTGAGAGTAGGACTTGATAGACAGAGTTGGGTTTTGAGAAAAAAACGTGTTAAACATTTTGTTGAAAACACACACTTTATGTTAAATATTAAATAAATTAGCTGACACAACAGCACGTTGCAAACTAAGGCCTAGGGACTAACAGCTCTCAACTTTTCCTTTTTTTCGAACGACGAATTTGATAAAGCCTTTTTCATGGCAAGAATTACTCTTAAAATTTTTGCAAAATGTTCTTGATTTTTACTTCTTCTTAAAATTGTGTTCGTGAAACTTATTTGTTTGATTTAACAGTTATACAGCCAAGTAAACATTTTGAGAAGCATTCATTCAGTGCATGCCACTTCAGGTATGTTTAAAAATGTTCTAGTCAAAATAACCAAAACAAAATCAATACTTCCATGCCAAAATCCAAGCTTACTTTCATGTATTTGGGAACTATACAAATCTAAGGGGGATTGATTACTCTAAACTTGGAAATCAATAGTTGAAAAGGTCAACTTTGGATGAATAAAATCAAAATCACGAGTGATAATAAAAATTCTCAGGTTATGTTCAACTTTGACTGAATTGGACTTAGTCCACCTAGATTTTCACATCTGATTTATTCTATGCGTCTTGAATAGAAAACTCCTTTCAGAGAATCTGCACATTCAGCTTTTATTTCAGTTCTCTTCAGCAACTCTACATTGTAATGTTAGAAAACAAATTTCCTGTTCCCAGTAACTACAAGAAATTGAAAGTTAAATACAATTTTCATAAAACGAATAGCTAGAAACAAAATTAATCCAGTATCTCAACAAGATCTCCTTATTTCAAACTAGATTAAAGAAAACAACTCAATATTTTCTTTCCGACATAATGTTCGTGGTGTTTAATTGGCCAAACTTATATTTCTTCAACATGATGCAAGTACACATTTTTCACGGCACAAAATTAAATTAATTATAGACTTAAAGAAAATAAAAAAAACTTTATAGTAACTTCAAGCTTCTTTTTTTTGTAGTAACGCCCTCTGTGTTGTTTATTTACTTGTAAAAGTATGCCAAATTACGGAACACGGAAACTTTACTTTACATAGTTAGCCCCGATGACACCTTTCACTTTCGTTTATTTTTGTTTTAACTGCACGGAGGTATTTTTATGAGAGGTTTTAACATAGGGACAAGTTGTAGATACATGTTGTTGTGTATATTTATATTGATTAGAACTGATTAACATTTAACACTGATTCAAATGTTTACTGAGCCCATATCTTATGCTCTGGTGACTAATGCTACAGCTTGTTTGTTTGTTTTAAATATTAACAATTTAAAGCAAATATGTGACAACTGCTTCCATAAATAAACCTTAAAAAAAAAACGCTAATTGAAAGCAATGAACTATTATTGTCTTGTTAACGAGCTTAAACATCAAATAAAAACAAATGCAAAAACAACAAAAAAGGTCCAAGGCAGACACAGCGCATGAAGTTGACTCCCAATCAGCTTTTTTCTTGTCTCGAACTTGAAGTAAGAGACTTTTTTGTTACAGACTTAGGAAAAAAGAAGACAATAGAGAAGAAGAAAAACGTTTACTTTCAATGATGACAGAAGCCGTCAGTGACGGCAAAAACAACATAGTTTACACGAGCCCCTTTTTTTGCATCACGATCTTGTCGACGAGACAATTGCAAAATTACACAACCATTTGAAAACGTTTAACCCCATGAAAATCAGCTTAGATATTGCAAATGATGATGTAAGTTGCACTTAAGTCTTAAATTTCATTACTATTATTATGGAAGAGGCACCTTTAGATTACTATGGAAAAGTTAAATGGGCGCATCACTAGCGAAACAGAGCAAATAAGTGACATTTTTAGAGGCAATTATTTAGTTGTATAGTTACGAGTATAGTTTAAGCCTTAAATGGGAGTTGAACTTTGAATTAACCATGAACTAGTTGTCAATTGTGTAGTTTTAGTTTGTTATTAACTTTAGACCTATGTACATACGCTTGAAAACGTATTTGATGCTGGTTAAAGTAATGAAATTATTTTGAATATGCAATTTACAATTATTTGAAATGGTGTTAAGGTCGCAGAAAGATTGTGTTATGGTTGATATTGGTATCTTGTTTGAAACTTAGTTCCAAATTAAGCTTAAAAGGGTTGTGTAAGATTAACACGATTTATGGATTTCAGAATGAGTTAATGGATGTTCAGTAAAGAAAGCTTCTCAAACGGGGATCATTAAGAAATTACTTCGAATGAATAGTCTTGAATGCTTCTTTCTTGAAAGCATGTAAACTAACCCAGATCACTGAACTTCTTGACATGTTATATGTTTTCAGGAGAACTAATTAAATAATATTTTAATAGTGTGACGGAATATCGAAAATATTACCATTTAAGTGACACAATTTCTGACAGCCGATTGTTACAGTTTCTGACAGCCAGCATATGACAGTTGGTACTTAAATACTAGTATTTTCAAGACACTGTCACATTGCACTCAAGGGGATGTGAATATTCTCATCATGATTAAACACAGTGCTAGCAATTAGGAAAGATTAGAAAGGATATACCGATGCACATTAGTTTTGGACGTCTTCACATTGTAATGAGTGGGAAATATTGAGTGTGGTCGAATTGTTTGAGAAGAGAATGGCAACTGGCTATTTCACTAGAGCATTTTTTATGAAAATAGTGATAAAATAATGTCACACATTAAACCTTACGAAGGTGCTCAAGATTTATTTTGAATTCTGTCCAATAAACTCAAATTGGTTATTGGAGCACCTGCTTAAATATGGAAAAACTGAAATTCATAGCCAGATCAGAAGTGATAAAAAACTTCTTGCATCGTCGGCGAAAACCTTAACACATAGCAGAATTTTTGGCGATATTAAATGTATGATCACAACAAGTGGTTAGGATGCACATACCTAGAACTGAAAGTTGTTTAATCTCCTCGATGCAATTACCACAAAAGGATAATGGTATTGGGGGAGAGTAACACTTTTGAGACATTAGACACCATTGAGTTTTTGAAGCATTAAATCCTACACAGTTTTTGATTTCCGATTGGACAATGCTGTCGAAATCTGAATTTAATGAGCTTATGTTACGCTGCCATTGATTTTCGAAATCTCAAATTGAATATGAAAACCTGAGGGTACTGTTACCAGCGAACAATTAAGTGGGTTTGAAGTTTCAGACAAAAGAACAAATAAGAAAGAGCGCCGTAGACAAAAGGGAGCCCTGCGGCACACCAGCGTTTGTTTGGTGGATATCAGTTTTAAACCCATGTAATACTACCTCAGTTAAACGGTCTGAAAGGTAATTTCTAACCCAACAAAGAAGAGATTCATCAATACCAAATGCAGTCATTTTCGATAAGAAAGCTTAATGCCAAGCTCTACCAAATGCCTTTGAAATATCAAGTTCAATAATCTTACTTTCTCCAAAACGCTGTAGAGATGTGTTCCACTGATCTTTGAGAAAACCAAGAGATCACAAAACTAAATCCATACTGCTGGGCAATAAAAAGCTCTTTTTCTTCAATTGGATAGTTAGAGGGTGGGGAGGATTCTCCTTTTTTGAGGAGAGTCTGGACAAATGCTGTTTTCCATCCACTTAGAAAGAGACCTGTAGAATAGGATAGATGGAAAAGTTTACACAGTGGTTTTGAAAGTGTGAAGAATACCTCTTTAGAACAATAGTAAGGATACAATCTGGAGCATCAGATTTTTGAATGTCAAGATCTTTAAGTACTCTAGCTAATGTAGGAGTGGGAAAGAAGTTTCGTCCCATAGATTCCTTTTCGCTTTCAAGTACAGAAGGAGTCATGTCACTCATAGGCAGTATCGAATTAACGGAAAATTGTGTTGCAAGCAAATTGGCTTTATCAATCAAACTTAAAAAAGGAGTGACATTGGAAACGAGCGTCGGAATCGACGATGAAATAGTTTTACGTACAAATTTTAGAAATGACCAGACATTTTTACCCCCTTTGGGACATTGTAGTATATTTTGGTGAATTTCTGGTCTTGTACAATGTATTGCGTCGAATACGTCCGTTACAGGTCTTTCTTACAGTTTACAGCTTCTATAGTAACAGCTCGTTCGAACTTTTTCGGCTTTTATTAAACGGGTTTGACTTTATAAATCCTGAAACTTCCTTCTTTGATCCTTTTAACATCTTTACAGCTCGAATCAAACCATACAAAAAGTCACTTAAAACTTGAAAACTAACAAATTTTTAGGATAAAAATCATCTTTATTCAAAGTTGTGTTACTTGAAAATGTTATGATACCTTATTCTAAAAATATTTAGTTTTAAGAATTCTGAACCTCAAAACACTGTAAATAATTTTAACCCTAAATTTTTTTCGATAATGTAAAAATTTGCCTTATTTTGTACATTGTTTCAGATTATTTATAACATTTTGATGTACATTTTTTTGAACAGAGTTTTGAAATAAAAAAACTTTGTCTATACAGAAATTTGTAAAACAAAATTTTGGCACACAGTGTTTTACCAGTTTTAAATGCCTAAAAATGGTGGAGATTTCCTTGATTGCCGGCTAGTTAGAAACAAAAATCTCTTTATTTTTATTTATCAAATTGTAAGAAAAAAAGATCTTTATAGCTGTTTCAGCGACAGACATTGCATTGGTCTAAGATGGATTAGATGGAAAGATACCAGAATAAAGCCTTCAATATGACCCTGTTTTCCATCCACCTCTCTTTTCTTTATGTCAATAGTGTTTTTATGTTTCCATGACCAAAAGAGGCCATAATTACCATAGATTTTCTAATATTAAGTACACTCATGATCCCAAATAAAACTTAAAAAAGCTTAACTACGTAACTGACCCTAACATCTATAATTAGTCAAAACAACACCTCATTCTATGTGTACATAAGGTGAATTCTAATTTTCTTTTCATTTATACAAGAAAGTACTTTCGTGTAAGATCAATCGTAAGTCACCTTAAAGCAAAGTTGATGGTTACCATCATAGTTGAAAGATTTGAATAGTGCATAGTATTGAATATACAAATCGGAAATTTAGAATTTAGAAAAATAAACACATAAAATTAAAAATAAAATATATAGTTTCGAATTGTTTAAACTTAGACTGATCTGGATGATCAGTTTTTTCACCCATCGCATCAGTTTGATAAAATTTTTGAAGAAATCAAAATTAATATTCAAAATGCTAAAAATAACTCCATTCTAATTTATTTTCAAACTTAACTAAGGCTTACTTAAGTTAATTACAAAATAAAATGAGCTAGCGTAGCCCGGCGCGCGGGAACTCTCACAAGGAATTTTTATTTTAAAGTTCAAAATTAAAGATGTGTCTTAAGCTTTCTGTATTATAAGTCTCAATTTTGACTAACTTATTTAAAAAAAGTTAGAAGAATCGTTTCATTGTCTGGCCTAGTTTATCCTTAGACAACTCATTACATAAGCAAGAACTCGTTCCATAAAATATGAAATACTGACAAACTAACTTATCGAAAGAAATGGTGAGTGTATTAGATTAGTTCGTTCAAATACACAAACCATTTCGTTTTTTATACTATTTTCCCAGTATTTTATATTTTTATTGCAAAGTTTTTTCAAAAGAGGCTGATTGAACAATCGGCAAACACGATCTGCCGGAAACATCGCCACTGTTCGTGTCGCTCATAAGAACTTGGCCTATCACAGACCACAACATGGCGAATTTTGCGACGTACCCAGACCTGCACCTATACAAACTCCAACTGACCCAGGAACAGTGTCATGTGTTCGCTTGGATTTTGAAGTAGTTGGTTCCAATTTTGGTCGAAGAACCATCTTAAGCGATGAGGCCTATTTTTGGATGCATGTGAAAATTCTCTTTCTTTTGACACCTTACAGTAGACTCAGTATGAGCTCCGGAAAAGTGAGACTTACTAGAGTTTTATAGATTATTTCAATGGAACGACAAGGACAAAGAGATGTATGTTTTACTTTCTTTAGATGAAAATACTGTTAAAAGCCTGTCAAAAGTACACGAAACTATGGAAAATACGTAGAATAATTTTCCAAAGTGGCAACCAGACCTTTTAAAACCATAGAAACCATAACGAATCGTTTCCTTTACTAAGCTACTTGCTTAAATTATAACTAATCGGCCTCAAGTAGCTTCGACTTAATTTGCGCATCGGGTGCTTCATATAAACGTACATTGTACGTACCAATTTCCTAGGCCTACATAATTTTTGCGTGCGCACTTTATCTGTTGCACTCAAGTGTGCTTTTCCTGCATTTCCTTTTTGTCTACATTCAATGGGATATAGCCATGTCATCGTCATCGTAGTCGTCTCAGTCGTCGACGTTTTCGTTGCCATCGGCTTCCAGAATTATTTGTTGTAGTTTTTCTGTCTGCAAAGCTTAAAATCGTATCCATCAGCCCATAGTTAAGTAGGAGAAAATTGCAAGCTACACAGAGACATACACTCGTAAACATTAAAAGTATCTTTTTGTAAAAATCTGTATCGAAAAGATTCGTTGTGCTGAACAAGTCGGTCAAATGAAATTGAATTTTTGTTGTTGTTGTTTTTGTTACCTCAGAGACATTGTGCACACTCTCGATGGTGCTAAGGTCATAGAAGAGTGATTTTTTTGTTGTCTTTGGCTAAAACTGTCTTATTTGGTGTTTTTTTCCCCGGGCAAAGATCACAAGGCGAGGAATTAAGTTTTTACTTTTCCTGAAGTGATGTCCGTAAGGTTTAATGTTTTCTACTTTTTTGTTTGAGAATTTAACGATCCAAAAAGTTAGTGTTACTTGAAGGCATACATATCTCGCACATCGCAATTGTATGGTATAAAGAAAATGAACTAATAAATAATATCAAGTGCAAAAGATACACAAATTTATGTGCTTATGCCTATGCCTATCCTATATGTGGCCTGTCTATCTCAATTTTGTGCAGAATTACTCGTATATTATTAAAACAGAAGCAGATTCACTATACTTTCTCTTCATGGTATGGTGGATGCGTGGAGTAAAGATACTAAATATATATTTTTGTTTTATAAACATTACATTTTTTGATATCTATAAATTAACTACACATAGGTAGGTAGGTATAATTTTTGTTTTTCTTTGAGTAATCCAACATAAACCACCACATGAGAATGCATAATTCTATCAAGAAGCGTTCAACCATTTTGTGGTTTAAAGATGAAGTACCCACCTTAGTAATTGATGGACAAAGTAATGTACTAGGAGTTTAAGGTTTGTTATTGCTGGTTTTTGCAAGTTTTTTTTTGAAATTATTTTTGCAACCATAGGTATTTTAATGCAAAATCAGTCGGTCGTGGTGTTTAAGTTAGGGCACTATGAATAGTTTACATTTGCAAGTGTTGTTAAGGAGGAATATGGGAGTATTTGAAGTTTATTCTCGAACCTTACTTGGAAAACAAAGAGCAAATACTATCTTTTATTTCTTAAATAATAAACATTAAAACATTTTCTTTAAGTGCTCTAAAGATTGAATAATTTATTATAAGCCCAAAGGCTATTCACCAGGTTAAAACGTTCTTTTTATACAGAAATGGACACAAGTCAAAAATTAAGCCCTATTTATATAAAGTTTGTTTTCTCTGAAGACGACAAGGAAACATAACTCGTTCACTTGGGCGTATACGTAATTTTTTTAATTGTAATTCTGCTATTTACATTTTGTTTCTCAATAGTGTTAATGTCAAAGTTTATCTTACTTTTTGGTTTCGTCCTGGACTTTAAGCTATTAGAACTCTGTGAATGATTGGATTAGAAAGATTTTTAATTTAAATCTTTTTTGAACAAACTAATATATCCAGTACGAAAAATGGGTGAAAAAACCTTCTAGGGAAGTTATTGGAAATCAGTAAAATTCTCAAATGCTTACACCGAGATTTTAAATCTCTACACGGAAAGAAATACATTGCGAATATTACAATGTCAGTATCGGTGTGAACGCAATACTGTATGGCTTAGAAGATTTCCATTGGATAAAAAGTTGTAAGCATAGTTAATTTGGCCATATTGAGAATAGTAACGTCGACAATAGTTATAGCCGATACGCCAATGCCAGTATGGGAGTCAGGCCCATACTGACTGGCGGCATGTACAATGCTTCTAGCAGAAAAGTCTATACATTATTATTATGTCCCTTATACTTACACTATAATCCAATAAGGATATCGATTATCACGCCAAGAACAGCATTGCGACAGCTCCCATACAGTATGGGGCTGAAGGCAATGCTGTCTCGTCAAACGTACTATGCGCCCTTGTGTTACAAGCAAAGATTGTGGTACCAGACCATACTAGACTGGACTCCAGGCCATGCTAGCATTGTCATAAATGCCATACACTTCTTTCCGTGTAGATCGAATTCTTTTAGGAATTCAAAGCTTTCTTTACGTCGCAAATACAAATAGGTTTGATAGTGTAAAAATGAAAATAAAAAATCAAAGCTAGAATTATCAAGTCCTTGAATAAGGACCAACTTGCAGTTAATCGATTTTTGTTGCAAATGATTTTAATTAGATGTTTTTGAGAAATCAAAAAGGGTCTTAAAGTACTAGCATATGAACCACCCCAGCTAGATGAACCATATTGTATTTTAGAGTGCATTAATGAGCATCAAATATTTTTTTATATACAAAATATGATCTTTCCAGTTAAGATTAAAATCAATTTTAACTCCTAGATATTTAAAACTGTACACTGAATCAATTTTGAAACAAAAATCGGAACAAGAAACAGCTGCTTGAAAATTAAGTCTACCACAACTATGTAAAGTCTACCATAAAATATAAAATTATAATTGCAAAGCTGATGATTGGAAGTTTTGGTTGCCATTATTTTGGTTTTTTCACTAAGGATTAACTTATGAACCAAAAACTAATTTCTTAGAATTTCGAAATCTTCTTCAATTTGAATGTAACAATTATGGTCTAAGTTTGACTGGTAGGCAAACGATATTTCATCCGCAAAAGCCGTAACAAGGTCATTCAACTGCAACCTAAAGAGAGTGTTAATATAAACCAGAAAAAAAAACAAGGGACCGGGTACGGAGCCCTGAGGTGCTTCAGATTTTATACATCGAGCTTCACTCATTACACCATTAACTACTGCTTTTTGAACTCTTATATATAATTTAATAATTTAGTTAGCAGTAAATCATGATCAACCATGTCAAAGGCTTTAGTCATATCAATAAATAGAGCCATAGACGGATTATTATGATTCAAGCTGCCATAGAATTGACTGCAAAGTCGATGAATTGCTTCTTCGGTTGACTTTCCAGACCTAAATCGAGAAAATGTGGTCAAAGCAAGTACTTGAAATGGAAGTAACGCAGGTTGCCTCTTTAATGTAACCTTTGAGACCATTTGAAGCCATAAGAAATAGATAATTTTCAACATCTTTATCAGATGTGTCTAAAATATCAATTTTAATGTTACCAATCAAAATTAAATAACAAGTTTTATATTTACAAAGAATTTGATTGATTTCATCCAAGAAGACACTTTTACTAAACGAGTGCAATCTATATATACACAACATGGTATATTTTTATTTTGATAGCAAAATGACAACTTTAATACATCAGCACTACACATTTCTATTGTTGAACATTGGTGAGTCAAACTCTCATCAATATAAATTGCAACACCTCCAGACGAATAAGATTCGTTGCAACAAATAAAAAGCGCGTAACCCGGTATATAATAAAGACTTATTTCACTTTCAAGAACTAAAATCTCTGTTAACACAATTATAACTGGCAATTTTTTAAGCGACTCAATGTGAGCTTTCTCGAACTACGGATGTTTTGCTGAATACAAAACCAATTATTGGGAAAACTACAAAAAACTGGAATTTCACAAATATTTGTGGACTGAAGAAAGAATAGGATTCGCAATATTCATAATTTATCAAAATCAAAATTAATTATTACTAAATTGTCACCCTCACTCTTCCTCATAAATATATTCCCATTCCTATATTCCAAACGTACTTGACTCCGTTTCGTAGTTTTTCATGACAAGAATTACTCTTGGAAAATTTGTCAATTCCTCGCTGTAAAAAAAAAACTTTAGATGGCATAGGCAGGGATCGAATCCAAGACCTCTGGCATGACAGTTCTGCGCACTAACCATCACTTATACACTACTTTACATAGAGAGAAGTGTGGAACATCATCATGGACTAGTGTTAATTTATAAAAGGGCTTATTTTCAGTCCAACACTATGTGTACCTAATTTTAAGGGAAACGTTTCATGGTATGTTTTTTAACATAAATAAAGAAACTAACTCATTAATTTAAAGTCTTCCTTGAAAAAATATAATACCCACAACTACCGTTGCGTTGTTTTCAATTAACAAAACATCAAATTTCATCTTCCTTCCGTCTTTTAAATAAATCACCTATCAAACTAAATTGGATGGCACCATTTTATACTTAAATAATTTGAGTAAATATAATAACAATTTATTTCCACACTGAAATGAATTATATAAATAATATGTATAGTATAGTTTATATACCTAACCTATTTTGTACCCATTATGCATGATGAAATTCAATTAATTTAGATAATAACAATAATTACTGCACAGTGTGCAAATACTAGATTTTTCAATTACACATCGCACAAACTAACAATTTTTAAATTAATTTAAGCCTCTATAGACACTTCACACACGCATTTTGCAACCAATTTAACGAGCCATTAAACCAACCAGAAAATTAAATAAAATGTCACTGTTAATAGTTTTTGTTTTTTTTTCTTTTTTTGCAAAAATAAACTTAAAAGATTAAAAATCAACAATTGCAAATTTTACAAACAAAATAAAAAAAAACTCAAAACATGCATCAATCTTCAGATCTTATACTACATGAACAGAAGACGTGCGTAAAACTTGTAATGTTATCTTCTTTTATGTATTTTAATTAATTATGCGTAAGATAGATGCAGCTTAAGCGATAAGCGAGTCATGATACGCTACGAAAAGGTGGTAACAGCAGTGGCGGCGGCTGCGAATGAATGAATAATTATCATCTTTATAAATTGTTATGAAAAGTGCAAACAACAAAAGATACACATCTAATTTTTGCCTACTTATATAGTTTGGGAAGTGGTGTTGAGATTTTAAAATTTGATAGCACAAGCTTAACATTAACGAACCATTAATATTTCTGTGGCAACCGCAACCCTAAAATGACCAAGAAAAAACGTTTTTTTTTAATAATATTTCAAAAATAAATCGATTTTGACGCAACCAGTTTGCCATATCACACTACTTAGATATTTGAATGCCTTGTTTTTATTACGGCCAGCATCTTCTTAAATACATTTCACATTCTTGATGTGCCGTCTAAAAAACAAGAGTAAGGTTAAACTAATATCTATTCTTGGAAGTGCAATTTTTAAGGCAGAATTGTTTTAAACATCCCATAGGAAGTTGTTCTCAAATCTGTGGAATTGAAAATTCTGACATTTCTCGAAGTTTCAAAAAACAATCAATTGCTTCGATGCGTTGCACTAACTGGATAATTAATGTGGTAATAAATTTGAACGATTTGCTGCAAACGTTGTTCAAAAATAAGTCTTATTGAGCAAAAATATTATTGATCACCTGTGTACTTTAAGCTGGCTGTATATTTTAAGCAATTTAGAATTAAGTAATGCTTATGAATGCTTCTAAGCTAAAAGATGAAATTAATTTATGTTTCAAAAATTCGCTTAAAAAATCCAAATAAACCGCCATGGTTTAACAAGGAATTGATTAATTTGAATAACCGTAAAAATAAAGCATTTAAATTATTCCTTATTCTAAAAATAATGAAATATTGTATCAAAAATATTGCAGTCTTCAAAAGCAGTTCGATTATCTCAGTAAATTTCTGTATTAGCATTATATTTTTAAAGTTGAAACAACCCTTTAAAGCAAATCCAAATATTTTTGGTGTTTTATAAACAACAAGAAAAAGTCTATGGGTATTCCTAATACAATGCAGTATCTAGAGGTTACATCATCTAATCTTTCAACAGTATGAAATTTGTTTGCCAAATATTTTCAATCCGTATATGTGGTTCCAAATCAAGACACATCTTTTCATAATAATTCAATCAATTCATTAAATTTTGGAAATTTATATATCTCGGTAAACGAAGTTATAGAAGAGGTAAATATGCTGACTTTAGATACAAAAGCAGGTTTCCCACCAATACTTTTTAAAAATACCGCAGAGGCAATTGCTTTGCCACTTGGCATTATATTCAACCGGTCTATTGAGTCAAGCATATTTCTTTAAAGTTGGAAAAATTCTTTTATATTTCCTATTTACAAAGCAGATTCAAAAAATGATGTCGAAAACTATCTTCCAATTTGTAAAATATCAGCTATCCCAAAACTTTTCGAAAAGTTGATTTTTAAGAAATTTATACTTTTATAAAAGTGGTAGATCTACCAACACAAATCTTATAATTTTTTTTAATTTTGTGCTTAAAACAATGGAGAAAGGTTTTCAGAGCGATGTAATCTATACTGATTTTGCCAAAGCATTCGATTGAGTTGATCATCATATTTTGCTTCGAAAGCTTCAAGGGTATGGTTTTAACTCTAATCTATTGAAATCGTTTGAGTCGTGTCTGAGTGATCAAACTCAATTCGTTCGTATTGGCAATAGGCTTTATGATGCTATTATGTTTACATTCGGTGTCCCCCAAGGAATTCATCTGGGCCCGTTGTTGTTTCTTCTACTTGTCAATGATAAACCAGATGTTCGTGTTCATTAACAATGTAGTATGTTTGCTGACGATTTGGAAATGTACTGCATCGTAAAAAATGTATCAGATTGTTTTAAGTTACAAACAGGCTTATTCAATTTAAATGATTGGTGTGAAGCTACTTTGAATGTGTCTACTTGTCAAAAGTCTTACATTCTGCCCTCGTTCATCACCTTTAAGTTTTGAATATACATACTTTAGGAAATACGACTCTTCAAAAATAAAAAAAAAGTATCTAGGTGTAATATTTGGCACTAAGTTCAATTTTAATAATCACACAGACTATCTAGTAGCCAAATCAAGTTCTATGTTAGGATTAGAAGAAATTCAAAGGAATTTAAGCATCCCTTCACTCTTAAGAGTTTGTATTTCTCATACGTGAGGTCTATTTTGGAATAAATTTGAATCCTTTTTATTCCATTCACTGAAATAGACTAGAAAGGATTGTTGTTTTTACTCATGTTTTATCTATTACGTAGGAATATTCCTCGACCTTCATATGATCCCGACGAAAATATTTTGTTTAAGACTGGCTGCTGAAGTATCTCAATCACTTTTAGACAGTTAGTGTACGTAGACTTTGTTCTGTAATTATTAACTTCCCAAATCAAATCAAATGGGGTGGCGCAACAGTCCGTGTGAACCAAGGCATAGTGACTTACAACTCTCAACCATTCCTGTGTGCGAGTACTGTTGTCAGGATTGGAAGCGACCTACAATTTTAGGCCGAATCCGAACGGCTAGTTTGAGAAAGCAATTTTTCATGACTAGAATTACTCTTGAAGGATTTGTCAATTCCTCGCAAGAGGCAGTACCCGCGAAAATATTTTTTTTTTAAATTAAGGTGGCACAGCATCATAGATCTTATAAGTCTCATGCTCAAAAGCAGGACAATAATTTCTAACATGAGAAGTTTTACTACCACCAGATCGGTGAATCGAGGCGCTCCCCAAGGTGAAGTATTTTCGCCTCTTTTATGGAACATGGTAGTAAACGACCTACTTACAGCATTGGAAGCAGAGGGTTTTAAGGTGTTTGCTGACGACGTTGCGATATCCGTATCTGGGAAGCACCCCCAAATTCTCTCGGAACTCCTACAAAATGCCCTAAACAGGCTAAGCAATGTGGATTGGACCTCAACCCACACAAAACAGAATTAATACTCTTTTCGAGAAGATATAAAATTCCTCAGATTAGCCCACCCAAGATTAGAGGAATACCATTAAGCTTTTCCGATCAAGCAAAATATTTGGGCCTCATTTTAGACAAAAAACTAAATTGGAAGGCAAATATTGATGAAAGAGTCAAAAAGGCTACTGTAGCGCTTTTTACTTGTAAAAAGGCCATAGGATCAAAATGTGGCTTCTCCCCAAAAATAACCCACTGGCTATACACTTCGGTAATCAGGCCGATACTCATTTATGGAGCCGTCGTATGGTGGACCGCACTGGACAAGATGGTAAATCTAAATAAGCTCATCAAAGTCCATCGGTCAGCAGGTATGTGCATCACAGGAGCACTTCGCACAACACCAACCGCAGCACTGGAAGTGCTTTTAAACCTAACACCACTTGACATCTTTTCTAAAAAGGTGGCTGCCAACTCATGTGTAAGGCTTAGAGCCACCTCTCAATGGACCAGTAACAATACTGGACATACTACTATTCTTGACAATTAAAGATCTATCCCAGATCGCTTAGACTATGCCACCCCAAAAATGGTATTTAATAAAAGATTCCATGTGTCCATCCCTTCAAGATCCTCCTGGGAAGAAGAGAGACCCCTGGAAGACAATGCGGTACACTTCTATACTGACGGTTCAAAGACCGATGACGGAGTTGGAAGTGGTATCTTTTCAGAACAACTGAACCTCAGTCTATCCTATAGACTTCCCAATCAATGTAGTGCATTCCAGGCAGAAGTAATGGCGATTAAAGAAGCACTATCCAGGCTCAAAGAAAACGTTATATCTTGTAAGGATATACGAATCTTCTCAGACAGCCAAGCCGCTCTTAAATCTCTCGCGTCTGTCTCCACAAACTCTCAAACAGTCCACGATTGTCGATCATCTCTGAATGAGATGACGAAACAGTTTAACAATCACCTCATTTGGGTGCCGGGCCACAGAGACATTTCGGGAAATTGCAAAGCCGATGAGCTCGCCAAAAACGGAACACTTCTGCCTTATGTTAGACAAAAACATAACATAGGAACACCACTTGCTACATGCAAATATCTTCTCAAGCAATATGCTCTAGAAACAAGAAATTCTAGATGGTCACAAAGTACCACCTGCCTAGCAACCAAGCAAATATGGCCAAGTATTGACTTAAAACGGTCAAAAGGCTTGATATCACTGAGCAGACATAGTATAAGCTCTACAATTGGAGTAATAACGGGACACTGCCTCATATGCAGACATGCTCTGAGGCTAGGGGTCTACACAAATGACTTCTGTAGAATCTGCATGGACGAGGAGGAAGAAACAGTCCAACACCTTCTATGTACATGTCCAGCACTCTCCATTAGAAGGAATTACTTTCTCGATAATCCCTTCTTCGATAACACCAGTGAACTGGCAACGATTGACACAGAACGTCTCTCTAACTTTATTAAAAGTACAAAATGGTTTGTTTAAAGTCATTACTCTCCCATGAGTAACCTCATTAATGGTATCACAATGGACCCTTGAGGTCTACGTGTGTCAATGACATCTGGACAGCCACTCCAACCTAACCTAACCTAAGGTGGCACAGGCAGGGATTGAACCCAAGATCTCTTGCATGACAGTTCAACGCACTAACCATCATGCCACTGGTATCTGCATTATTAACTTCAAATAAGAAGTTATTGTAATGGGTCCGATTTGTCAAATTGAAAATTTTGACATTTCTCGACGTTTCAAGGTCACTAGAGTAGAAATAAAAGATTTTTAGAAAGATGTCTGTGCGTGCGTGTGAACGTACGTTCGTACCTTCGTACGTTCGCGACGTTTTTTTCGTCGTCCATAGCTCAAGAGCCAGAAGAGATATCGATTTCAAATAAATATTGTTATGCAGATAATAAGGCAGAAAGATGCAGAAAGGGCTCTCAAGAAAATTGCGTGGGTGGTTTTTTTAACATAGCAGTTTGAAAGAAAGGTGAACATTTTAGTTAACCCTAAATATCTTACGAACCAAAAACGCGACTTGAATTAAATTTTTTATAACATATTGTAAATTTGTAACGTGATATCAAAGAAGTATATTTTAAAAAAAATCATTTAAAAAAAATTGTCACTTCCAAAATTTTACGACGAAAATATGATTTCATCTTCAAAACAATTTTGGGCAACGAAGAACAATGTTTTTGACATCTGATAAAATTTTGAGAAAAATCGAATTGACAGTTTTTTTTATAAAAATCTAAAAAAAAACATTACTCAAAGTTTGTAAAAATTGATAATCGATTCAAATATCTTTTCAAAAACTTGAAATTTAGGCTTTTACTTTATTTTATCTTATAAAAAATATTGCTTTTAACATTCTCAAAAATGTTGCAAAAAATCGAATTGATAGTTTTTTTTACAAAAAATAAAAACCTAAAAAAAAGTTTATAAAAGTTGATAAAAATTGATTTCAACTCAAACATCTTTTCAAAACTTTAAGATATTGGCTTTAATTTACTTTCATCTTTCGAAAAATGATGTTGTCAACATTCAGTAAAATTTAAAAAAAAATCGAATTGACAGTTTTTTTTTACAGAAAATTAAAAACCGAAAAAAAATTAACAAAAAAATTGATTTTCGATTTAAATTTCTTTTCAAAAATTTTAAATATTGGCTTCAAACTAAATTTATCTTATAAGAAATATTGTTTTCAGCATGCGATAAAATTTTGAAAAAAATCGAATTGACAGTTTTTTTTACAAATTTTACAAAAAAAAAAAACAATACTAAAACTTGGTAAAAATTTACTTTCCACTCAAATAGCTTTTCAAAAAATTAAAAATATTGCCTTCAAAATTATTTTATTTACAGAAAATATTGTTTTCGATATTCAGTAATTTTTATATAAAAATCCAACAGTACATTTTTTCATAAAAAATAAAATCTATACAAAAAAGTACGAAAATTTTGTAAAAATTGATACGAGTATATACAAACTTTTAAGCAAGACAAATCGATAGACGGGATGGAAAGTTATCAGTGTGGGTCGCATCGCAGCCTCTTTTTATCTTGAAAGAATTGAGAACTATCTTCAAGCTAATTGGAGCTGGTATGTACATTTATTTTTTAAATGTTCAGGTATATCTGTTGGGCCATTATCCCAAGGTAATGTAAATTTGCTAGGTCTAAAGCTGCCATACACCATTCCCAACCGCCATTTTTTCTTTGAGCTCTTCGTTTGGCCGAACATTAACTTTGTCATCTTAGCCTCATTTGTAAAAACACATGGCTTCCAATGGTTAAAATCTTTACAATCTTCAACTTCTTCGACTCTACAGGTCCATTGTAGTTGTTTTTTTTTTTTTCAATTATAAAGCTTTACATTATAAAGCTTTTCAAAAGCAATGTCTACGACTCTCTGTTTTATTTGTAGACCAATTTTTTCTTCCGAACAACACGGCTTCTTAAAAGACATATAAAATACAACTAATCTTATTGAATTTTTGCCCAAAACTCTAAACGAAGTAGAGAGAGGGAATGAAGTAGACTTTTTCACTACAGACTTTAGTAAAGCCTTTGATAAAATCAGTTACCAGTTTAGCTCAGATCGTTCCTTCCAGGTTGTTTTCATGTTCACAATCTCCGATTTCACTTATGTAAACTCAGTAGCCCCTCAAGGGAGCCACATTGGTCCTCTATTTATTTATCTCAACTATCAACGACGTTATTAATGTCATAATCAGTTCTATGGAAGTCAATATGTATAAAATCAAATGTATGCAGGCTCGGTAACACAGTCATGTACATAAGAAAACAAGCAATATGAACAAGGTCAACTAATCCCTTGGCTTCTTCAAACGTAAGTCTAAAGAATTCTAGAACCCCTATGTCACTAAATCCCTATACACCATCTTTGTAAGACCTTTTCTTGCATACGCTAGGCAAGTCTAGTCTCCCCATCAGAACTCTTATTATCAATGATTTTATTCTTAAAACCTTATGAAAAGCGTTTTAAACTTATTAATTTAAAAGCCCTTTAAAAACGCTGTAAAGTCGCTGATATATTTTGTCTACATGAGCTTTTAATAGAATCCATAAACTCACCATATCGTCTAGAAAAGATTCCTATTAATACTAATTCAAGGAACGTCAGGAAGGCTCTTTTCTTTGGCCTTCCTTATTGAACCTATTACAAAAATACTGTAGACAAAAAATTGCATACCACCTTCGACTTCAATATTATTGCATTAAGAGTAAAGCCTAGTACATACTTGTGAACCATCTCGTGAACCCATACAAATTTCAGTTTTTGGTTCACCCGTGAACTTGCTCGTGAAGCTGAGTGGAGAACAAAGTGGAGAGTTTTCGTTCACGGGCAATTCACGTGCAAAATGTACGGGAACTGTTGGTGAAGCTTTGACATTTGGTTTGTTCATGTTCACAACGTGTACTCACAAGTGTGTACCAGTGAGCAATGTCAAAAGTTCACTTTCTCCACTTGCGAACGTTCACTTCACGAGGAAGTATGTACTAGGCTTAACTACATAAATAAATCCCGAAATTCAAAAAATCATACAAAACTCTACCTCGCAGACTACTGAACTCACGCATGCATATCTGCATATTGTATCTGCATCTAAATCTGCATATTTGCATTTATCTTTTGTTTGTGCCTTAAAATAAGCTTAATACACTTTCAATCAAAAACTTATAACAACTTGGTGAGATTTTCTTTCATCTAGTTTATTCATTTGTTTTTATTTTTTCATTTCCAGGAATTCAGATCTCATCATCAAACTTCCATACTCAATCATTACTTAAGCACCTGATGTTAATAAATAATTGAATATAATGTGCATATCAAAATTGTTTGATATGCAGATCGACAGTTGTTAAATAATAAAACAATAACAACAACAACAAAAACAAGAAAGGAAGATAAATTGTTTAAATTTTCCACACCGTGTCGTATTTTTTTTTCTCAATCAATTTGAAGGAAAAACACAAAACATCATGTGAACAACAACTAAAAATTCAGAGAAGATTCAACAACCTATCCCAAGATCTTCACCTGGAAGATGGGTCGAGGATCGTCTTGACGCGATCAACACACGATCATCGACCAGATACAGCGAAGTCAGTGCGCGTCTAGGAGCGCCAACTGCATGGCTCAATGAATTCTTTTCTAAAAGAAAAAGCTTCTTCAGTCAAAAATTCATAAGACCATAAGCCTATTTATTGGAAAGAAAACAACAAAAAAGAAGAAAAAAAAATAGTAACAAGAGCAGCATCAGACAACCGTTACAATATAACATAACACAACAACGCGCCGCTTTTGAAGAAAAGAAAAAGACCAAGATTTCAAATTTTAAGAAAAACAAAAACAAACCAAGAAAATAAAAAAAAACTAAGCTCTGAAGAAGATTCAAACTTTATTGCCTCTGATACAATTTCAATTTACCTGGCCAAGTCAGTTAGCGTAGACCATCAGCTTAGCGCACAACTCGCACTTATCACGCGCATGCGCCCCGTGTCGTCGTATTGGCCGTTGTCGTTGCCGTTTGCCGTCGCTGCATACGCGACCACAAGATCAGTGATCGGTTGTGTTTAAACACTGGAAAGTAGTAATCTATCTATCCAACACATTTATGTTGCCAGAAATGTATCTAAACATTGAAAATCGCGATTAATTTGTGTCTAACAACATCGACGCTAGATGAACCTAGTTACTCATTCAAATGATGATGACAGGTTGACGTTGAATGTGTGTTCGAAGCTCTGAGCTAGAATCGAAAAATATACTTTGTATAAAAGTGTTTAAAAAAAAGTATCTATACCCTCCGAAAAAGCAACTAAAAAAGTATCTTTAAAACAAATAAATTTATAAAAAAAATACTTGAAAAATACAAATTTCGAGTGAAAGTGCAGTTTTTCTTGATTTTCATTCCTTTCGTGTTTTTTTTTGTTTCTTGTTCGATACCCAAATGATAGATACATCAAAAATATTACAAATTAGTGCTTAAAAAAATAAAAAGATACAAAAAGTGAAGAGTTTGTTGATACAAGACTCCAACTATAATTTTTGTGAGTATCTTTAAGATACATGGTGATGTGTGGTGTATTAATGTTTTTTTTGAAAGATTTATCTACGTGGATTATAAATAAATAAGGAAAAATATAATTAACCGCACAATTATTTCATTTTGATTTAATTATTATTATTATTAATTTTTTTGGAGAGAGAGAATACAAAACATGGTTACGTGCAAAGTGGATACAACTGTTGCCGTACCAAAATTTAATATCAATAAATTTGTTGCATCGAATGCGAATAGTGTTGGAATCAGTAATGGTAATGGTATTTTAGCTGGTGCTAATAACACTAGTGCTAGTGATCGTCGTCCCAGAAAACCATCTTCATCATCAAATAGTAATTCATCGGGATTTCGGTTACTCGACGCTGATCAATTGGAAACAGCATCAAGTGTTAGCAGAAATTCAATTTATAAACTTAAAATCGATCTAATGTTCGACGATACTAGGTAAGTGGTTTCGAAGTCAATTTAGTTTATTTTTACTATTTTTCAAATAAAAGTGTTCCTTTTGTTAAAGTTTGTGGGTGTGTAAACAAAAGACAGAAAAGGTCATTGTGACATTAAAATGAAGAATCTTACTTTATATCTTGCTCTTTTAAAGAAGAATACGAATCGAGTTTTGGGAACGTCTTTTGTTAAATTTTTACTGCAATAGTGAAAAATTGATTCGAATAAGAAACAAGAGAAAAAAATATAAGTTTAAACGTTAAAGCTGAAATTATAATGAAGATTTTCTTTCTAAAATATATTTTTTAAGGAAAATTTTGTTTAGAATATTTTTGAATGTATTGCCTTACTTTTTGTCAGAAATTAGGATTACCAAAGTCATTTATTTATTTATTTATTTATTCGTCTTTCAAGTTACAATACTTTATGGAGACTACATTAAAATCAAACATTATATTAACAATAGTGGTAAAAACATAGTGTTACAACAAGTTCAATACATGTTTCTTAGTATCTAATCAATTTTTATTAAAATCAATTACAAAATCAAAAAATTGATGGTGTAAAGGGATTCCATATTACGCAACAATATTACAGTAAATGTTTTACAAGGGATACAAAAAGAGTTTTTAAGGTATAAGGATCGAATGACTTAGAAGTTCTGGAAATAAATTACAACATGGCGTTAGCTTTTCAAATAACATTATCAATTTGGATAGAAAAATTCATATTCGAGTCAAAAATCACACCAAGATCCTTTTAATATCATAACCTTATTAAGAACTATTGTCAATTTTGTAATCAAAACATATCGGATCCTTTTTTTAGAAAAGGTAACAACACTACACTTTTTTATATTTAAATTTAAACCATTTATGAAACACCACTTGGTAATATTATCAATGTCCAATCAAATTTTACTAGCATCTGATAAAGAACTTACAGAACTAAAAATTTTGAGATCATCAGCATATAAAAGACATCTAGAACTTTCAATACAATTCGGTAAATCATTTATATATAAAATGAAAAGGAGTGGACCAAGATGACTACCTTGTGGTGCACCGGAAAAATGTTGTATTTCATTGGAAAGAACATCATCAGCTTTAACATATTTTTTTCGTGCAACCAAATAGCTTCTGATCCAATTAGGAGTTTCGAGTGGAAGCCAGACAAGAGAGCGGTATGTTGCACCCGATCAAACGCCTTGAAAAAATCGGTGTAGATTACTCCACTTGAGTACGATTTTCTACACAACTAAGACAGTAATTTGTATTTGTACAACTCATAAAGCCATGGTGATGCAGGGAAATATGGTTTTGAACTAAACAAGGTTTAAGGAGGTTTTTGTATGAAATTTTATACTCACAGTTTTAAGGCAGCTGCTTGCCGAATTTATAATTATTGAATATAAGAATGAAACAACAACAACTTGTGTGTGCGGTGGCGTAGTGCGTAGTGCACTAGCTCCTCACACGCTAGATCGCTTGTTCAAGCCCAGCTTGGGCAAAAGTTCTTCAAAAATTAAATTGAACAAAAAGCGATTAAGCACCACTAAAGGAGTCTGATGATCGGGTTGGCCCCCGTGAAATAGCTATAACTCCAGCCTATGAACTTGGTGGTAGCACACACAAGTTGTTGTTGTTTCATTCTTATATTCAAACAAGATTTAATTTTAACAATTGCTTCAAATAATTTAGCTGAAGCTTAGCAATAGTTCTATATTTTTCACATATGCCTTAGATCCAGATTTATGCAAAGGAGTTGCCAGAGAATGTTTCCATTTATATAAATATATACTCCTTGTTTCAAGGACAAATTAAAAATAAAGCAAAGTGGGGTTTTAAGGTTATATTTACAAAATTTCAAAACTAAAGGTGGAATATTGTCCGGTGCGGCAGAGAAACTGTTATCAAGCAATAAAGCATTTAATACATCAACTGTCGATAAAGAAAGGTCACCAACATTAATGTTAGAATTGAAGCGTTTCATTATAATCTAAGCCCAAATCAGAAAAGTTCGATTGGAAAAAAAGCAAAGTTTTTACGAATATCTTCTAAATTTTCAGAAAGAATACCATTGTAAGAACTACTGGAAGGAATGCCAATTGATTTCTTTTAGTATTTAGAAATGAACAAAAACACTTCGAATTAGTTTTTATTTTAGACTCAAGAGATTTACATATTGTTTATATGTAAATCTTCTTAAAAATTCGTACTCTTTCCTAGATCTAATAAATTGTTCACGAAAATAATCCGAAATCTTAATCTTTTTACGAAGCTTACATACTACAATTTTCAACCTAACGTAGGGATTTTTTTAATAATATTGTACATACTCAAGACTGCCTCAATCAATTTGGCTGATTGCTTTTTGACAAAATCACACCATGACTATAAAAACGAAATGCTTCAAAATTAGAAAGTTTAAGGGATAAATAAGATTTAAGAATTGTGAAAGTTTTGTCCTCGAAATTTGTACAGAATTTATTTTTATTATATTAAAATCAGACAAAAATCCCTAAAACATAAACCTTCATGACAGTGGCACGCGTAAGACCGTAATGCCAGCTAAAGGTCTTGACTACCTATGTCATATAAAAGTTTTGTTCACGGGGAGTTCACAAATTCTTCAGGAAAAATTGTTGTCATGATTTATGCTTTCTTAAATTAGCTGTTCGGGTTGGGCTGTAGGTCCCCTCTATCCCTGACTCGCTCACAGGAATGTCCTAATATAACTATATTTATTACTTAATCAAATAGATGCGTAAAGCATTGGCTCCGTAAGCTACTTGGGTCAAGGTTCGATCCTTAGTGACGGTGGAAAAGTTTCGAAGATATGAACGAACAAAGCCTAACAGCCTTATTGTGAGTATCAATTTGATAATCAGTTATTTGATAAGTTGGTGTTATGTGTATCAAAAGTTCATTGCGAATGTGTTTTATTTATTTTGTTTACGTTTCACATGTGAGGTATTTGTTGTTTTTTCAGCCACTAAAGGAAGAATTCTTTATGCGAAAATTTAGTTACTCTTATAAGAAATTACTTTGTTTCTTTAAGTGGTATTTAAGAGCAGAATAGTAAGCAACGTTTCCTACTCACAATTGGTAACTTCCTTGGGCAAAGAATTTTAAATTCGCTGCTAATTTTAATACATTTGGAATGGATTGCTGACTTTTGATCGGTTTAAGTCTGTCCTCTATATCGTTTAACACCTCCAGAAAGGCTTGTTTGGAAAGCCTGAAGTTTTGAATGAATCTGCAATGAATTTTTGACAGCCAATGCAAGAATTAAAGAAAGTGTGTTATTACATGTGTCCAACTCCATTGGGTTGGAAGAATCTCGCTGACTTGCGTTAACTTCATCATAACTCCTTTCAAAGAAAACAATTCCGTCGAAGTCATAATTCCTTAAATTTCTTTTTGCCTTTCAAAATCAAGTATCTAGTTGAAAGCTATAATAGGGCTATAAATACCACAAATAAGGGAATCTGATGATCGGTTAGCATTGGCACCAGTAAAACATATGTTATTCCAGCATTGTGAAGGCACAATCAAGTTGTGTTTGTAGTATTCAAATTCTACTTATGTTCTAGATTTAATAGTTGATAACATACAAAATAACTATTGTAAAAATCTTATAATTTTCAGTAATAAACTTTAAAACTTTTTTCGATAGTTCTTTTTTATGTTTTGACATTTGTTTTTTAACCCAATTTAGGACATACAAAAAATACTTATGCAGTTTTTCAATAATTGCTGATTTCCCAAACTTAAAGTAGATATTGATTTAAACTTGTACTTTTATATAATTATCTTTTTTGTAGCTCAAGTCTGAAAAATTGTATGTCAAAAGTTGTAGAGCTTTTAATTTACATTATTTATTGTCCTAATAACCTTTTTTGAAATAACAGATCACGTCCTACATCCTACAATTTTCTTATCTTCAGGGTTTTGCAGTCTTTTATTGAAAAATCATGATCAGTCAAAAGAATTCAAATAGAATACATTCTTTTTTGACTGCTTGCAGTTTTTTAAGTCTTTCAAGTCTTTTACATTCTTTGAATTTTTAAAGTCTTTTCAATGCTTCAACGTATGAAGTCTTTTTACTGCTTTGAAGTCTTATCACTAATTGAAGACTTTTTATGAAAGTTATAGATCTTCACTTCAAATCAAAATCATACCAAAACAGAAGTAATTTTTCGTAATGATTATATATCTTTATAAATGATATTATTAGTTTACAGATGTTCCCTACAATTGTATTGTTGTTATAAAATGGTTTACAAAACTGAATGGTTTTATCAAAATACTTTTGAAACAACTTTTTAGGGGCAAAACAATTGCTTTTGATGATTGCATTATTTAAGACTTCAAAAAAGAATGGGAATGAATGTTTGAAGTTAAAAGAATAAGATGATAAATTCTATTGGATTGCAATATTAAATTCTTTTACAACTCTGATTTTTGAATAATTTTGAAGTCAATACCTTTATTTATTCTCGAGATATTCAAATCGATCATCAGTTTTTCATTTTTTGTATTCTTTTTTTTGAAAATTGAAAAAATTGAAAGTTGAATTTTTCTAAAAATATTACATTGAAAACAATATTTTTCATAAAAGAAAATTAGTTTGGAGGCATTATCTTGCCAAGATATTCGAGTCAAAAATCAATTTTTACCAACTTGAGTAGTTTAAGATTTCGGTTTTTCTAAAAAAGTGAATAATTAAAACTATTATATTGGAATTTTATTTTTGTTTTTAAAATTTCAATATTACATATTTTTGTTCAGTTTTTTTTTTTTTTGCATTTATAAGAAAAACTTTTCATTGATATCTAATCGAATTTATACGGAAGTTTTGAATACATTTAATAATGAATTGAAACAAAATTGTTGTCACTTTAAAAAAAAGACCTATAGAAAGAAATTAGTAAAATTTAAAAATTCTCCTCGAGTTAAAGAATAGCAAATTACTTTCCAATTTTGGTCTTTAAAATATTGATTTTGCAAATACAAATATGTAGACAGTTTTTGAGACGTTTCATAACATCAAATGTTTTTATAGTTGTTTTAAATTTATAATGTTTTTTCTTTGGTAGTCTTTTGAATCTACAGTCATTCCTTATAATGTTTGTAAACTCTTACGTTACTTTGAATCTAATAATTTTAACATTCTCTTTGTGGTAAATTATTCTACTTTACCTAATAAACAAAACTGAAATATTTTTACACCTTATTGATTAAACAAAATAAAGCTCAATTTATTCACTCCCAAAATATAAATTTGTCATTTTATTTCCTTTTTTATTGCTTTTTTTAAAATTCAGCGTCGAATGAAGACTTTTTTAATCTTATCATTATAGGGATTATAAATAAGATCTCATTTGGAGCTTATTTTTATACTATAATATCGCTCATTCATTATTTTTATGACAAAAAAAAACTTTTAAATCTTCAAATGTGGAAAACTTAAAAACCATACAGGTTAGATTTTTAGGGGTTTTTAACTCAAATTCATTATTTTTACCGACACAGTCCAAACAAAAAAAAGAGGATGGGATGCGACCCACACTGATAACTTCACATACTGTCTATCGATTTGTCTAAAAGGTTTTTAGGTTTCGTGTTTTGTTAAAAAAGTTGTCAATCGAATGATTCTAAAAAATTAAAAAATTAATAACAATATTTTGCATATGATGAAATAGTTTGATTTCAAAATCTATTTTTGGTAACGAGATTTTTTAGTCGAAAACCAATGTTAACCAATTTTAGTAGTATTTCTTAAAGTTTTTTATTTCTTCTATAAACAAATAGAAATTGGAAGAATGAAATCAATTTGAAGTCAAAATCTTCTATTATTTACTATCGAGAACTAAACATCATTTTTACGAAATGTTAGTACTGTTTTTTTGTGGATTTTATTTTGTTTTATTAAAAAAACGGACTGTTGCATTTTTATCAAAAATTCACTGAATGTCTAAAACCATATTTTATGTGAGATAAAATAAGTTTGAAGCCATTATTTTTAATTTTTCAGAAGCTATTAGAGTCGAAAGTACATTTTTAGCAAGTTTGAGTATTATTTTTTGTAGGTTTTTATTTTTTGTAAAAAAAATGTCCATTCTATATTTTTCTGATATTTTTTCGAATGTTGATAACGATGTTTTTTATAAGCTAAAATTAGTTGCAAGCCATAATCTCAAATTTTTAAAAAGATATTTGAGTCAAAAATCAATTTTTACCAACTTTTGTTAAATTTTGTTTAGGTTTTTAATTTTTTGTAAAAAATCTGCCAATTCGATTTTTCTCAAAGTGTTAACCAATTTTGACAACAATATGTTTTAAAAAATAAAATAACTTTAAAGCCAATGTCTCAAAATTTTGAGAAGTTATTTGAGTCGAAAACCAATTTTTACCAACTTTGAGTAATGTTTTTTTTTAGGTTTTTGTTTTTTATACAAAAAACAATCAATTCGATTTTTCTCAAAATTGTATCAGATGTTGAAAACTTTATTTTTCGTTGCACAAAATTGTTTTCGAAATGAAATCATTTTTTATTCGTCAAATTTTCGAGGTGAAAAATTTTTTTTCCAGTTTTTTTTTAATCTTTTTCTTTCTAAAAATGTTTTATTTCGACTCTAGGGACCTTTAAACGTCAAGGTCAAATCGGTCCCATTACAACAAAATAAAAATAGAAGAAAAAACTATGTGCATTGAAAATCAAATGCATTTTATGTAATTTGAATCAGTCTTATATCCACGCGATATTTTAATATCGATTAATGTTAAACACTATTCCAATAACCAACGAGTTTAAATTGACATCATTTTGTAAATCTTTATACAGTACTGTGCAAATCATTTGCAACTAGAATATCCAACATTTTTCTTTAAAAAAAAATGTTTAGAAAATCAACCAGCAACTTTTCTAAGGTCTTTTGATATTACTTTATAATTGTTAGAAACAAAATTAACACTCTTCACTTAAACAAAAAATAAATAACTAAATACTTTCATAGTTAGTAAAATTGCTGTGCAAAACATTTGCAACTTAGATCTCACAACTAAATTTCAAACTATTTTCTTACTTCAAGGCAAGGAAATAATAATATTTAGTTGGGTACCCTTTATTTTTTAAAACGGCTGTATATCTTCTGGGCATCGAATCTGTAAGGACCACTACCACTGAATTCCAACGAATAGGTCACTTTTGTACTTCACAATTCTTGCTCCTAATTCTTCTCTTCACAATTTCTCTTTTGGGTTTAGGTCTGGAGAATGGAGTGGAAATGGTAAAACCTCAATCCTTTCTTCTGTAATGCACTTCGTTGCTAACTTCGACTTATGTTTGGGATCATTGTCGTGTTGGAACGTCCATTTCCCAATGGGCATATGGTAGCATTGTGTGACAAAAGATGTCTACACAGTCTTCAGTGATCATTATGCCCTCCACTTGTCGAATTGACCCGAATCCTTAGCCAAAGAGAAAGCAAAAGACCAAAATTGAACCAACTCTATGTTTGACCGTCCTTTTAGTGTATTTTGGATTTAGCCTCTCACCTCTTGGCTTCTGACATGTTGTTTTCCACCCGATTCGTGCATATTGAACTTTTGTTCGTCAGAAAATAAGACCGTTTCCCATTTTTGGAAAAGATGAACGAGTGGTCGGCGTCTGATAGTTGATGGGTCAATGGGTAAATTAAGTTCAATTTTTGCTTACCTATTTCGTGGGTTATCTTCGGAAGAAATTTGCTATTTTTCAATCATCTATATGTGGTTTGGTGGTTCGATTCCTTCCTCCCCTATGATGGCATAACACCTTTCCACTTTTGAGGATTCTACAAATAGTTGATTTTTGAATAGAATATTTCTTTGAAATTTCTTTTTGAGATGCTCCATTTTTAAAGCACTCACATTTCTGGATTTTTTTCCCGCCATTTTTGAAACAAAATCTTTTTTTTTTATCGAAGTCCCGGATAAAACTAACTTAAAAAATATGTACGTGTAATATAAGCTTACCAACCTCAAAATAAACCAGATAACTGTAATCAAAGTGAGACGAAAAGGGAATTGGCCACTTGTTGCAAATGTTTTACACAGCTGAAATCATTAATCTTTAGAGATTATGAACAATAAGGTGACACATACAAAAGTCTAGAGCAATACAAATAATTTGATTGGAACAACTTTAATAAATAAGTCGCAAAAGTTTTGCACAGTAATGTATGTTTTGACAGTTAAAGTAAGATCAAACAAAATTATCAGTATTTTTGACATTTTGTAATGATCTTTTAAGAAGGTTGAACTAATAATTTTCCAAATGTTGCCTAGGGTTGCCAAAGTTCCACTGCACAAATGACGGTAATATTTCGGGCATGTAATCATAAAAATATCAATTTAAATACATTTTATTCATACTTTGTGTTAAATGTGACTTAAAAAATCAGTTACAAGAACAAAATAAAAGCAGTTATTAAAATGTATCGCAAATATTATATAAAATAAATGTTTGTCAACGTAAACTCAAACAATTTATTTTTAATGAATAAATATACATAAGTCATTGACCATTTAGAAAATGTTTGATTTTTAAAAGATATAATTCGAAAAAATGATGATAAACTGTCTTTCAATTAGTAAAGGCCTACCTACGTTTATTTCCCGTACCGTTATATCATTTTATGTTTCCTATCAACATAATTATTGCTTGGCAAAAATCAACTTCTTCTATTTTTAATTTACTAACCTATAAAGAAAAAAATACCTAATATTAAACCCGTTTTGTTAAGCTTGCCTAATTTCCATATGACACACATTTCTTGTTTGTGCCTTTGTAACTATTCAAAAATTTATATTGTTATTAAAAAGATTCTATACAAAGATACAAAACAAAAATAAAATGTTAGATTAAGAGTAAAAAAGAAGAACATTCTCTTGTGTCTTGGCTTCTTGGTTCAATATTGATGGTTTCGATAGTATTATGCGCTGCAGACAGTGGGACATTTCACAAAGAAAAATTGATAAACGAATAACATTTAGCCGTATGAATTTTATATATTCAAATATTTGAGGTAGTACCAAAAAACAAGGTAGTGTGTCTCAAAGTCTTTCAAACGATAGTTTCTTTTGAAGTTTTTGTTTTAAAGGACTTTTTTTCAAAATTAGGTTTTGTTAGCGGGTTTTAAAATTAACTCGAAAATAAGAACCAATGAAATTTATGAAATAAAAATTTGACATCTGTCACTTCAACTAAAAAATCCTAAGGTTATTATCTTAATTCAATCCTTAGCTTGAAAATATTGTATAATACAAAATTATTGACTGGTTTAAATATTTTTAAATACAGGGTGGTTCACGGGAATGGGGACAAAAACAAATAAGTCATGATGTTTTAGACGCACAATTATTTTATTAATATTTTATCATACACAAATAAGTGCCATTTTAAGTTTTGAAAAGAAAATCGAGCAAATGACGTCTATCGCTTTCGTAACGCGAAAAAAGAAAGTCGATCCAACAAATTTGAATGAACGCGTTGAAGCAAGTTTTTGTCTATTAATGCAATTTCCGTTTTAATTGCATCGGACGACGTTCATTGTAGCGATCGCAGTGTGATGAGGTGCTCCATCTTGTTAAAAGCAGACATTTGACGGGTTGATAGTTCTCCTTCTTCTATTTAATTTAAAAAAAGTTGTTTAGCATGTCAATGTAACGGGCACTATTGACATTCACGGTGTTTCCTTTTTGCTCAAAAAAGTAAGAACCAATGATATATTTTTTTGAAACTGCACACCAAACAGCCACTTTAAAGCTATGCAACCGTCGTTTATGAAGGCTTTGAGCATTTACAGCAGCATAATAACTAAAATTTTGCTTACAAAACCATCAAAGTGAAAATGCGCTTTATTACTCAAAAATAACACCTCAAATAATGTATTTTTCCCCGTTAATACAGGCGTCGCTCAAGGGTCTATTTTAAGCCCACTTTTGTTTAATATCTTTTTGTATGATTTCCCTCTTTCATATCCCACATCAGATGAACCGGGTTCTATTCACTATGCTGATGACTCAATTGTATTCGCAAGTGATGTTCGACCAACCTTAGTCCTTAACAAAATTAAGCAAAGACTACCACTCGTGGAAAATTATTTTAAGAAATGGTGACTAAAAATTAACCCTAGAAAATGTGGATTGACTTGCTTTAGAAATACGAGCGGGAAAGGACATTACCTTGCAGTTAAAGAGTGTAAATCCCTTAATCTTACAATAATAATTTTGAAATACCGTTACGTTCAGAAACCAAGTATCTTGGAGTCAAGCTTTAAAACGGATTCCTCTTTGATAAACAGGGTAGGATGATTATAAACCTGAAAAAATGGCAGCTGGTTCATTGAAAATACTATTTTAATCGAATCTGCTGCAAAAGAACACCAACATTCTAATGTATAAGACATTAATAAGACTCATTCTTACATACGGTTTCTGCACTTGGATTAATTCGAGAAATTTGAACTACAGATCCTGCGACGATGCTACGGACTTTTTAGAAAACCAAATAAAAAATAGTATTCCAACAAAACAATCTACGATTCAACACAAGTAACACCCGACATGCAGTTCCAAACAGACCTATTTTTGAAAAAGATAGAGCGCACAATCTCTCATTCAAACCCACTAATAGGATCCTTAATAGAATCGAACACCACTGGCAGTGTTAATGCCAACTTTTACCTTTCGCCGTTCAATTGTCTCAACGAAGGGTCAATCGCTCTTTTAAGACCAGATACGAATTCGGGTTCATTTCCGTTCTTTGAAAAAGCACCTTCTTTGAATTATACAGGTTGATTTAAAAAAGGTTTATGTACAAATGTTATTAACATAAAACCTACAATTTTAATCGTCAGAGTATTCTATAATAAGGTAATAGATCGCATAGAGACGAGTCTTATTCTTAACCGGAAGTGGGTCAAGGCTCAGTCAACTGCTGAACTCGGTGTAATCAGAAGATTATTCTGGGTTTTTTGCCTGTACCTTAATCTATTACGGTTTAGTTTTATTTAGTTGTAAGCTTAGTTTTAGTCCTAGTCTGTAAGTTATTATCAGCCAGTAAAGAGCAAAGCAGCTATAGTTGTCGGGAGCAAGCAACTGAAATTAGAGCAATATATTTCTAGAAACCGTTAAATTATTAATTTGAAGTTACTCACAGACAAATCTTAAGGCAAGCAAAACTGAATATTATTGTAACTGAAAACTGATTGAATATGTCTCAATAAAAAATAAAAGAAAACAATTTTGAAGAACTGTCAACTTATAAGGATAGAAGTTCAACTCACACTTGACGATGCGTCGACCGGAAGAACGATTAATTTGTAAACCCTGAGCTTGTTTGCGCAGTGAAAATCATGGACTTTGAGAACAGCGGCTCTTACACTTTCCATATTTTTGCGATATGTTACAATAAGTACAGATGGCTTTTTTGTAATTATTCCCGCTGTTAGAAAAGCAGTGACGAATCTCTCAATTGTTTTTGGGTCGGCAATCGCACCGTGACGGCAAATGTTAAAATTTATTATAAATTCACGCTGTTCTTTCAATACCGATTCGTTGTTTTTGACAAATGTGTCGTACTCGAGCAGTAAAGGACACTCCACTGCTCAATTGTGGGAACTAAATTTCATTATCTAACGGATCGCATGACAGCTTTTCCGACTTACTCACAAATAACCTACGTCTACAAAACCCCATATATTTTAAGACCTATTCCCGTGACACACCCTGTATTAAAAATTTTTAAATGTAATTTTACTTTTTAAAATTTTACCTAACTCCAATGTAACATTGTTCCACTGTTGAAAAAACATCTTTTCCACCTCACGAGAAAAGAGTATTCATCTTTTTCGATTATCAAAAGAAATTATTGCGGCTGGTAAGGGATTAATTTCAGATTGATCGTCATGTGGTCGGTTAGGAAAACTTGAAAAACTGGTCAACACGATTCAAATATAGAAAATTTGCTTATCAAAGTTAAATTCTTACTAAGTCACTTCGATTAATCATCAATTTAGCTATCAAATTATAATTTTTTGAAATGTGATGCTAGGTCATAGGTTTCAGATTCCGTTAATTTGCACAGGCAAAAAATAACTGCAAAATGTTTCAAAATGAAGATCAATGTGAATATTGTGTTATTTTTGTTTTGTTTTTCTGGTATGAATGGAAACACTAATTGACCTCCATGTTTTGTATTTGTTTTGCGGTTTGTAGAACGTTAGTCAAATGTGTGGTGTACTAATAAATGGATGGATGGATTTCTTGAACTTGTTTTCGAATCAGGATATGCAAGTTTCCGTCCACTGGTCTGATCTTATGTCGTGGTTAGTTCGTTGGGGCGAGATGATAGTTTGTATATACCGTAAATTGTGAGGCGGTGTTCTAAATAAAAAGTATAATATTAAATACTTGTATACGTAGCTATCAGTGGCACACTTCCTTGTGGAAAAGATTGCAAGCTAAGATATGTATAAGCTCATCATTGGGATTCGTTATATGAGTTTGATTATGGTTTTAAACGGGGATATCGGGCTAAATATTACAACCCACATTCACTGAATAATTTAGTTGAAAGATAGAATTTATTATTTATTATAATAGCTTTTGGCTTGCGATAGGTTTTTGCATTTATGGTCTTCTAACTCTCGAATACAAAATTAAGTGGGATTCAGTGATTGGGAAGTAATTTAAATTCCACAGGAGTATGAAGAGGTCTTCGATGATGATTAAAAGTGTTGCATAGAATAAAAGATTAAGTATGGGTTGGGATTTGATTGAGTCGATTTATGACCAGTTTTTGTTTATACTGAGAAGTTGACCAATTCATTTTAAACTGGAGTAAATATTTTTTAATATAACGTTTATTTTTTACATAAGTCGGTCGTTTGCTATTGAAAAAACGTATTTATTGAATATTTCAAAAGTGGCTGTTGGGTATAAAGGTGCGTGCAGAGTGAGAGTTCAAAGTTTTATAGACAAATCATTTAATTGTAAACTAAAATATTATTTTATATACAATTTTTTTTTAATTTTTGGGTTGAGAAATCATAGAAAAATATTCAAATGCAACTCCTAATTCCATTTAAAATAAATAGATTTTAATTAAATTTCTCTAAATATTGCACATCATCTAGCAAAATGAAAAACATCCTCGCGATCCTTCAAGTTGCACAGATTGCATAAAATCGGTAAGTCCCCACGATGAGGAATGTAGTTCAGATTAAGGAGTTCTCCTCTAAGCCGGAACGTGCAAGAAATTTGGTCTATGGTTTATCTGTCGTGGGAGTAGTTTCTTCTACTGTAAATTATGCGGTGCAGTGAGCTTTTGGCTTCCTCCGTGTATGGTGTTCTTGATTCTTTATCCAATCGAGCTATTAGCCTATATAAAGTTGGCTTCCGTACAGCAGATTATTTTTATTGAATTTACTGTTTTGCATCACAGGGACGGTTCGGTTCTCGTCACTGCTAAGGCATAACACTAACAGTGAAGGGTATTGATAATTATTCTGTGTTTCAATTCAGTGAATTTTATTTCTCATCTCTATCTGTATTAGTTTTAGACATTTTTTTTTATTTTGCAATGACTGGACATTTCAGAGTAGATTAGTGTAATATTCGTGGGCTAAGGGCAAATTTTTTGTTGGCATACCGCCATACTGTTTCATACCGGCCAGCTGTTTTGGCACTAAATGAAACTCAAGTGGGTGAGGATTCCGCTCCTGCTGAATTTTTTATTCATGGGTATAGCTTGGTGCCTTTATTCTTTTCCCACGATGGCCTCGCCATATACATTAGGAATGATGTTGCTTATCAGCTCTTACCACAATATGGCCTATGCACCAATTCTTTTTTTAATTATATGTGGTTTAAATTCTCCGTAAATAAGCATATCATTCACTACTGCTTCCTTTATCGAAGCCCAAATTTACACAGAGTATCACCTTCTCGTGAATTTGATGCTTTGTCTGATTCCATCCAAAGAATTGTTTCGTCCTATCCTCACACTGAAATCGTTGTTACGGTCGATTTTAATGCATACAATTCATCATGGCTTCAACATTCAGGCCAGACAACACCCGATGGAGTGTGTGCAGAAATCTTCGCTGAATTGAACCACCTAACTCAGCTTGACCACCCGAATATCGGACGTTGAAGGTCGAGCAGAAAACACTCTTGACTTGTTTCTTACCTCTGACCCTGATAAGTACACTGTTAGTGTTCTATCTCCCCTAGGCACATCTGACCATTGTAATATATCAGCAAATTTCTCGTGTCAAAACTGTCCAGTTAAAGAAAGAGCTCCTAAGAGAACCGTTTGGCAATACGAGAAAACCAACTGGGACGGTCTCAATAATTACTTCAGGATTTTTAACTGGTCACTATGCTTCTTCGAGAGTGACGTTGACGCCAGCGCTGATATGATCACAAGTTTGATTCTCCAGGGAATGAGAACTTTTATCCCGAATATGGTCAAAAACATCAGACCCAAGGAAAACGCATGGTTCGATGCGAGCTGTAAAGAGGTTATTAGGGCCAAAGAAGTTAGTTTCCGTTGCTATAAAGCCAACCGTACTGAGGAAAGCCGAAAAAGTTCAAACATGCCAGGAAGGCCTGCAACGCCCATATTCGACGGACCAAATTTTTACATGACCAAAAGTTACGGCAAAAAATACTGCAATGTCCCAAAAACAGTAAAAATGTTTGGTCATTTGTAAAAAACATGAGGAATTCTTTCTCTTCTTCGGTTCCTACGCTCGTTGTCAATGACACTCCTTTTGTTAGCTCTTTAGAGAAAGATAATCTCTTTGCTAAGCAGTTCGCCGCCAATTCTACGCTGCCAGTGGGTGTCATGACTCCGCCTGTACTTGAGCGAGTAAGTGATTCGATGGGACCAATCTTTTTTCGCACTTGTACTGTGGCAAGAGTCCTAAGAGATCTTAACACACATAAATCCGCTGGTCCGGATGGTATCCCCGCTATTGTTCTAAAGAGGTGTTCTTCAACGCTGACAAAACCACTGCGTAAGCTTTTCCATCTGTTCTACTCCTCAGGTCTGGTTCCGAGCGGATGGAAAACGGCATTTGTCCAGCCTATTCCCAAAAAAGGCGAATCTTCCTCACCCTCTAACTACCGACCGATTGCACTTACGTCCCTTCTTTCCAAGGTCATGGAAACGCTGATTAATTATCAGCTCAAGAAATATCTTGAAGATCGAAAGCTTCTTAATGCCCGGCAATACGGCTTTCGTAGCAATAGGTCCACTGGTGATCTCATGGTTCATCTCACTCAACAGTGGAACAAATCTTTACACGGTTTTGGAGAAAGTAAGATTAGATATTTCAAAAGCATTTGATTGGGTTTGGCATCAGGCTCTCTTATCGAAAACGCGTGCTTTAGGTTTTCATGAATCCCTGCTTCATTGGATTAGTAATTACCTTTCGAATCGTTCAATACAAGTCGGATTAGATGGATTCAAGTCTGAAAACCACAAAATAAATGCTGGTGTGCCCCAGGGCTCTATCTCCAACACTCTTTCTCATTTTACTCTTAGCTTTTCATATTCGTTTTCGGATTCACATCCCTCTTCTTTGGATGTGGGAATTTAATGCTTCGAAAACCCAATGCTGTCTTGTATCGTTAAAGCGTGATATACCCCCATTGTCATTATCCATGGATGGCACTTGCATCAATAAGACTGAACACTTCGATATTCTCGGTATGTGTGTCACCAACCACCTTTTGTGGAACGTTCACACACGGGATGTCGCCAAAAATGCCGCAAGGTGTTTGGGTTTCCTTAGGCGATGCAAGAAATATTTTACCCCTTCTGATCTAGCTATTATCTACAAGACTTACATACATCCAAAGCTTGAGTATAACTCCCATATCTGGGCTGGTGCTTCTGCAACTTACTTAAGCCTCTTGGATAGTATTGAACGTAGAGCATTTAAATTGATAGATGATAATATCATCACAAGTTCATTTACTTCACTTGAACATCGCCGTAAGGTCTCTTGTCTGACCCTTTTTTACCGTTATTTTAACGGCTTATGCTCTAGTGAAATAGCCAGTTGCATTCCTCCCCTTAAACAGTTCAACCGTAATACTCGCGCTTCTAGGAATGCTCATCAGTATACCCTCGAGCCCAACTTCGGCCGTACTGTCAAGTAAAAATATTCGTTCTTTAGCCGCACTACGCGAATGTGGAATGCCTTACCACACTCTGTCTTACCTAGTCATTGCAATATTCAGGAATTCAAAACCAATGTGCACCGACATCTCCTCTTAAACCCTCTCTCCTCTTCCTAGTGCTCACACTGTGCCTCTGCATAATAAGGGTAGTGATATCCCCTTGAGTATGTGTTTATTATAAAAAAAAAGAGGCAAGGTTACTATAGTTTAGATCAACATCCATCTCCTCGGCTAGTTCCATCCAGTCTTTAAACCATCCACATCGGTATTGGATTTTTTAAAGAACTACTTTCTTTGGGAGATAACTTGGCATATCCAGAACTTTGAGGATGTAATCGGCCTGCAGCTTGATAGCTTTTATAAATTAAGGAGATTAACCCGTTTCCAGCATGATCATGTAGTTTGGGGTACTCGAAGGAAGGTGGAAAATCCGTTGTATGTTAAATCTGAGCACTTTTCCACTTGTTCATATTTCCGACCTCCCAAAGCTTGCGCTGCATAACTCATAACTGATTCCGATACAGCTCTAGCCGCAGGTGGTAAATCCCTATGAATGGATATTCTGGTGTTTTTAAGTTTGTTCGTTGAAGCCAGCAATCGTGTTACGTCCTCTATTTTATTGAGTTTCACAACAAAATTAGCCGTCTTGTTATTATTCGTCAATTGCAAAACTCGTGTTGTTGCAATAACGTGGCTTCATTAGTTTGCCGCAGATCCAGGCAACACTTTTGGGCTTTCTCTCCCACATCTTCTACGCCGTTTTTCGGAAAAAGGACGATGATATTTTTTTCGTTGGCTTTCATTTCCAATTGCTCGATTTTTCGTTCCAAAGCAATGCATCGAGCTTCAAATTGCTTCACCTGGGACTGCAACTGAGTGTTACTAGTGTGTTACATCCATATCAGCTCTTGTGGGCATGTCTTTCAATTTGTCATCAAGTAGCAGAGATGATATCATCCATCATATGTCTCAAAGCTGTAACCTCCATAGCTCCAACTGCTGTACTTGACGTTTCTTGAGACGACGCTGGAGCAACCACTTTGTGCTGTCTTTCAGGTGGTTGATTATGCCCACTTGAAGAACCTGAGCCCATCTCGTTTTATTTTGCAAAATCGGTTAACGGTGCACTGATAATGGTTAAATTTCTTTAACCTGCAAACTAAAGTTGCCAACCAAAAACATAAATATTTGTCAGTGACTTAAACATAAAAATCAATCAATAATTACTCGTAAATATGAGTTAAAAGAGATGCATCTTCATTTATGAATGCCAAATTAAAATTACACCTTTTCACTGCAAAAGAGCTTAAAAATAAACCGTCCCAACAATCGTCAAGGTCTTATTGACTTATGAAATATGACAAATTATCGATCACCAAAAAATTAATAATGAATGTTTTGTTTTACTATAACTAATGGAAATCATCTGTTGTTTTACAGAACTTAAATCTTTTTAATTTTTAAATACGAGTTTCACATAGAAACAAGACAATACACTACCTGGATTTCAGGGTTAGGAAACAATCTTACTTTTGGTATTTAATTTCGACTTTGATTTTAATTACAAGAAATTGGTAATTGATCATTTCTTAATTACAAGAACAAGTATTTGCGAAGGAAGTAGTTGTAATTGAAAAAATATGTTTTTTAATTACTTGTAATTGTAATTGAAAAATACACTTACTAAGTACTGCTTAAATTCTTGGAGGAAAGCACTTTTAAATTACAGTGAAGGTAATGTATTTTTTTTTTAAAGAAGCGCACTTAATAGAACTTAGCAATTCAGGAAGTTATTTTGCAACATCATCACGTAAATGAAATTGACGAACAAAATATATTTATAATTACATTTTTGTGTAATGATTACTGGAAAAGGCAATAATTTATTATTTAAGCTGTAGCTACAGTCCGTTGTGAACTATTTTGAAAAAAAAACTCCATTTAGCTCGGTCACAAGTTTGGATAGACAGTTATCATAGTTAAAACAACTATCCCCCCCCCCCCCACCCTCTTGTTTGCAACCACCAACCAACAACTTTTTGCTATCGTTGGAATCCAATTATCAGTTAAGGTACTATGCACCCAATGTTGAACACAGGAAGTTAAGAGTAGGTGTTCGTAGACAGAGGTAGGTTTTTTAGAAAGACCCGTGGACGGCTTTGTCCTCTTGGGTACATATGTCTGCTATTTGTACCTCTTGGGTACATATGTCTACTATTAATGTAATCTTGATTCCCAACCCAGCCCAAATACCACAACTTGAATTTATGTGGCAGGGATGTGAAATATTCAAGGAAAGGCATTGGTCGGTAGCTGAAAGTCTGAGCTCAAGCTTATGAGATTCAGAATATGCAATGAGACAAAGCTCATTTTGGTATGCAAGAGGTTTGACTCATCTTATTATCTCTGTCTCAAAATAACCTTCATTTCTAAAGTGGCTTCTTCATGTGAAAGTAGTGATAGTAAAAGCGTAGCGGATAAGATGTTAATAGTTTTCTTATTAATTTTATTAAGAAAAATACTTTTTATTTGACAAAAAGCCAAGACTTAAAGACAAATATGACAAAAACAAAACTGGGAACAAAAAAATTAAACTCAAGCAATGGGAAAAAGAGTGATGGGATTTATTCAACGGAGGAAAATTCGAATTCCGTTCTAAACAGGCTTGAAGGTAAGAGCGAGCATTATTTTTGCAGCATCTTTATCCTCTACCGTATTGGGAAAACTTGATCCACTCCTCTTTCCTCATTAAAATTTTCTCAGCTACTTCGACAATAATCCTGGAAACTGTGCTTTGATCGATTCCAAAATCTTCGACAATACCGCTCAATACCGCTTTGAAATCCGGGATCACTACCAAATCGTAAAAACACCATTATTCTGGTCTTATTTGTTAATCGACCGCCACGAAAAGTATCGCGATTTTCACAAAAATAATTCGTTAGGATTTTAACTTGCGTTGGTGTAAACCTATAACGATTCTAAAAATTTCCTGTTGACTCAAAAGGAGCAAACAAATTTATGTAAATATTTAGCCAATGGCGGTCCTGAGACAACAAATTTCCAGTCACAACATTTTACAAGCTTTACCTCATTTAAATGATATAATGCTTTCTTTCTGCATGAGATCGTTCACATTTTAGTGGGTTTTGTCTCAAAACGATTTTGCATAAAATTGATAGCAAAAGCTCAAAATAATGAGTTTTAAGACTGAGCTAAAGCAGTCTACTTCGTGAAAAAAGTGAATTCCAAATGAATTCTCTTTAGAATTCTAAAAATATAATATTGATAAAAATTGACAGAATTATTACCTACCCAAGAAATATAACCTTTAAAAAAATCAATGAAAGTCAATAAAATAAAAGTGAAAAAAGTGGAAAACCTAAAATATATGCAAATGAACCTTAATCTGAGTCAAAAAATCATCTGTTGTTATAGAAACAACGTGTTTGTATGCATTTTGGTTACTTCGTTTTACATTTCGAGTTTTTATTTTAAATTGTTTTCTTAAGTGAAAGTCTAAGATTTTTAAGTTCTAAAGGGTTTAGGAAACTGGTTGTTTTTGAAAAGTAAAATCTTCGAACTAACTTTATATTATGTTCACACCAATTTTCATTTGACTTTTCTGTCATAACTCGTTATTTCTTCGTTAATGAATTCATTGAGTTGAGATCTCGCAAAGAATCTTATGGGATTTAAGATGCTTACAATAGTTGTATATTTTATGTTTACAAAGCTATTAACATAATGCCCGTATAACTAATTAAGGAGAATATACGGGAATACACAAAATGTCAAACGGTTTTAAATATTTATGATATATATGCAAATAAGGCAAGGTCATAAGAAAAGTTTAGATAACTTATGCAAGTATATCACAAGAAAAATAAAATTAAAAAAAAGTGGACCAAGCTGTGTGCCTTAAGGAACACTATAATACAAGAAAATGCAGCTATTGCGGATTTTGGAAAAAAAAAGAAAGAAATCAGTCAAATAGCTTTTTGGTTAAACGGTTTTATGATATTTAAAGTGATCGGATGGAATTGATTCCGATTTCTATGTGAATTTTAGAGCATATTCGTGTGTCCAACACTTGAATTGGGAATCAATTGGGAATCTTTTTAAGACATTTAGGTTTTTCTGAGTGCATTGTGTAGAAAAATTTTGCAAGTTTGGTAGCATTGTTAACAACCAAAAAAATTGGTTGTGTATTGATTTTCCTGGTCATGATTCACTGTTAATTTAAATGTTCCGGAGTGTAGACAATTAACACAAAATCAAAGTAATACCGAACTTACAAATAACAAATATTGGCTTTATCTAAAAAATGATCTTACAACAATTGCATTTCATTTAAATTATTCGCCCTGTTTTCTTGAAAAATATGTTGTTTATGTTTTATTTCTTATGAAAGACTTAATATTTTTTTAAACACTCACAAGATCGTGGTCTTTAACGTTCTGGGGCGAATCACAAAAAATAAATGTACTGACACATTCGACTAATTTGATAACATTTTAAGTGCACAGTTAATTTCAAAAGAACATAAAACGATCTCAGTGCTACTTTTTCTTAAACGTGGCCGGATTTTGAGTTCGAGAAAAAAGGCGAAAATCACTGAAATCTTTAAGTCAATAATATCTATGATATTTTGGAATATAAAACAAACCTTTATACTTATTTATTTAATAAGATAACTTACTTTAAAATTAAAATTAAATTTTAAGTTCTATTTTTGTATACTAATGACCTTAAATGATAGTGAATGACATTTAAGGTGATATCTTTTCGGAAAGTCGTGTTTTTTTACTCAATGGACTCCTAGGACCTCAAAAATATATTTTTCCGAAAAATTGTAGTATTATAGCGAGAAAAACTTTTAATTTAAGTATTAAAGGCATTTTCAAATTATTTCTACTGCTACTAAAAAATTTTCTCATGAGATTGCAGGGACATTTGTCACTTTTTTCTTTAGACATTCTTGACATAAACCCTAAAACAAACTTATAAAAAAGCTACGAATTAATTGACTAAAAGGTTGGTTTTGTGTATAAATTTTCCTTAGTTTTAGCACATCAAATTCTACACTTTCTTAAACATAAAAATTTAAAAAAATTGTAACCGAAGGCTGGAATAACTAATTCAGGATAAACTAAAAGTCATCAAAGCAGGAGTTTGCTTACTTTAACAATTAGTCAAAATAATTTAAGTTAAAGCCTTAAAGTGGGAAATGTAAAAACTCTTGAGGATAAAATAGTAAAAGTTCACTTTTTTCAAGACCAGAAACGAACTCCATTTTAAATTTGATTTAAAAAAAATACTTAATTTATCTGACTGCTTTAACTATGCTATAAGTGTGTCTAACCTTACGAAAAACATCTTCCTGATCTAACTGCGTATTGATTTGTTTTTAGAATCAACTATCCCCTTTTAAAAATTAGATTTGACAACACATAATAAAAACATCGACTCTGCTTGTCAACAAAAATGTTAGTGTCGATATCTTCTACCCACACACTGATAATTTCCCATCCGTGCCGATATTTCTTAATATCTAAGAAAAAATACAAATAACAATACTTTTGAAGTAAATATCTATCTTTGTTCTCGTAATTTTTGAGTCTACCACCATTTCTTATCAATTTTTTGTCAATTTAGTAAGTTTTCGAGTTTTGTCAAAAAAAGTTGTCATTTAAAAATTTTCTAAGATATTAACTAAAAGTAAGCAACATTTTTTACATTTGATAAAATAAGTTTGATATCAATCAGCTAGGTTCTATTTTTCACTTTCACTGTTAATAAAATTTTATTTCTTTCGAATTTCAATGTTCTACATTTGAATTTGACAAAAGAAAATTGTTTAAAAACAGTCATATTCTCACTTAAAGAAAATAAACCTTAACTTCTTTGCATCTGATACGTGAGAAGTTGCAGATTCTACTTTGGAAAGGACAAAGCATTTGAAATGATTTGTCAGCAAGCCAAATGTCTTCTTCATAACACTTCGAGTAAAATAATTAACAGGTTCAGAAGACATAAGCGACTTGAAAGTAAGGCAAGGTTCTAGCATTAGATTTCCCAGCTGACAAAAAATTGCCTTCCACTTAAGGCAACTTTGTTGGAAAGTTCCCTAACAATAAAGTCAAATCCGCTTTTGTCAAAATGACAGCTTATCAAATTTGTCATTCAATTAAAAGCTGAACTTTATTGCTGTTCTATGAAAAACGGGTTCCTTGTCAAATGGGAAGATAAATAAGTAATATTTGTTTTTAAATACAAAATACAGGTAGAGATTGAATTGTAGCTTGCCTTGGAAGTGTTTTGTAGACAAATCTGTTTTTGATAGTTTATGCACTATCAACTTAAACTAGAGGTTATTAAAGTAAGGTTCTAAATTTAAAGTTTTTGAAACTGGATAAACTAACTAGTTGCTAACTAACTAGTTTGGTCAAAATGTACTTTCAACGAATGCAAATGAAGTCGCTTATGTTGTCTTAACCTGACCAACGTTCTTTTAAAAACTGAAACATTCAAAAACTAAGCTTCAACACTAGATATTGCGACGATATTGCGAAAACTGCTTATTGAAAAGAATCACAAATCTGCAGCTAGCTGTAAAGTGTCAACTTGGGTTAAACTTAATCTCCCGCAAAAGATTTAAATAATTTGAAATTTGTTAATTAGTTAAACATTTATTTAGTGTTTAATGCGTTCTGGGGCTAAATAAGGAGGTGGGTCAGCAGTTGGTGTTAGATTAAGTAAACTAAGAAGCATATTTACACCAAAATGTCCTTGAGACGAACGCCCCCTAACAAATGCTGATAATTCAGCAAAGAGGCAGCATAGAGACTTCGAGACATCGTTATCGGATTTCTCGAGAATGGTGGTCGGGAATTTGGCAGTTGACGATCGAAGATTATTAATCCAATCTTCCGTGTCGTCGCTTCTTGATGATAAACTGAAAAACATGGCAACGAAGGCGGGCATGAAGGGTATTAGCACTGAATTAGTGAATTGTATCAGCTTCAACAAAGTAACAAATCGCTGCAAACACAGCTGGAAAACATGCAGACAGGATGATCGACCTTGGACTTCTAGAAACTGTATGATTTTATGATGTCAAATGAAAATCCGAAGGTTCTCTTAGCAGGCGACTTTAACGGTAGATGTGGGAATGAAACCGGATTAGTAAATGAATTGGCTGGAATAATACGTCATTCCAAAGATGCAACGTGTAATGCTAGAGGAAAGAGATTTCTTGACCTATGTGACACCTTTGGACTGCGAATTGTGAACGAGACATCCGCATCAAACGAGTTTGGTGAACTAACTTTTGTTGGAGCACAAGAAATCCTAATTACCTAGCTTCCTATCATAGAAGCCTCAATTCTTTATTGATGAATGTGGATTCCGAAATAGCATCGATCACGAATTCCATAAGATTTGCAAATCCAGCCTTTAGAACCAACCATAAGAAGACATTGCCAATAGAACCTTGGTTGGATAGTCAGTCTATGCTTGCTAGACAGAGATCTTTTACGTGGCTGAAGACCCTTCGAGTTTACAATAATGAATACCGCAAAGATAAATACTTAGAAGCCAATAAGATATACAAAGACCTTTGTAAACAAAAACGAAACCAATATTTTAAAGAAGAGTCTAGGAGGTTGTCACACTGTAAGAATGCTACAGATTTTTGGAGTCTGGTAAAGCTCTTGAATGGAAATAAGTTTAAGATTCACCGAAATCTAACATCTATTGCGCTCTGTCAACATTTCAAAGAACTCTTAAATCCCTCGTGCAGCTCCGTAAATATATCGTATGCTGAACCTTAATTCGACAATATTCTCTTAGATGCGCCAATAACACAAGAGCGGCAGGCCACGACAGAATACCGGCTGAGTTTTATAAATACGGAACATCAGAACTTATTAAAAAACTTTATATTTCATTCAACCAAATTCTGGAACATGGTATTGTACCGCAAGGGTTTAAAGAGGCCTTAATTTTTCCGATTCACAAAAAAAAAAAGTACACAAAATCCAGAGACCTACCGTGGGATAAGATTTCTTATTGCATCATATAAAATATTTTCGTCAATTTTGCATCAACAACTCAATGAGTGGATAAACGAAAACAGGTTATTAAAAGAATTTCAAGCTGGGTTTAGGGCTGGTTACTCTACGATCGATCACATCTTTGTGCTTTTTCGTAGATTTTAAAGCAGCTTTTGACGATGTGGATAGGCAAGCGCTTATCTACACTATGCACTGGTGATGTCTTCAAAGTTTGGAAAAGTCTTACAAAATCTATATAACGAAACAAAGGCAGCTGTTTGGAATGGAGAAGAATTTTCGGAATGGTATCAAACGGAATCAGGTGTTCGACTGGGCTGTACGCTGAGCCCTCTTCTATTCGCACTTTTTATAGAAGAGTTAACAGATTATATTTCTGGAGGAGTTGAGTTTGTGGGGACCACTATAAAGGCTCTTTTCTACGCTGACGACATAGTACTTCTATCAGCAGTACCACAGACGCTTCAGTTGGTGATCAACCAACTATATAGGTACTGTACTATGTGGAAACTCCAAGTGAATCTTAACAAATCGAAAATACTGGTCTTCAGAAAAGGAGGTGGAAGTAATAGTCAGAATGAAAGATGGTCCTTTAATTCAATACCTATTGAGGTCGTAAATGAGTTTAAATACCTAGGAGTATGTTTTACAAAAAACTTAAGTATGGAAAAACATCTTAATGAAAAACTCTGTAAGGCCAAGAGTGCGATTGGAGCTACATGGAAAAAGTGTTTTGCCAACAAAATTATTGCGCATAGCTGTAAGTTTCGTGTATTTGAAGCAGTGTCGGAATCAGTACGAAGTCTCAGTTGGTATGAGGAATGGAAGGAGCTCGCGCAATGGTGTGCTACGAACTGAACCTGCATGTTGGAAATCTGAATGAATGGAAGGGTAAACTGAACGAGCTTATTGCCTTCGTTGACGAGAAGCTTAGGGAGAAGTACATTGAAGATGCAGTCAGCTCTAACCACAGAGAAATCTACAGTCAACTTTGTCATAATCTAGGCCCAAAAAACTACTTTGGAGATGAGAATTGTGTGGAAGAATTATATGCCACACAGAGAGGATTTCCCAATATTATGTAGTTTGTGTAACCTCAGGGAAAGGGAAGATGTTTTTCATTTCCTAGGGAAATGTCAGGTTTTCCTGCAACTTCTTAACTGAGGCAGATATGATAGCCTATCTAAATTCAATGGAGGTGAACAAACTGTTTATGTACTGCAAAATAGCACAAGCTTATCGAAACAGAATTCTCAATGAAATCTTTTGAACAAATTTATATTAATACAATTTTTTGATAATTAAAAAGCTTAGACACAGTGTGATTATGTTATAGTAATTCAATTAAAATGTTAATCTGGCAGACGGCAGATACTTGATTATTTAATCTTTATACTGTCCATTATTTAGATTTGAAAATAAAATCATTTTACTACTACTACTACTATTTTATATTTATTTTATTAAAAAGTACAAAACAAATAAAAACATCAGAAATAATAAAAATTATGACAATCAACTGATTTATTAATTGACTAATATATATACAGATGCTTAAATTTCACTAGAAATGATTTAGAAAAGTATTTCATAATAAAAATCGATAAAATTATAGAACCCTGAAAACAATTTCCCTCGATTTTTTATTTAGATTTCGTTTCGATTTTTTGGATAAAACCTATGTGAAGATCTGCTTTTTTCCGACATCTTTAGTTGAAAACCAATTTTTATTAATTTAAGCAACATTTTTTTAAAGTTTTTAGTTCCTATAAAAAATACTGAAAGGATTTTTGTAACAATAAAATTTTGCAATGAATAAAATAAAATTCAAAATTGAAGTCTATTCATCTCTTAAAATGATCGAATCAAATATCAGTTTTATCAATTTTAAGTGGTATTTTTTTTGAAGATTCTTATTTTTTTATAAACAAAAAACCAACTGATTAATTTTTCTAAACAAATGTAATAAATGTTGAAAACAATATTTCTAATAAGATACAATTATTTCGGAGGCAATAGCTTTATTCTTTGCGAAGATATTCGAGACAAAAATCAAGTTTTACTTCGATATTTCGCAAAATTTTTCATTGCATACAATTATTTTGGAGACAATACCATTTTGTATTCGTTCGAGTTGAAAAATATTTGTCTTCAGTTTTTACGCTCTCAAATTCTTTGAAAGTCCTTTCTTCATCTTTTGATGTTATTATCTGTAAAACAAAATCTATTTGAAGTCCTGGTACTGGTTCTTGAAATACAGTCGAAAAAAATGGTATCCCGAACGTATTGACGTACGAACGTGGTTAAAAAATCTTAAGTTGGCTAACTTGAGAATTGAGTGCCGAAATTCGAAATTAATGTTTCTTCACTATTTCAAATCTCAACTCAAGAGCTTAAATTACTTTTTCAAAATTTTCTAAGAATATTATAGTTGTGATGTCCCAAGTCTAGATCTGAGTTTTTAATGAGCGATTGATTAAAAATTTAAGTTCCAATGTTAGAAATTCCCATGTTGCTTGTAACCTATTGTACTTTTAGTCGGACATGAGAACAAATTTAGGGTAAGCACGATACAAAATCGCAATAATTGAGTTGTTCGGGAAATCCAAAGGTTAAAAATAATTGTATCAACATTTATTCAAGATATTTCAAACCCGTTCCTCGAATGTCGAAACTTTCAAGTTTGAATGAAGAAAATCAAAATCATAAGTTGGGAATAAAAATCCTCAAGTTGATCATACATTTTAATCAAATTTTAAACAATTTCCTTTAAAAAATATACGCGAAATGTTTAACAAATATACGCGAAATTTGTTGAACAAAAAGTGGCCTCGAGCCACATTACAGTCTAAGTCCAGCCCGTCTCACAAGAAACATACAACTCCAAACTCAAACAAACAAATATAAAAAGCACAAGCGTGCCTAATGACGTACATTACGAACAATGTACACGTCTCATTTGCAACTTTATCTTGTTAGATTCTATCTTTAAGTTTTGTTATAGTTGTTGCTTTTTTTCAAGTTTTTTTTTTGTTTATTTGCTTTCACTATATTATCATCATTTGTGTGTTTTGTTGAAGTTTTCTTAATAATTTAATTCTTTTTTTTTTTTTGTTGTATTTATAGATCAATTCGGAGCAACCGCTTGGATGATCCTCGCGGTTCGCATCGTACACGTTCCATCATCATGTATGGTCGTAGTGAGTTGGCCAGCACCGCAGGCGAGAGTGCAAGATCAATTTTACTCGAGGAACCCAGTGAACCAGTAAAGGCATCTTCAGTTATTACGGAAAATATGAAAAAGGACGTTCGGAGAATAAGCAATAGTGTACAAGCTCAAATTGAGCGTATGTTCACGGATGTGGCTAAAGATGCAACGTGTAGTTTCGCCGTCACCTGCTTAGGATCGCTCCCACTCAAAGACAAAGTCACAAGTTTGCAAGGTTTGCAAGAACCCCTGAGGGATTTATATTTGCGATCGATTGCTAAAGATGTAAGTTAATTAAGATTAAAATTTCCATAGTGCGGTTATTTTTGCACCGAAAATGAAACAATGCATATTTAATTATTAATTTATTCATATTATTGACTGTGAGATACACACACAAACACACATGAGTGTATTATTCAATTGAAAATATATTATTCAATATTCAAATAGTTTCTTTCTCTTCATCAAAGTCAAAAACTGTCTTTAAGAAATTTTATTTTATAATTTTCCGTTAATTTATTCAAGTGTCTTACATTTTTTGTATTTAGTTTACATATTTGGTTGCATATTCATATTATTGATATAATTTATAGATCTTCTCGAAGATTAAGTTTTATGACTTCCAGACTTAAAATATCTAATGGAATTCCATGATACCTGTGATGTGATGTCATGTCATAAAAGTAGAAGACTTGAGGTGTTTGTTTGAATGTAAAAATGTTATTTTTATAAGATTTGAATTGGCATAAGATAATTATGGACTAACCTAAGCGTGTCGAAATTAAAAGTATAAATTGATCACACGAAATTGGTCTTCATAATTGTAAGTCATAAGACCATACGTGTGATATATGTATTCCTAGCATAAAATGAACACAAGAAAATAATAAAAAGATAAAGGTATTGGTTCGTCAATACCCGTGTTTTTGGAATTCTATAAATAATATAGTAAAATATTCCCAAGAGAACCCATCGGCAGTAGCCAGATTTTTTTATTTAAAAATTGTTTCAACTGAAAGAAGACCTGTCAGAGTAATAATTTATAAAAAAACCCAAAAAACGACAAAAGTTTTGTGAAAATCAAAAGTTATAAGTAACTAAAACTAATAAAATGGACAATTTTGAAGGGAAAAGTTAAGAAAACATCTGAAAATTGAGATTCTATAAAAATAGTTAATTTAACAATTGTAGATTTGATATAAAATAAAAACTTCAAGGAGGTGGTTTGTTCGTAGACTACTACATTAAAATGTGGTGTTGAAGCGAGCTTGAAGCTTTTCCTTAATTGTTTATATACCTGAATCGAGTTGAAATGAGCTTGATTCGACTCAATTCCAGTCGGGGATCGGATTCGAGTAAAAATTTGTGAAGAAAAACCTGTGTGGAGGACTTGGTCTTACAGATAATGCATTATGGTTTGTTTATTTGCATGTTTTTGTACAAAATACAATATAGTTTTGTTTTAGTCAAATTGAAAAACAAAATGCACATGGAGCAGGTAGCACATTCTTAAATGGTGCTGAATAAATTCAGATCTTCATTGTTTAACACGAATCAAACTATCTCACTGGCATTTCATAAGAATCATCGAAACACCATTTTCATTTTAGAAAGTGCTGTCAAACTTATTCTTTTTTAAATATTATTATTAATATTATGTATTTAATGTAAATTGAGTTAAACCTTTGGTGGAAACATAGCAAAACTGAATTATCTTTCCTATTATTTTCTTATGGAAAATATCCGTTAATACAACATACAGTCCTGGGTCGGGTATTAACTTAATTTTTCCTCAAGGTCTGGCTACAAAAGAAAAATTGACATGGGCTCTGAATAGTTTCAAACCCTACAAATCTCCAGGTCCAGATCAAATCATACCAGCTGAGCTACAATATACCATTGATATAACTTCGCCCATCATTGAGATGATCTTTAAAAGTTGTATAAATCTGGTCTATATACCTCGGCGCTGGAGAGATGTAAAGGTAGTTTTCATTCCCAAGGCGGGAAAATGCTCGCATGTCAACCCTAAGGACCTAAGACCTATTAGCCTATCATCTTTCATTCTCAAAACTCTGGAACGATTGATCGATATCCATATAAGTAACAACATTGAGAAGAGACTATCAATGTCTCAGCATGCTTACTGCAAAGGGAAATCGGTAGAAACAGCCTTGCACACTCTGGTAAGAACTATCGAATACTCCCTAGATAAAAAGGAATACACTATGGTGGCCTTCTTGGATATTGAGGGCGCTTTCAACAACGTTGACACATCTGCTATCACTTCTGCTATGACGACCTTAAACGTCGAATACTCAATCTGTGAGTTGATTAATCTAATGCTAAAAAGCAGGATCATCAACTCCAGTTTGGGAGATTTTTGCACAAAAAGGTCTGTCAGTAGAGGCACTCCGCAAGGTGGTGTTCTGTCCCCTCTCCTGTGGAACATAGTGGTTAACCAACTACTAATATCCCTTGAGAGGGATGGCTACAGAGTGGTTGCGTATGCCGATGATGTTGCTATCGCTGTCACAGGGGAACATCCTAATACACTGAGAGACCTCCTCCAAAATGCACTCAATATGCTCACTAGATGGGCTGATAACTGCGGACTTAGTATTAATCCTCAAAAAACAGACCTCGTCCTTTTCACACGGAAATACAAGATCCCAGTAATTGTACCTCCTTCGATAAAAGGTATACCACTAATTTTTACCAATGAAGCCAAATACCTTGGTCTGATATTGGACAAAAAATTAAGTTGGAAATCCAATATACAGGAAAGAGTTAAAAAAGCTACAGTAGCTCTTTTCCTTTGCAAGAAAGCTATAGGAAGCAAATGGGGTTTTCAACCTCGCATAACCTACTGGCTATACACATCGGTCATCCGACCAATACTTATGTACGGGGTTGCAGTATGGTGGACTGCACTGGAGAAAGTCACATACTGCGACATACTCAGCAGAGTTCAGCGCACTGCATGTCTCTGCATAAGCGGGGCATTGAGAACCACACCCTCAGCAGCGTTAGACACTCTCCTTCATCTGACACCCCTCGACATCTTCAGTAAACAAATGGCAGCGAGTACAGCGATAAGACTCGACGCCTCATCTCAATGGACCAACAACAATGTGGGACACTCCATCATTTTGAACCTCTTTGGTTCTATACCAAAGTACATAGACTACACTATACCTAAACCCCTATTTGGAAAAAAACTTCCAGGTATCCATTCCATCCAGAGATGAATGGGAGGACAAAAAACTCCTGGATAACAAAAGTATTCATTTTTATACAGATGGATCTAAGACAAATGAGGGAGTTGGTGGTGGTGTGTACTCAGAAAAGCTTAATCTAAGCATCTCATTCCGCCTCCCTAATCATTGTAGCGTTTTTCAAGCGGAAATTTTGGCGATCAAAGAGGTTCTCTCCTGGCTAAGAGAAAACGTGATATCAACTTCTGATATCCGCATCTTCTCTGACAGTCAAGCTGCTATCAAATCCCTTGACGGTGTCTCGACCAAATCTTTGACAGCCCTCGATTGTCGATCGTTTCTTATGGAGATGGCGCAGCAATTTAACATTCACCTCTGTTGGGTGCCGGGCCACAGAGACATCACAGGTAATTGTAGAGCCGATGAACTCGCTAAAAATGGAACCGTCAAACCTATTTCACCTGAAAGGGAGAAGATAGGTATACCGATAGCTACATGTAAACTTATGCTAAAAGAAACAGCTTCTAGGTGGCACAACTTACCAACATGCGCAGCCACAAAACTCATATGGCCTTCACTGCACCTAAAGCGCTCTAAAGACTTGTTATCTCAAAGCAGACTTCATATTAGCTCCCTAATAGGTGTCCTTACAGGACACTGTCTTATAGGCAGACACGCAATACGACTTGGCGTAGCCTCAAATGACTTCTGTAGGAGCTGCATGGACGAAGAAGAAGAGGAAACAATCTCTCATCTCTTATGCACCTGCCCTGCTCTTTCACTCAAACGCAAACTTCATCTGGGGGACTACTCTTTTGATAATCCCAGCGAGCTAGCTAAAAAGGATATTAAATATCTTCTTCGCTTTATAAAAAGCTCAAAATGGTTCTACTAGTTAGAAGTAATTCTCTAGATTCATGTGGTATCACAATGGGCCTTTCTCTTGGCCTAAGTGTGTGGATTATAAATCCGCAGCCACGTTAACCTAAACCTAAACCTAACCTTATGGAAAATAAAATCAATAGTCCATTTTCACTAACAAGTCTAAATAATTATAGCAGTTACAGATTGATTTGTTTCCCTAATGGAAAACACATGATTAAAAATGCACAACTACTCAACGAACACAGCCATCGAGATACAAATGCAACATCAATCGTACCAACATTTAAGAACAAAATCACATAAGATCCATTCGAGATTCGTATAAATGCCAAAAACACATACGTAGTAAGATTCTACTTAAACTTTTATCGGTAGTATGCATAATACTCAAGTCTAAAACAATTTTAGTCAGTTGGATTTTTTCCCAATAAAATTATTAAAATTAACTTAAATATCTGGTTTTGTTCTCGAAATATTTTAGTAGAAAACAAATGTGCAACCAATTCGATGTTTCTAAGAACTTTACAATAATTCTATAGAATGAAATCATTTTTAAGTCAATATTTTTAATATCTTCAAAAATTAGTTTTTACCAATTTCGTTTCTAGATTTTTATTTTTTTCAATTCGACTTTAACATGATCTATTCCAATAACTTCCTGTGGGAAGCTAAAATCAAAAATGTTAAACAGTTTTACTAAAAAAGACGAAAACTCCTATTGTGCAACCTTTTTAAAATACTTAGATTTGAATTAAATTATTCAGGATCATTTTTTCATATGACCCTGTTTAGACCATTGTTCTTTTAGAAGTTGTCACAAGATGCATAGACTATAAGCTTAATTGAATTGGGAATCAAAGAGCTTCTCTGAGAGCTGGCCTGAGTTTTGAGTTAATTTCAGTTAGAAATTCTATGAAACATTCTTTGGATACTAGAAAGTATATTAAAAAGCAAAATAGATCTTACATTATTTCCTCCAGTTCCATGCGGTAAAAGGTATCTCTGATACGTCTTCTTTTTCTGGTCATTCAAACATTTTCTTTCGCTATCACAAAACCATAATTGCATTAATTTTTTAAAACGTTTAGAACCCAGAATAATATAATAATATAATATTTTGTAGGCTTATTCACAATAGGGCATTGTTTAATCGATTCGGTAACACATTACTAAATATGAAAACAAGTCGAATGATGATCGTATCCCGAAATGTTTCAAAATTTAAAAAAAAGAAACAAGGAGATATTTTAAATTGCTAAATTTCCAACAATACTCTGCTTTGAAAATCCAAAAACAAACGTTTATTACCCGTGCTTTGTTGGAAAATCTATCAAAAATAAAAAAAAAACAATATCCGCAGTATGAATACTACCGATAAAAGTTAAAGTAGAATCTTACTACGGATGGGTTTTTGACATTTATACGAATCTCGAATGGATCTTATGTGATTTCGTTCTCAAATGTTGGTACAATGGAATTGTGGAATTATGTGTTTTTCAATTGGGGAAAAAATCAATCTGTTACTGTTGATATTATTTAGTTTTATTAATGAAAATGTACTAACTGGGCTTATTTTACAAGAGAAAATAATAGAAAAGATAATAAAGTTTTGCTATGTTTCCATCAAAGGTTTTTGGTGTTTCCGCCACACAAGAAGATTTAAAAATGATTAAGTTTGACAGCATTTTCTAAAATGCAAATGATGTTTTGATGTTTCTTATGAAGTGCAAGTGAGATAGTTAAATTCGTGTTAAACAATGAAGAACTGATTAGTTCAGCACCATAGAAGAATAAACTACCTACTCCATCTTAATTTTTTTTTTTGTAACTTGATTAAAACAAAACTATATTTTTTGTACACAAACATGCAAAAAAACAGTCCATTATGCATTATCTGTAAAACCAACTTCTCCACTTGGTTCCGATCTACGACGGAAATCGAGTCGAATCAACGACATTTCAGCTCGATTCAGCTATATAAACAATTGAGGTGAGCTTCGAGCTCGCTTTAACACCCCAAGTTAATGTAGTAGTCTTCAAACAAACCCTCTCCGCAATTGTTAACTTTTTTTTATAGAATCTCAAGGTCCAGATCTTCTCTTACCATTTCGTCTTGAAATTTTGCTAACTTTTGATTTTTACAAAACTTTCTTCTATTTGTGTGTTTTTTTATTCTTATTCTGACAGATCTTCTTTCAGTTGTACCAATTTTCAAATACAAGAATCTAGTACGTTATAATTTTCTTCTAACCTAACGTAAAAGTCAAAACAAAACACACATACTCGTAAGCATCTGTTTAAATCGGAGCGTATCGGAATCCCGATTTTTAAAATCCTCTTTTTAAAAAATCTTTCAAAAAAATTTTAAAATCCCTTCTTCTAAAGTGCTCAATTAGAATCCCCATTTTTAAAATCCCGAAAAATCCAGACAATACTGTTTTTTATTTACGTAACGCGTGCATTAAACTAAATAACAGCAAAAGTCATAGGTTTGAATGTTAAAATAAGAAGCGTTTTGGAATCCAGCTTTTTACAATCCAGAGTTTTTGGGTCATATAACCTACAGTATACAGTTCAATCAAAATATTTATGAAAAGAATATTCTTGAAAACAGTATACTTTGGTAATTGATTTTAGTTTGTGTTTTGATTTGTTTTGTTAAGAATACTACAAAAAGCGGGATTATAAAAAATCGGGATTATGAAAAACGGGATTTTAAGAAACGGAAATATAGAAACCGGGATATCGAACGCAAACCTTAACTTATCAGATTTGAATTAGTTTTCATATTACGTTCATCACCAGTGTTATATTACGAATGATATGAATTTCTATAGAAAGGCATGTTTAAGGCATTAGTAACACTCAAAAGTTTTAACACAACCCGCACAAAAATATAAAATCCTTTGAAATCAATTATTTCTTAGGGTGGGAGGAAATTTTTGGATTTTTTTGCATTCAAAACCTGATGTAAGATATAAGATGAGTATATAAAGGGTGTCCAAAAATTAACGCAAGATTTGAATTTGCCGCCATTTGTGAAGTGAAGTGTTGGCAACACTGAAAAAAAGCAATTTGACAGCTAACAGCATAGGGTTATTAAAAATGGAGCGTTACACGATAGAACAACGTGTATTCATTATTAAAGAATATTTCAAAAATAGTGAAAGCTTGGCGGCTGCAGTCGAAATAGTGTTTTAACTTCGTCTACCGTGAAGAGATTAATTGAAAAATTCATAGAGACTGGACCCGTTGGAGACGCCAAAAAACAAGCCGTTCAAATGTGAATGTCGAAGCAGTGCTTGAGAGTGTTGCTGACAATCCAGGAACCTCAATTCGACGTCTTGGATAAGAATTGCAAATTTCAAGAACCTCTCTACAGTATACTCACCAAAGATCTGTGTCTTCAGGCTTACAAAATTCAATTAACACAACAGTTCAAGCCTAATGACCATGGACAGAGAAGAGAGTTCGTTGAATGGATTATTGAACATCAACAAATGGACCCTGATTTTTCGAGCAAAATCATCCTAAGCGATGAAGCACATTTTCATCTTGACGGCTTTGTCAATAGCCAAAATTGCCGCATTTGGCGTTCGGAGAACCCACATGTGATTATCGAAAAACAAATGCATCCACAAAGCGTGATTGTATGGTGTGGATTTTGGGCAGGAGGCATAATTGGGCGATATTATTTTGAAAATGATGCTGGTCAAGCAGTGACTGTTACTGGTGCTCGATATCGAGACATGATTACACAGTTCTTTCTGCCAAAATTGGATGTCCAATATGTGGTTTCAACAAGACGGTGCCACAGCCCGTTAAACAATTCAATTACTGCATGAGACATTTCCAGGTCGTGTACTCTCTCGTTCCGGTGATCAAAATTGGCCTCCTAGATCGTGTGATTAAACACCATTAGACTAGACATTTTTTATGGGGTTATTTAAAATCACAAGTCTATGTCAACAAGCCCACAACCACCCGTGCATTAAAGGAGGAGATTCAACGCTGCATCAACGAAATTCAGCCACATTTATGCAGAATGGTCATGGAAAATTTCAACAAAAGAGTGCGCATGTGCATGCAAAGCCGTGGAGGCCATTTGTCCGATGTGTTATTCCATACATAACTGTATCCTATGTACTTTACGAGTCAATAAAAATATAACTATCAAAAGACTAAAAACGGCGGTTTCTATTTAATTCAAATCTTGCGTTAATTTTGGGACACCCTTTATTTCTCAAACAACAATTGACTTAAAAAACAGATTTTGTTCAAGCCACAATAATGCATAATTTAACTTTTAATATATTAGAATCTAGCAGTAAAAAATAAGAATAAATTTAAATAGTTCACAACATACCTTGGATTCACTTTCAAATCGTTTCTCTGATACATTATCTTGCTCGGATGGACTCAATATGTATCTCATTGAATTTAGACTCCCAACATGAAGAATATAAATATTTAAGATGAGGATTCACAAGATTTTGAGCTAAAAAGAAAAAAAATATATTTACTATTTGAATTATGAAGCTATGACGTTAAAAGAAAAAGTCAACAATTAACTCTATAATAAAAAAAAGCTCAGCACACTAGGTTGAAATATTGAGCCACAACAATTAAATAAATGAAGTAGAGCAAAATTTGAGAGTTAATTCTCCATATAGAAAAAATTAACTGTTTTTATATTCGTAAAAAGAAAATGTTCCCAATATTCTTCGACGGCAATTAGGAAACTGTCAATTTGAAGGTTCTTTTAATTTAATAAAATCTTGTTATTTTTTTTTTCTTTTTTTGTGCAATTGGTATTTGACAAACTTGGACTTCCACTGTGGACACACCCTTTAATCATTGACAAACACCCTTGTTGCGAGGATCAACTATTAACAGATTGAATTAAACCGGTTGATAGAATTTATCAGTTGAAATAAAGATCGGTTGATAAAATATTATGCCATTGTGAATATTATATCGGAAGCAAAATTGGAATTATTCCAATCAATTTTTACTTGCGAAATATAGGAACTGTATGGCAAGTTTTGCATTCGTACAAAATTTAGTACTCGAGATTTTAATCAAACATGACATTACGAAGTCGAAAAAAGATTCCATCCGTCTGTCCTGGACCCTACAGCCCAAACCATTTAACTTTAACTTTGGAAATTAAAAAATTGAGCCAATTGAAGTTAGCCTCCATACAAATTTGTTGTTTAAAAATCGAAAATTTAAATTTTCTCAAAATCGAACCGATAGTGATTTTAATTTGGCTTACTTCAATATAAAAAAATGTTTTTGAATATATTCAGAAGGGTACCCAATTTTTAAGTCTTCTCAAGAAATAATCAACCAATTTCAATACAATTTTTTTAATTTCTTGGCTGTTTAATAATATTTGGTGATCAAATAATTTTTTTTTTAAATTCGATATCTCGAAAAGGATTTGTTATTTTCTTACGAAATTGAACTGTAAAACGTATATTCGTAAACTCTAAAAAATATCAGATTTTATACATAAATAATTAATTGAGAAAATAAAATTTTTTTTACAAATTTTAAAACATAAATTTTGAAAAACGAAAAACTGAATCAAGCTTTTAAATACAAACTTTTTTTTAAGGAATATTCTTTGATCTTAAAATACAGGAAATATTTTTAAACAGACTTTTTTGATGCGCACTGAAGTTCGTGCGACCCAGTCTTCTATTTTATTATATTGTGAATACGCGTTTCACATATTGGAAAATTATTTGAAAAAATTAGATGAGGGTATAAATGATTCTGTTTTTGTAGAAATGCATCCAAATCTTTGGAATTAAAATGCATTATTTAAGTCGAATGGTTCCCAATTATAAAAAACAAATTAATTAATCTGTACTTTCACTTTCTCTAATGCTTTTTTTTTAACCTTCGGCTATGGAATGACAAATTTTAGTATCTCTATGCGTTTCTTCAAACTTGATTAGTTATATTTTGAATTCCGGTGAAGGTTACTTTGATTTCAAAAAAGAAATTCCTAATCTGATTGCTTGAACATTTTTGTTTAAATATAATTCGTTGATATACAAATCTCCAAAATAAAATAAGAGTAAATATAAATGAGTTAAGCCTGTGGATTTTGGTTTGCTGGTAGTGACGTCATCATAAACTGATTTTTCCCCTGTAAAACAGAAACCAGTGGGAATAAAAACACGAAACTGATATTTTTGTTTGCAATTATCTTATCTTTAATGGAATGGCATTTTTTTTTCAAAACGTAGGGTACAGAATAATTTCGTCAGGGTAATGCAAAAAAAAATGTTTGAACTTTTGAAATTAATTCTGAGGGGAAAGAGATTTTTAAACCAAACCGGGATAGGGGCACTTAACCAGCATAAAATGAGCCCTAAATTGTTATTTTTATAACAAAATTACCCCACAATACCCTATTTTATTTATTGCCATCTATGTATCAAATATGTATGTAAAACTTACAGTCAGTATTACCAACTTATGTATTATACCAAATGTAAATACCTTTATCTATTATAATGAATACTTAACCTAACTTGTAATAAAGAAGTCTGTGAAGATTAACCAACGTGTTTTTTCATTATAAATTACCCCATCATTAGATTTTTAAAATTTAGTTTGGTTTAAAAAGTCTCCAAAAATTTCAACTTTGTGACGTGATAAAGGGGGTCAGGGCTTGAGATAGCAAATTGGGTTTCACTAACTTAGGAGCCCAAAAAGAGCCCTAAATTCGATTTTTGAACCAAGTGGGAATTACCCCATCACCCCATCATTAGATTTTTGAAATTGTGTTTGGTTGAGAAAGTCTCCAAAAGTTTTAGCTTTACGACTTAAGTTTGGGGATATGAGCTTAGAAAAATAATTTGGAATTCCGCGAACTAAGTAACCCAAAAATAGCACGTAATGACCCCATTATTAGTTTTTTTTTAAATTTTGTTTGGTTTAGAAAGTCTCCAAAAATTTCAACTTTGCGACTCAATTTAGAGGGTGAGGTGTGGATATACTAGTTTGGAGTTTCGCAAACTTAGGAGCCCAAAAAGAGCCCTAAATTCTCTCATCATAAGTTTTTTTAAATTATGAACCTAAAGGTGTGTGGGAACACACCAAAGCAATTTCTATTCGTTTTGTATTAGCTTAAGCTTTGCAACGCAATCCTTTAGCCCGTTCAAAGTGCTCTATCAATAATAATTATTTCTTTAACAGTATCAACTTATCGACTGCAATTTTAAGGATTGGAAACAAAAATGAAAATCGTTGTTCAAAATACCGATTTTTTCAGTCAAAAGAGATAATTCACAATGTTTCAACACTCAATTCCAAGTTTAGTAATCTAATGTCACAACGACTTTCAATAAAGTTAATTGAAAAATATCAAATATTAGATGATAGTTTATCTTCACAAAATAGGGTGAAAGTTACGAACAAAGATCTCATGATCAAAATTTGGGTCGTTGGAAAATGAAGTGTCTTTCCATTCCAGGATCTAATTTTACGAAAGAGCCTACAAAATTATGACTATATCTACGAACAGTTTCCTTAAAGTTAGCATCCTAACGTTTGTAAACATTATGGATTCCATTTAATTGTAACTTATAAGAAATATTGTTTTCACCATTCGGAAAAGTTTTGAGAAAAATAGAATTGACAGTTTTCTTACAAAAATAAAAACCTAAACAAAAAAATTCATAAAATTTGGTAAAAATTTACTTTCGACTCAAAAAACTTTTCAAAAATTAAAAATACTGTCTTCAAACTCTTTTCACAGAAAATATTGTTTTAGATATTCAGTAGTTTCTTTTATCCACCATCCACCATTACGTTTTTTCATAAAAAAATAAAATCTACAAGAAATAGTACGCAAATTTGGAAAAAAAAATTGTTCCGTTCTTAATTTCATTCATCCAATTTGTAAAAATTTAAGAAATGCTACTAAAATTGATAAAAATTTGTTTTCGACTAAAAATCTTTTTAACAAATCTAGATTTTCAAACTAAACTATTTTTGGATACGAAAAATATTGTTGGTAATTTTAAACTTTTAAAGAATAATTCAACTGACAACTTTTTTAACCCAACATGAAAACCTACAAACTTTTAAGCAAGACAAATCAACAGACGGGATGGGAAGTTATCAGTGTGGGTCGCATCCCGGCCTATTTTTCCAATTACAATTACAAGTAATTAGAATGTTCTTACTTAAGATTACGTGTAACTTTAATGGAAAAAAGGTCAATTGCTAATTACTTGTAATTTAAATTAAAGGTAGATAGAAATGGTGATCTCAAGGTAACCTAGCCTGAGATCCATTTAGCGCTATAGTGCGCCGTTTTGATACCAAAAACTCGTTTTACCTGTTATTGAAAGGGACAGATTTATAGAGAAGCTTCATAGCGATTATGTTAGAACCATTTTGTCGCATTGAGAAAAAAGATTAGGTCTCTAATCTTTGTCTCAGATAGCTCATCAAGTTCGTGAAAGAATGCTTTTCCAAAGTATTTCATTCTAGTGTTTGCCAAAGCAGGACATTTGCAGAGGAAATGGATTTTCGTTTCACTTTCTCTTTGGTCACTACAGCTACGGCAAAAGGTGTTGTGAAAGATACCTATAGGCCAATGCCCGGTACAAACCACAACAATCCTGGCTGTCTAGCCTTGGCCTGCATAGAAGATCGTTTGTACGGGTTCTGTTATAGGTGGGCAATATCTTCCTAGATATAATGCATTTGGGCAAATTGCTCAACCTTCGATTTGATTCAGTTTGGTAGATAGAAAAGATTTTACCCTTCATAGCACCAAGAGGAATGTTAAACATTTTCGCAAGTGAGCTTGCCTGGCTAGCTCGTCAGTCCATTCATTTCCCACGATACCACTATGGCCCGGGACCCAGATCAGGGTGACACCGAGGCAAGCTCATCGCGATATTGCTGGACCAATTTAGATGAGGATATGGCCGAGTTAATGGCTTTGACAGCTGCCTGACGGTTTTGGTTTGGGTTTTGGTTAAGTATCTTACATGCCTCCCTTATTGCCAGCAGTTCAGCCTGAAAAACGCTAGCAAAGTCAGGAAGCCTAAAGGATTTGGCTACATTTAGGGACTCAGAAAAGATCCCAGAACCAACTCCGCACTCCATCTTTGAGCCGTCAGTAAAGATGGTTGTGTCGAAACCTATCGACACGATGTCAACATCCCAATCTTCTCTCGATGGGAAAATAATCTTAAAACCTTACTAAGGCTCAAAGTAGGAGTACAGTAGTCAGTGTCTACCGAGATAATATCTGAGGGAATCAATTTCGTAGTGTTGCTGTGACCATAAGGTTTTGACAACCAGCTATTTGATTCCTTCAGCCTGATAGCGCTGCAGGAAACTATGTATTTAATAAAAAGGTCGATTGGTAGAAGATCCAAAATAACATTTAAGACGTCCATTGGGCAAGTACGCATGGCCCCTGTGGTGCCCACGCAAGCTGTTCTTTGAACTTTCTTTAGGTTATCAATATTATAGGCTTTGCTAAGAGCAGGCTACCACACAATCGACCCATATGTTAAGATTGGACGTACTACGGCTGTGTACGTCCATAAAATCATCTTCGACTGAAGTCCCCACTTTTTGTCGAAAGTTTTGCTGCAGACGTAGAAGGCAACACAGGCCTAACCCGTACTTCAATATTTAGTTTCCAGTTTAGTTAGGGTCGAGTATAACTCCCAAATATTTAGAACTGGAAGACAATGATAGGATTCGACCGTTGAGTCGAGGTAGCGTGAAGGGCGGTAATTTAGTTTTGGTGGTAAAGATCAACAGTCAGTTTTACTTTAGTTAACTCCTAGTTCACAACTCGTGGCCCAGCTGCTAACTTTCTTCAAAGCTGACTCCGTGATTTCACTAATCACAGATGTTTACTTTCCTGACACCAATAGCACCAAATCATCCGCATAGGCTACCGCCTTCACTCCACATCTCTCTAATTTAACGAGAATTGTATCCATGACCAGAAGCCATAGAAGAGGCGAAAGGACACCACCCTGGGGTGTTCCCCTACTCACGTGTTTTTGATTTAAATCAAAGTCCGACATTTTTTTTCGAGACGTAATAACTATTTCCACACTTTAGATGGGATATAAATGTGTCTAAACTTAGTTTAAAAACCTCACCAAAAAGAGATGCAGGCAGTTCTTTGGGTTAAATAAAAAAGAGAATGTGCCAAAAGTTAACCATTAAACGTTCTTAACGCACGACGTTCGTTTCTGGAAGAAACCCGTACTTTAATTACTATATAGTTAACATATATAGTTATATATACTTTAATTACTATTTAGTTAACATTTCTTTAATCATAGTAATAGTAACTGTAAACTGTTTGCATTCAAAAATACTTTGAACTCTTAGTTACCATACTTGCCGACAAAGCCTTATTAAGGTAGGTCTACAGCTTATATGGGTGCTCCAACCCCATATCTTGTGATGAAGCTTGTTGTCTATTTGCAGCAGTTGATATAATTTTAATTGTCACGCCATTCATCTACTCTCGTTTTTATTTTTTCCTAAAAAGTCTTCAAGACATCTTTGATATTTCTATCAAAACAAAAAATACAAATTGTTAACTTAAAACGAGTAGCAAATGTAAACACAAAGTGAAAAGAAGAAAAATGGTCTATCTGTTTCTGCAGTTTAAAATCCATGAGATAAAACATCGTTAGTTATTTATTTTCAAAAAATATAAAGAAAAACTTGATTTTAACTCAATTTTAAACAAAAAACATGTAATTTAATGAAATTTCCAATCGATCGTAACAACGCTGTCAAACTGGCTCCATTAATTTTTATAATTAAACAGATAACAGACACAAAAGACTCGAATAAAAACTTGATTTTTATTATGAACGCTTGAACTAATTTTATCATTTTTGACAGTTCGCAGCACGATGACAGTGATTGGGATTTGATGGTGAACTGTGTGTGAAATGCATTTTCGAAATGCACAACTTCCAACGAATTAAGACATTTTAATGAAATTCGTTTTAAAAACAAGAAAAGAAAAACTAAACTATGAAACTTTGAAATTTGAATTGCAAAATTTAAATATTTATGTTACTTTTCTTTTAACAGCTTTGCGTGCCTAAGTTGGTTTCATTTCAGTTGGTCATTGCACTAGTCTTTTTAGTGATGGTAGACTAAGAAAAAAGAAGGGAAGACTTTGGATTGTTAAAAATTACACATTATGTTTTATAATACCTAAACACCTTTCAACTCGGTTGTGCATCATGTGGTTTTGTATAGAAGGCACAGCCGTCGTCGTCGTCTAGCTAAAGAGTTTTTATTTTCCTATGTATGTAGGTATATGAGCCCTGCAGAAATAGAGCTAAGTAAGTTCAACTTCATTTATATCGCGTGCCTGGTATGCATTTAATTTGTTCACTTGCAATTGTTAGTTTCATATTTTTGTGATTTTTTATATTAAAATATTTAAAGAATTTATTACATATTATTTAAGGTTGCACAAAATCACTTTAATTAAGCTTAGCGATGAGCAAACTTATTTAGTATGTCATAATAACTGAAAGCAGAAATAAATGGATTGTGATTCGAAAATTGACATTTGTATTGCTTTATGAAGTTTTCTTTAGTAAGAAAAAATCACTTTTGTTTTATTTTCCAATAAAAAAACACAAATTCCTTGAAAAAAATATTTGTCAACCTGACAGTTGACATGGATTTTAAGGCAGGGGTGCCAGCACAGAACTTGATACAAACGAGTTAAGTCGATACAATCGAGCATTGGCAAAACAAATTTTGGTTCAATCGAGTGTCCTCGATTATTTAGCTAATGGATGCTTGCTCGTATCCCTCGTGGCCCTAGCCAACGGAGTCCGGAACAGAATTGTCTCCGACTTCTGTACATTTATTTTCAGTTTCCAGTCGTCGCAACATCGCTGAATCTTGTCGAAATCACGCTGCAAGAGAATTCTAATAACCTCAACCTTTCGGGTCGTTCTGTACGCAATTAGATCGTCGGCGTACGCAATTGCCTTTGTAAGACTACCAATCAGATCGCTGGTGTAAATGCTGAAGAGAATCGGCGAATTCACCGGTCCCTGTTGAAGACCATTTTTAATTGAGAATGTTGTGGTAGAAGTTACATTGCCACTTTTGACAACAAGCTTTCTACCGTTAAGCATATCATAAAGTATATACAACAATGGCTTGCTTATGCCAAGCCTGCTCAGTTTTAGGTAAAGACCCTCTTGCCATACGGTGTCAAAGGCCTTTTCCAAATCAACCAAAACAGCACCTGTGCATTGTTGTTTTGATTTATTTCATTGGATATCAGTAACGAGTTTAGACGCAGCATGAATTGTGTCATGGCCCGCCTTGAACCCGAACTGTTTATCCGGAATTATTTTGTTGTCCGCAGCCCACTTAGTCAGAGCCCTATTAATGATTTTTTCGAAAACTTTGCTGATGCTCGGAAGAAGACCTATCGACCGAAGATTTGACGGGTTGGAGTTGTCCTTTCCCTTTTTCGGGAGAGGATGAACCACAGCGGTCTTCCAATGCACTGGATAATATGCATTATTCAGTGCATTGTTGAAGAGTGTGGTGTACATGTAAATTGCTTCCATAGGTAATTGTACCATCGACACCTGCTGACTTCTTGTTTTTTTATTGAATTGAATATGAGCTTAAGCTCAACCTTCGTCACTAACAAGGGACTTGGTCCCGTTAATCTTCATTGAACCGCATGAAACCGCCGTTCTCAGATCACCGTTGTGTCATGTCATTTCGAAGGTAAAAGTGATTAAGTAGGGCTCTGTTTTCCAGGTCGTGGTTGGGGCGAAAGTTAACATTCACCTTGTACACTTGCTCGCAAGCAGCTCCCACCGCCTCCACTTTTTCCTTCGGATGTTCAATTATATAAAAGTCATCGTCAAAGATGGCTTCTTTTGGAGCTATTTTCGCTGTCCTGAGTACGTCTCTGTTTTCTTCGGTTCTTTGGAGTTTCAGACTCGGAAGGTCATTGTCGTTCTTTTTCCTGAATATCTTGTTGATTTTAGGGAACATACTAGGATCACTCGAATTAACTGACCGGATCTTGCGGTCCCAGTACTTGTTAATTGAAAGCCTGTTGTTCTCCTTAATCAACAGATTGACATTTTTTATTGAAGACTTCAGTGTCCTAACCTCCAAGTCGTGTGGGTCTGTAATTCGTCTGTACAAGTTTTTGAGTCTTGTCAGTACTCTTGTGCTTTCGCAGTGCGTCAATAGTCGCGTTTCTGTATGCGTCCATTTGGTCCCGTTCTTAGTACTTTGGTATTGTCCGTTCCATCGTTCGTTTTATTGTTTCGTCCATCTGTTGTACGTGTTGGTCAATTTCAGTATTTGTCAGGTTTCTGTTGTTTGGTGGGGCTTTGTCACTCGAACGAAGTTCTCTCGCTAGGGCGTTGGTGAAACGAGTCCAACGCATCTTCCTGTAATTGTAAGAGTGTGTTGCAACGTGTTCCTCCAACTCCACGCGTTTGTTCGGAATCTGCATTACAGCAGCCAGTCCGCAGTGATCACTGTTGTACTCGACTGTCTGTAAGCAGTTTCGAGGGTGATTACCTACTTTGTCCGTTACTGTCAGTCTAGTGTCGCACATGTTTTGCGTTCAAATCACCGGCCAAGATGAAATAGTTTTCTTCCAAGCTCAGTCCATCGCAATAACCATCATGCCACAGGTACTACTTAGAGAAGAACTGCTCAATCTAAATTTCATACCCCATAGACATGATTTACATTTGATGTGCTAATTATGCAATATGGGTGAGAAAGAAAACATTTTTGATTTCATGGGTGTTTGGAAGCGAAGTTTTATTGGAAGAGCTGATCACTCATTATCTAAATGAAGTAGATGCTCCCTTGTTATATAAATATTGTAATATCGCATTAGATTATAGAAACAGAATTATTAACGAAAATTTTTAAAGATTGAACATTTAACATTGAAAAAAATAAATCTAATTTAATCTAAAATTAAAATTGAAGCCAGATCAGAAATGAACAGAATAGATATAAGAACACAAAATAAGTACACATTACTTTTTTGTATTTTTTTCAAAAAGTAGTATTAGACGTGAATATAACTGGTCCATACTTTTTGAACTGTTGTTTAGTGAATTCGACCTCCTGAAGTACATTGCACAATGTATTTCACCGCTGATTTGATGTACTGGAATCTAGTAAGCTTTATTTTTAGGATGATGATCTGCTATGGGGATTTTTAGGACAATTTCTTAGCAAATTGCAGCACCAAGCTGTCGTCATATGAGTTGCAGGCTTGTTCCTTATCATTCTTCTAGGGGTTTTGTTAGAAATGCACCTTGATGCTCATTTCGCATCCAAGCTTACGAAAAGCAGTCAGCTTATTCTGAAACAAATCTGAAGTTTTTTGTCTTGAAAGGTTTCGACAACCGACGCAAATGAGGTTCACTTTTTTCGTTCTTTTTTATTAATACATTCACCAAAATTAGTGTTTTTTATAAACCTTCTGATTTAAAGGCCATTGTGTTTAATTCTTGCATTTTTGTAATCAAGAATTTAAAAAAATTTGAATTTTGAAGTGGAGGCAGTATTATTTTATTTCTCTGCCCTGACAGTCTATCACAAAAACAAAAGAATCAAGGACATTTTGTGTATCCACTTTGCTGTAAAGGTGGAAGTTAATTTTCAAGCCACACTTATGACCCATCTATATTTTTAATAATCTTGTACTCTTCTTTCATATGTGTTCAGTGAGAAAAAGTTATTGATCCAAATTGTTACCATTGTTTAAAAGCACACACTTTAAACATCGCTTGGAACTGTCATCTTGAAAATGCTCATTTTTGTTAAGATACCTTTAACATCCTGACAGAAAACGAGACATTTTTCCTGAGAATAGAACATAAGCAGCTCTGCTTCCGTTTTAAGGTAGAAAATTCTTTTTGCTCCTTTTTTTCTTTAAGCAGGGATACCAGTAACGATTAAGATTGTTTTGAGAGGTTACGATCATTGATGAGATTACTTAACTCACTTTAATTGAATCATTGGAGACTTTATTTTCTGTCTTTATCTGTGTCGCAGAAGGTTAAGAGTATTTTCTCCAAAAGATCTCGTAGCTGATGAAATTCATCGGAATGAGATACTTACTTACTAACTTAAGGTGGCGCTACAGTCCTGTGTGAACTACTACCCAACAAACTTTTCCATTTACCTCGGTTCCTAACTTGATGTCTCCAATATCTCACTCCGAGTTGGTTGAGATCACTTTCCACTTGTGCGCTCTACCTCTACTGCGCTGTCCTGTAGGAGTGGATTCAAAGACTTTCCGGCCAGGAACATTGGTTTCTATGCTCTCTACGTGACCCAGCCATTTCAGTCGTTAAAATTTTACCCTTCTAAGTCTACGTTGCAGTACAACTCGTCGTTCCATCTTCTCCTTCCGTAATCGTCTATACATACGGAAACGATCAATTGCTTTCATCCGCTGTTGTCATAGTCCGCAGTGCGGGGATGATGAAGGTCTTATACAGCGACTTTTTGTTCGCCCAAGAGAGGGCTTTGCTCCTCAATTGCTTTCTTAGCCCAAAGACGTTAAAATAATACGGCAGGGAAGATTTTGTAAGCCATGTAAAGTAGTCCGATGAATCAATAGTTGGTGCAGTTTAGATGGTCTTTTTTCAGAATGTGCCAAACTTTAAGGTACTTTTATTTTTAGACTCCTCCTTTTCCCATTGGTGCAAACGTCGTTAAGTACATGTTTTGCAAACAATATGTAATGCCTAGGATTAAGGTTGATCACCAAGTTTGGTACCAAAATAAACATTTAATACTTTTTGTCACAAATTCGGTAAAGTATAAATAAAATTACTCGGGGTGGGTTACACGAAACTATTAATACAATTTTCATATGCGACAGGTCTTTTTGCTCTATACTTTGAAAACTTACAAATGATCTTGCTCCAAACTTCCGATTTGAAATTGGGTTCCTTAATTTATTGAAAACTCGTTAATCGCATTTTTTTTCTTTTTTTTTCTAGAAATCCAATTCCGGCTATTTAGACATCTGCGCAACGGGACTGCGAGTTAAGCCTGGCAGTAATAACCACATTGACAGCAACGTCACTCCGTTCCACAATATTGCTGTTTGGTCAGCGGTTAAGTTTGTCGTTTCTGAAAAAGAAGGCGGAGCAGCATTTCTTCCACTTATAACCGATCCGGAAAATATTGACAAATCTACTTTATTTCAGCCGTTATCGTAAGTTTTCTGAGACTCTTTAGTTTCTTTAGTTTAATTCATAATTCTTCTTTTTTAAATCGCATTTAAAGCTCCTCCGAGCAACGCAAAATCGCCTCCAGTTTGCATGCACCAATTTTCGCAGTGGTTATGCGATCATCGGGTGTCCCAAAAGTTCTCGAATGCCATGGTTTCGTTTGCAAGAGCACCGAAGATGCAATTGTCATTGCTGCTACCCTTTACCAGAGCCTAATGGCTCACGTAAGTGCGAGCAGTCATCGCAGTACAAAGCGACGAACCCCCCGGAACCAAAATGGCGTCAGTTGTATAAGCATTGCCAGCAGTTCCGCTCTGACAGGCTCGAACTACCTGTCCCGATCAGCTGTGACGAGTATTTCGGTGGGACGAAAGAACTCGGTGCGTAGCTCTTATCGCGGTGGACCAGCTGTGCCATCGCGAACAGGACGGAAAAAACGCACAACTCCCGGAAATTCACTCTCTGGAAGCACAGACATTATAAACGAGAGCATCGAAACAACGACTGAGGAACGCAAACGAAAATCCCACAAAACCCGCCGAGCTCCACCGATTCCGACAAACAGTAGCATTGTCCAGCAAAAGGAAATTATCAACAGTCGAATGATTCATCATCAACAGGACGTAATTCTTACCAAACATAGAATTCACTCCGAAAACTCAGACCTCTGCGACTCATCGTATTCGGGTCCGAACAATAATATCAATAATAACAGCTGCAACGTCCTCGAACGACGCAACAAACATTCAAATCACTCAAATGACAGTATCTATCGAACAACAAATACATCGGGCACTGTTGGCCGAGGTTTTGACACAAACGGCGACATCCTTACTCGAGTGGCAATACCTAGATCCGGTAGCTTCCTGAATACAGGAGGGCTTACACGGTATAAATCTCGTGCTGCTCGCCGTCACTCTGGTGGCAAAATTGGCGGAGGTGGTGGGTGAGTAATAGTTGCCAAATAATTTTTAATTGTTTGTTTTATTCGTGAATGAGAACAGCTTTTACTTATATTAGATCACCTCTGGGATTCAGTGAACTCTTTAACGAGTTTCGATTGCATGAGAATCTTCATTCATTGGATGATATATTGAATGCCATAATCGATGCGGATGGGATGTCGTTTAATGATTTGAAACCAATTTACAAAGAGTTTCTACTTAAATTGGCTGTAACGCTCACTAAAGACGAACTTTATCAACGTTCGAAAAATATAATGCGAAGACAAAAGAAGAAGAAATTGAAACGCCGGAATAGTAATATAAATTCACAACAGGTAAATAAGAATTTGATGAACTTTCGAGTTGTAATGTCAAATTGAGTTGTTATTGTTTCTCCTAATCTTTTTACGTCTACGTTTATAAAACAAAAAATATTAACAGCTTAACGTTACGTTATTATTCTGAACGCTTTATACGTATTGCTCAGTTAATTTAAACCAAATTTTAGTTTAAATTACTATTACAAAGAGGAGATGGACGTAACGTTATACATACGCTTACGTACTGTACACTTAACGTAATTTTGATTTGCTAACAAACTTTCAATCAAGAAACTTACGCTAGAATAACTTGAATATAAGATTCTACGAATAAAAAATAAATAAATAAAGAACACCTATTTTAACGTAACGTAATGTAAAACTCTGTTGTCTTCATTGGTTGAACGTTGTTTACGTAAGAAGTAAATTTGAGCCATTTCTTAACTAAACATTACTATCACAAAGTGAAGATTAACGTTAACCAAATGTTTTCAAACGTTAACGTTTTACATACGCTTACGTAATGAACACTTAACATAGTTTTGACATTGTTGTCAAATTGGTTACTTAACTCAAACATAATTTTATAAGTAAAAAAATAAATAAATTAGCAACACTGATTAAACTACGTAACATAACGTTATTGTTACTGATAATTTGAAGAATTTTTAATAACATTTAATTTTTTGTTTGCAGAAAAAACCGAAAACTTTGTTTTTTGGTGCCAAAAGCCTCAAAAAGGTTTTTCAGTTCGGCCAATTTCGCGCTTGCCGCGGAAAGCCGCCGAAGCCGCCTCGGAATAAAGAAGCTTTACAACAAAGTGCCTCACCACCACCGCCCTTAATAAATAATAGCTTATCAGCCAATCTACCCAAATCTACTGCTGCTCATCTACAACAACAGCAACAACAGCAGCTAATGCATAATCGGAGTCGTGTTGCAACAAGTGGTTCAGATGTTTCGATGGCACGTAACGAACAAGCATTCAATGGAATCAACCGAAACAGCTCCAGTGGGTAAGTAATATGGTTTATAAAATATTTTTGAATCCCATCATCTGACAGTTCTCCAAAGAGTTAACTGTCAACATTAAAGGAATGTTTTTAATTTTTCCTTTTCTTTTGTCATTTTTTTAGATACGTATCATGTTCTGAATGCAGCTACGACTCCGAAGCATGTACCTGCGTATCCGCAGATCGTTGCTATTGTAGCTTAGGCGCCGATCACAATCAATTGAACGAAAAATTACGGAAGAAAAGCTCACAAACAATGAACAGTAGCGGAACTTTTGTAAAAGCCCATCGGGCTCATTCAAAAAATTGCAATATGAAACCTCTCGCGTCATCACAAAGTATTTCGACGATAAATCGTCAATCGCTGATATCCTGCAAGTCCGAGGACAAGTGCTATTGTTCGATGGTGGAAACGACCAATGGTGAAGAGGACACCGGACATTCAGACACGACAACTTGGTGTGACACTGACAGCTGTGTCAGTGCAAGCAAGTGCTATTGTCAACGTCCACATCGCCGAGTTGAAAGTCCCCAACGACGATCTTCCAAACAGAGTTTGACAACAACGACAGGCAATACACCACAGCTACGCAACAAACCCTGTGAAAAACTCGCCCTGGATTATGAACTCTTCACTGTTGGTGGCAATGGAAAATCTGTGCAGCCGCATGAAGCACTGAGCGTAAAGAAAAGCGTAGAAGCAGCTGCCCTCTTTGCCGATGTCAAACTCAGCCAGACCACCGATATCAAAAGCTTATGTGGTGCCGGTGGTGGTGGTGGTGGTTCATCAAATAAGACATCATCTGTGGCCAGTTCCAGCCGAAGGCAGTCGAAGAGGCGCGATCGAGACTCGTTATCGAGCTCAACCGATCGCCACAAGCACCGAACATCAGGATCGATATCTTCATCAGGCGGTAAAGGTGGTAGAAGTGGTGGGAATGGTGAAGGTGGTAAAGAAGAATCTCCCTCCCAAAAGTCATACTCGGCTGATGATCTTCTGAACAAATTAAGTGCAATCGACAAATTCGGGTCGAACGGTACCTACAGCATCAGTGATAAATTAAAAGAAAATTCCTCTTCGGGTCATTATCAGTCGATGAGAGCTGTGAGTGCCTCCTTGGAAGACACACTTGGGTATTTGCCATGATGTCAAATGCTTTATTGCTCCAGAACTGATAGATACAATATCTAGTAGCCTTCGTTATTCTTTGATGGACACAGAATTTCTAAATGACACACTCTCTTTTTTTGGTCATCTTGTCTTCTTTTAATTAAACAACAACAACAACAACAATGACGAAGACAAGATGATGATAATGAGAGAATGATGATGACAGATGATGTTGAACATGGTGGAAAGATATTTTCCTCATGTCACATTCTTAGCTGGTATAAGAAGATATACTTTTTACATTTTTATGCTCGTATAAGACTCTAGACAGTTAGTTTTGTAGTTTTTAATCACAATCAATGTTAAATTTAATTGGCAAAATAGTTTTTGTTTTGCAATCGATTTGTTACCACACAACAATGATGATGCAGAAATTAGTTAGAAAGTATTCAATTAGAAATAAATAAATATTTATCAAAACAATTTAATTGATTTTTTGAATGATCATACAACGTAATGGAATAAAACAACTTATTTGCGAGACAAAAACTAATTACTCATAGGTATTTCATTGTTCGAATTTAATTTTAAAAATTGAGAAGTTAGCCCCTTTTATTTTAGAAGCACAAATAAAATTCAGCTGAAATAGCTGACTATTTAGATTGAAAAGAACTTGAACCTCGTTCTTCGCTCGTTTGGACCTTTTTGTAACCAATAGCATTGGAAAGATTATTATTGTTCATTATATTTCAAAAGCTTTTTTAGTTCTGTCAATAAATACGGTGTTTGAAAAATATAGAATTTTTGAGTTTGTTATATTTGACAGCTATGGCGATCATCGCCATTGTATTTAGTCAGTTTCAACAAGTTTTCAATTAAAACTGTATCTAACGACAACGCCTACGATCACGCATACAATTTCTTGGGTACCAAATGTATCCACAATTTCGGATAGCTTTGACTTCACTACTTCCATCATAATGTTTGCCTTATTTTCGATCAGCTCTGTGCACTTTGACGTGTCTAAAGTATCAATATTTGTTTTGTGTCATGTGTCACATTTTATTTTGACAGATTATTTAAACCAAAACTATCAGTTTGTCAAACTGTGCCTCAGTATTGTGCCTTCACCTTTAAGCAGCTTTAACGCTTCATATTTCTTTTAATCTTCGTCTATTAAATTTAAGAGGTGGTGCTAACTTATTTCTTTTTGTTCTTGTAGTTAATTTAGTTGAAAAGTGGGGTAAATAATATATGGGTATTGGTAAAATTATATTTATATTATTTTATATAACCACTTAATAAATTTTACTATAATATATAAAGCCATTGTGACTGTATTATGTCCTTATTTTAAATTAATTTGTATTAAATATCGTAACACATTTACAAAAGTAAACATAATTAAATTTAACATGTGCAATAAAAATTACCATTGCAATAAATAAACAAATTAAGTGCAATATTTTAATAAAAACTATTTTCTTTTTTAATTTATTTAAAGATATTTTTTTCTCTTTTTATTAAGAAGATGATATTGTGCAATAATTATTTAGATGAACTGTACTGTATTATTAATTGTGTTTTGTTTTTCTATTTAAGCATAATAATAATAATATATTAATATTACGTATATATCATATTTTATTATTTATCTAGAAAATATGCAGAAAACATAAGAATTATATGATTTAAAATAAAAGCTATTGTGACAAGTTTGAAAAAGAGATGTGTCGTTATTTGTTTATTTGTTCTAATTTTTTTATTTTCATAATCATACAACGAATGGTTATGGAAGAATTTTTTTTTTCGTTGTCCATAGCTCAAAAAGAGGAGAGATATCGACTTCAAATAAATTTTGCTATACAGATAAAAAGGCAGAAAGGCAAACAAATATATTTTTTGAAAAAAATCCAATTAAATTTATAAATGAAAATAACTGAAAATAATAATTTGTCACCTCGAAAATTTTACGAATACAAAATTATTTTATCTCCAAACCAATTTTGTGCATGGAAAAATAAAGTTTTTAACATCTGGTAAAATTTTGAGAAAAAGCTTATTGACAGTTTTTTTTATAAAAAATAAAAACCTAAGAAAACATTACTCAAAGTTGGTAAAAATTAAATTTCGACTCAAATATTTTTTCAAAACTTTGAGATGTTGGCTTGAAGCTACTTTTCAATTTTAAAAAAATACTGTTGTCAACATTCAGTAAAATTTTGAGAAAGACCGAATTGACATTTTTTTCCAAAAAATAAAAATTTAAAAGACTATTCAACAAAAGTTGGTAAAATTTATTTTCGACTAAAATATCTTTTCAAAAATTTGGGATCATGCTTTCCAACCAATTTTAATTTATAAGGAGTATTGTTTTTAACTTTCTGAAAAGTTTTCAGAGAAATCGAATTGACAGTTTTTTTACAAAAAAAAAAATTAAGCAAGAAAATTAATAAAATTCGGAACTAAAAGTTTAAAAAAAAAAAATAAAAACCTAACAAAAAAGAACTTTGTAAAAATGTACTTTCGACTCAAATAGCTTTTCAAAATTAACAACATTGTCTTCAACCCTTTTTTATTTCACAGAAAATATTGTTTTCGATAAAGAGCAGATTTTTTTTTTATTAAAATCGAACAGTCCGTCCTTTTCGTGCACTGATTTGGAAAACATTTTCAGCTCAGTCAGTAAACCAGTGCTAATAACAGGCGATTTCAATTCATGGAGCCCCCTATGGGGTTCCCCTGCTGTTAATTCAAGAGGCAAAATTATAGAAAACTTCCTTACAAACTCAGATTTATCCTTGTTGAACGACGGTAGTCCTACTCATTTTTCAACACATAGAACGTTTACCCATGTTGACCTCACTTTAATCTCTCCTCAATTCTTGCCTTCGACTTCTTGGAAGAGAAACTCTTTTCTTCACGGTAGTGACCACTTTCCAATAGTTACTTCAGTCAATCTAGGTACCCAGCAACCCCACACAAAACCCATCCCAAAATTTAAAACAGACCGCGCTAACTGGGGTGTGTTTCAACTTCTTGATCGAATCTCACACGCAATCACAAAATGTCAATAAAGAAGCAGCCTTTATAAAAAAATGCATAATATCAGCGGCTAACGTATCGATTCCTCAATCTAAAAACGTTTGGCACAAAAAATCCGTTCCATGGTGGAACTCCGAACTTAACGATCTACGTTTCAAGAAACAGTCTCTTTGGAAACTGTATAAAAAACATCCTTACGAAATAAACTTAATAAACTTCCGAAAAGCTAACGCTGCATTTAGGAAAAAAGTAAAGCTATCAAAGGCCTAGAGCTTTCAAAAATTTACAGAGTGTATCAATCCCAAAACCCCAAGCAAAAAGATGTGGTCCGTCATAAAGACCCTTACTGGCAACTATTCGCCTTACACCATCAAGGTTATAAAATCTCCATCCGGTACTCTGGCAGACTCGTTCCAAATCTCAGATCATTTTGCCAAATGTTGGTCCTCATATTCATGCAACTCCAATTTTTCTCCCTCATTCCGTGAATCCAAACTCAAAGCTATGCACAACACCTGCTCTCCATCATACCTGAGCCCATCTGCCAAGTCCATTGAAACCCCTATAAACACCATTGAGTTTGAAAGCTGCATCAGCGCCGACAAAGGTCGGACTCCAGGGTTTGACAGAATCTCTTACCCAATGATTCGTAATGCCCCACCAGCTGTAAAACAACACCTAATTCAACTGTATAATAGTATATTAAACTCTGGTGTTATTCCACAATCATGGAAAACTGCAACCCTAATTCCCATTCCCAAACAAAAACAAAACCCTATTGATACTAATAGTTACAGACCTATATTCCTTCTATCGTCCATGAGTAAATTGTTAGAAAAAATTGTTTCAAAGAGACTACTTTGGTTTATAGAAAAAAATAATTTCATTGCCCTCAATCAAGTGGCCTTCAAAGACGGCCGTAGTACAATTGAATCGTTACTATATATTGACGAATCTGTCTCTACAGCAATTTCGTCAAAAAATCACATCTCAATCTTATCCATTGATTTTGTAAAAGCCTTCGACCGTACAGGCATCCATGTTGTGTTGAATAAACTAGTAAAATGGAAAATTGGGCCAAAGATATTCAATTTTGCACAATCCTTCTTAACGAATCGTAAGTTTAGAGTTAGAGTAAACAACACCTTTTCAGACATCTACAACCTGAATAACGGTATACCTCAGGGATCGCCTCTATCTGTTGTTATCTTTATCATAGCCTACAACGATAGAAGTGATATAATTTTGCAATCCAAGAACATTGATCACACCCTGTACGCTGACGACCTCTACATTCTTTCAAAGTTTAAAGAAAACTCTCGTACAGAAAATTCCTTCAATGATATCCTTGCTCGAATAAACTCTTGGTGCGTTCAATCGGCGCTCAATTTTCTTTGAACAAAAGCAAACACTTACACATTTGTAGAAAACATACATGTTCTAGTCCTGTTATTAACATAAATAATACTATTATTCCTATATATTTTGATTTGATTTTGATACTAGGCATTGTATTTGATTGTAAATTTAGCTTTAAGGAACATTGTTTAGCTTTAAGATCTAACTTGGCTACCAGGCTTAACAACATAAAATATTTAGCATCAAAAAATAGTTTGACCCATATGAATTCATTGATTAATGTTACAAAAGCCATAATATTATCAAAAATTGATTATGGCCTTGTTATATATGGCAAATGTGCAAAATCCTACATCCAACCAGTTCAATCAGCATATCACGCCGCAATAAGAGCCAGCCTCAAAGCTTTTAAGACAAGTCCTTTAAAAAATATGTTAGCTGAGGGAGGTTTTTCGTCGATCACAAAAAGAAAAGAAGTCCTTACATCAAGATTTGTAGGAAAAATACTTGAATCCTATGACTCTCCAATTCTTTTGGACTCAACGAAAATCCTTAAACGCTTAAAGACACCAAAAAACCATCAGCCCTCTACATAACTTTAATGTATGCGAGAAAAATCGGCATTGAACCAAAAATTAAAAAAAAAAGATGTCGAGTGTGACCCTCCTTGGCTATGCCCGAAGGAATCCATCAACACTGCACTCTAAATCAATAAATTGGGTGGCGCAACAGTCCATTAAGAACCAGGTCCTAGTGACTTACAACTCTCAACCATTCCTGTGTGCGAGTAATGTTGTCAGGAATGGAGGGGACCTACAGTTTATATGCCGATTCCGAACGGCTAATTTGAGAAAGCACTTTTTCATGACAAGAGTTACTCTTGGAGAATTTGTCAATTCCTCGCAAGAGGCAGTACTCGTGAAAAGACTTAAAATGGCATAGGCAGGGATCGAACCCAAGACCTCTGGCATGACAGTCCAACGCACTAACCATCATGCCACGGGTACAACACTGCACTCGCTCGATTTAAAAAAGGAACCCCCACCCATTTGCCACCTCTGCCAACTCAATATCCAGCTGACCATCAACCATTTAACTACAGACTGCCCGAAAATCAATTACTTACTCCGACCGCCCGCCCCCTGCAGCTGGCAAATTTAAAACATCATAATATCCAAAAATACTATTTTAAACATTTCAGCTAGAAGCCCTGGTAGCTATTAGCTTTTAAGTATTGTTTTGTACATTTATGTATAGTTCAATAAATAATAATAATAGAAAAATAAAATCTACAAGAAATAGTACGCAAATTTGGTAAAAATTGATGTTCGGTTCTTGATATCTCTCAAATTAATTTCATTCATTCAAATTTAAGAAATGCTACTAAAATTGATAAAAATTGCATCTAGTTTGATTCAAGAATGTCAAGACTAAGATACTGGAAAAAAAAAACTTTGAAAAAACTATTTAAAAATATACCTGCAAAATAATTTTTTTCTTCAAAAATGAAAATTCTATTTAGCTAACAAAAAATAATGAATTTGTTGATCATCAAATATTATTAAGACAGTATAATGGTTAGGTTAGGTAAGCTTATAGTGGCTGCCAAGATGGAAACGGACACACTTAGGCCAGTTTAATGGCCCATTGTGATACCACATGAAGCTCAATGGAACCAGCTTGAGTCCCTTACGAAACGTGAGAGGCTGATTATACCGATATGATTTAGATCGTTTAGATCGTGAAAGAATAATTCTCCTAGGTAATTCTTGCGTTTTCGAGCTAGAGCAGGGCATGTGTAGAGAAGATGAAGAACCGTTTCTTCCTCTTCCTCGTCCATACAGCTTCTGCAAAAGTCATTTGAGAATACGCCTAGTATCGTGGCGTGTCCGGTTATGACACCTATTATCGAGCTTATATTCGATCTGCTTAGAGAGAGCAAGCACCTTGAACGTTTTAAATCCAGTGTTGGCCAGAGGTTTTTTGTGGCTTGACACGTGGTGATGTTGTTCCACCTGGTGCCTGCCCTCCTCGCAGCGTCTTGCATTAGCAACAGTCTACAAGTAGCGATTGGTATGCCAGTACTTGCCAAACGTGGTAGGATGGGCTGTACTGTACCGTTCCTGGCGAGTTCATCTGCCTTACAGTTACCTGGAATGTCTCTATGGCCCGGCACCCAGCAAAAGGTGTATATTTAACTGTTGCGCCATCTCCATTAGAGATGATCGATAGTTATGGACTGTTATAGAGTTTGTAGAGACAGAGTCCAGAGATTTGATATACGTTTTCTTTGAACCAAGACAAGACTTCCTTAATCGCCAAAAGTTCCGCCTGGAACACGCTACAATGATTGGGAAGGCGGAATGAGAGACTTAATTTTAGTCGTTTAGAGTACACACTTCCACCAACCCCTTGTTTGGTTTTTGAGCCATCTGTGTAAAAATGGATTGACTCATCCTCCAAGAATGTCCTATCCTTCCAAAAAGATCTGGTAGGTAAAGAAATCTGGAAATTTCTGTCGAATTGTAGCTGGGGGATGGTGTAGTCTGTGTGCTTTGGAATTGATTCTAAGTACCTTAGAATTACGGAGTGGCCAATGTTGTTGTTAGTCCACTGCGACGAAGCATTGAAGCGAATAGCAGAGCTTGCAGCTATTTGTTTGCTAAATATGTCAAGAGGTGTAAGGTAGAGCAAGGTGTCCAGTGCCGCAGACGGGGTCGTGCGAAGCGATCCGCTTAAACATAGGCAGGCTGAACGTTGGACTTTATTTAACTTCTCCCTGTTTATACCTTTCTCTAAAGCAGTCCACCATACTGCCACACCGTACGTTAAAATCGGTCTGATTACCGATGTGTATAGCCAATGCGTGATTCTGGGTTGTAAACCCCATTTATTACCAATAGCTTTTTTGCAAGAAAAAAAAGCTACAGTAGCTTTTTTGACTCTTTCCTGTAGGTTGCGTTACCAATTTAGTTTTTTTGTCTAAGACAAGACCTAGGTATTTAGCCTCGTCTGAGAATTTTAATTGGATTCCTTTAATGTAAGGAGGGTTGACAAATGGAATTTTGTATCTCCTCGAAACAGTACTACAGTATAATGGCTTGTGCAGAAAAAAAATCGGTTCATTAGTTCTAGAGAAAACTTAAAAACAAAATAACGGTTCTCTTCTGGAGCAATACAAAAATATGACAAATCTAAAATAAACATGTTACAGAAAATTAGTCGACTTAAAAAGAGTAAAAAAGAGAATTCTCTCGAAAGAGAAATCAATTTAATGGAAGGTAGGTAGGTTTAAATCAAAACACCAAGACTTTTGCGAAACTTATTTTATCGCAAACATGTGTCCTGCGGTTACAACTTTCTCAGAGATCAACTTACACTTGCCCCATCCATCTTCCTTACATAGACGTTACAATACATAATACCTATACAATTTAATTGAAGTCGCTAGCGTTATTGGTTCGTGAGATATTTACACCGAAAAAAAATTTGATAATACAACAACTGTAAAATTGATATTTTTCTATGATAAAAGTCGTCCAACATTATCAATTGGTTATTGATCTCAAAGTCGTCAAAGTATAAGAAAAATGGTATAATAGTTTTACTTGGATAACAACTTACTTTGTCTTTGAAGCAAGATGAGTTGATTAAATGTGTAATATCGTTTTCAGCAAGTAATAATTGTGAATTGTTAAGTACTTGAGCCAAGACTCCAGGAAGCTCAAAAAACTTTCGAAATTGAAATTCTAGCGGCATTATACAGCCTTGTAAAATAATTTCACATATTTCATTATTAACAGTAAACACTTATGGCCTTGCAAAGTTGTCAGAATCTAAAACACATTGGAAAAGTTTATACCTACTCTGATTTAATTTCAATAAATGGATTTTTACAAAAATCAAAAAAAAAAAACTATAAGATAATTCTTTTCTTCCTTTGGAATGAAAGTTAAAATCCTATGTTAGGTTAGGTTAACGTGGCTGCGGATTTAGAATCCACACACTTAGGCCAAGAGAAAGGCCCATTGTGATACCACATGAATCTAGAGAATTACTTCTTAACTAGTAGAACCATTTTGAGCTTTTTATAAAGCGAATAAGATATTTAATATCCTTTTTAGCTAGTTCGCTGGGATTATCAAAAGAGTAGTCCCCCAGATGAAGTTTGCGTTTGAGTGAAAGAGCAGGGCAGGTGCATAAGAGATGAGGGATTGTTTCCTCTTCTTCTTCGTCCATGCAGCTCCTACAGAAGTCATTTGAGGCTACGCCAAGTCGTATTGCGTGTCTGCCTATAAGACAGTGTCCTGTAAGGACACCTATTAGGGAGCTAATATGAAGTCTGCTTTGAGATAACAAGTCTTTAGAGCGCTTTAGGTCCAGTGAAGGCCATATGAGTTTTGTGGCTGCGCATGTTGGTAAGCTGTGCCACCTAGAATTTGCTATCGCAAAAGCTGTTTCTTTTAGCATAAGTTTACATGTAGCTATCGGTATACCTATCTTCTCCCTTTCAGGTGAAATAGGTTTGACGGTTCCATTTTTAGCGAGTTCATCGGCTCTACAATTACCTGTGATGTCTCTGTGGCCCGGCACCCAACAGAGGTGAATGTTAAATTGCTCCGCCATCTCCATAAGAGACGATCGACAATCTAGGGCCGTCAAAGATTTGGTCGAGACACCGTCAAGGGATTTGATAGCAGCTTGACTGTCAGAGAAGATGCGGATATCAGAAGTTGATATCACGTTTTCTCTTAGCCAGGAGAGAACCTCTTTGATCGCCAAAATTTCCGCTTGAAAAACGCTACAATGATTATGGAGGCGGAATGAGATGCTTAGATTAAGCTTTTCTGAGTACACACCACTACCAACTCCCTCATTTGTCTTAGATCCATCTGTATAAAAATAAATACTTTTGTTATCCAGGAGTTTTTTGTCTTCCCATTCATCTCTGGATGGAATGGATACCTGGAAGTTTTTTCCAAATAGGGGTTTAGGGATAGTGTAGTCTATGTACTTTGGTATAGAACCAAAGAGGTTCAAAATGATGGAGTGTCCCACATTGTTGTTGGTCCATTGAGATGAGGCGTCGAGTCTTATCGCTGTACTCGCTGCCACTTGTTAACTGAAGATGTCGAGGGGTGTCAGATGAAGGAGAGTGTCTAACGCTGCTGAGGGTGTGGTTCTCAATGCCCCGCTTATGCAGAGACATGCAGTGCGCTGAACTCTGCTGAGTATGTCGCAGTATGTGACTTTCTCCAGTGCAGTCCACCATACTGCAACCCCGTACATAAGTATTGGTCGGATGACCGATGTGTATAGCCAGTAGGTTATGCGAGGTTGAAAACCCCATTTGCTTCCTATAGCTTTCTTGCAAAGGAAAAGAGCTACTGTAGCTTTTTTAACTCTTTCCTGTATATTGGATTTCCAACTTAATTTGTTGTCCAATATCAGACCAAGGTATTTGGCTTCATTGGTAAAAATTAGTGGTATACTTTTTATTGAAGGAGGTACAATTACTGGGATCTTGTATTTCCGTGTGAAAAGGAAGTTAAAATCTTACTTTTTAAAAGTAATTTTAGAAATTTCTTCCTGTATTTCGATTACATCTTTTCTGGTCAAATTATTTTTTGTATGTAAGCTTAAGGAAAATGCTTCACAGCAAGAAGAAATTATTTTTTAAGAGTATCATAATCATGATACAAAATAGGAGAAACCCCCATGTCAGGTGCCAGAAAAGTTGTAGGTTCTGATTCACAATTTGTTTCCGAAACACGAAAAGTTTTTTCATTAATAGAGTTTGATGTTTGGGGGATTTCTGGGTCTTCCTTATGTCAATGAATTTTTTCAACATGTTTTTTAAAAGCCGATAGATTGGAAAGTTAATTGACCACAATTTTTATATTTACAAGTGTAATCATCCCTCATGTTCAGCCCATGAACCAACTTAAAATGTAACAGAAGGTCTTGAAAACAAAAGTCATGAAAACACTTAAAACATATCATTTTATTAATTTTGTATAGTTTCAATAAATTCGGTAAGAACTGAGTTTTTACAATCATGTACTGTTTTAATTTTATAAACAAATATTTGAAAAAAAAGCCAAACTAGTTGGGACTCAATTAGATAGCATAAATCGAAAACCTGAAATGCTTTCAAGCATATATCGAAAGCAGCAATAAAGTTCAAGTTCATTTGGCTTTGGTGCTTTATTAGATTGTAACAGCCAACCATCTGAACATTTCCGTTTGTTTCGATTAAATGTTGTTGAATCGATTGAAAAGAAGTCCGCATGGATTTGGTTTGTCGTTTGCCCGTCTTGAGATGAAGAAGACGTCCTTGTTTTCAGTTGGGAAAATTTCACTAATTTGGTCGGCTATGTTCTCCAAGTTTGTGGATTTGGGAACGTTGAAGTTGTTGCCTTCCGGATCATAAAGAATTCCACGATCGAGTTCACTATCTTTTTTCGGTATTCTTTTTCCAAATTGTTGTTTTTTTGATAGTAACTTAGGACACTCAGTCCACTGTTTGTAGCTTTTAATATATCGGGCACATGCTATTTTAAATAATATTTGTATTAAAAAAATGACATATTCAAACGATTATTTTTTACGAGTTGATGTCAAAAGTGGCCGTGTTAATTCTGGATTTGATGTTTGATAAAATAAATCCACTTACTGTATTTACCTTTTGAAACAATGAACTGTTTGTAGAAGCAGAGCAGGTCGATTTAGAAGTGCTTGAGGCATTTGTATGTTGATTTTGCAGCCAACTGCAAACATCCGAGCTGCAAGTAACTGTTGAAGCGGTTGGGATTTCCTCTGCGAATTTTATATTTATAAATTACAATTAAAGTATGCGATAAATAAGTAAAAAGTTATTGCGAACTCAAAACTTACATTTTTAAATTTCCATGACATAAGTTTGTGCTTCAACTCTGTACGAAGTCCTATATTTTCCCGTCCTGGGAAGATTTCATCGATGTCTTCTTTTAATAAGTATCTAAGCCTGTCGATGGTTACTCCACAAGCTATTAGAAACAAGCATAAATTGAAGAACGGCATTTGCGAATTCCTAGAAAGTGGTTTAAGAAAACTTGGCATTGGCTAAATCCTTGAATATTTTAAGTCATTGAATGTTTCTTCCAAGTTCCACTCTTTTAATAACTTTTGAAGTTCAGAGCACTCGGAATTATTAAGTGTTTTCACCGTCACCGACACTTCCACTCAAACTGTTATTAATATAAGAATTCAGTTCATCTTCCGATCACACAACACAGTTATTATAATTAATATTTTCACTTTGATCCATTCCGAAAACAAAATTTATAAGCGGGATCACAAATATCTTGCTTCACCGGTTAAAAATCAATAACTGAGTAAAAAGTAAAAGGCTACTTAGATTGATTGGGAAGTTTGATATTTTAGTCATCAAAAATATGTAATTTTTACATTTTTCCCATCAAATTGATATTAAAATAATGTTGTTTTGATATATAAAAATATCAAAAATATACTACTTATATTTTTAGTATCAAACGGATGTTTAAAAAATGTTGTTTTGATATTTTAAAAGATCAAAATTTGTAACATAAAATGTGGTGTGTAGAATTGATATTCAAAAAGGTGGTTTTGATATTTTAAAATATCAAAAAATATACTATTTATATTTTGATACTGAAAAAAGTTGATCTTACATTTTTATTATGAAAATGATATGAGTAATGGAAATAGTAGTTTTGATATTAAAAATTGATATTACAATGTAAAAAAATGACTTGATAAATTGATATTTTATTGTTTTCCTGATATGAAAAATTTAATCGTGATATTTTTTCAGAATAACGACTTTTTACTGCATTTTTAGTGAAATTGATATGATATGTGAATTAATATTGAAAAAATATCAGTGTAGAGGGTTAACCAAAATTTTCACCTTTTGTTTAAACTGCTATGGTAAAAAAAAACCACCCACGCAATTTTTTTGAGATTCCTTTCAGCATTTTTCTACATTATTATCTGTATAACAAAACTTGAACTATGGACGACCAAAAAAAAGGCGCAAACGTACGAACGTAGGTACACACACTCATATGTACATCTTTCCAAAATGCTTTTATTTCGACTATAGGGACCTTAAAACGTCGAGAAATGTCAAAATTTTCAATTCGACAAATCGGAGCCATTACAATAATCAAAAAGAAACACGTTTTTTTCATACAGTTATGTCAAGGAAACATACAAATCAGGGCGATACAAATCTACAGGAAGACGGTGATAATGAAAGCTTAGAATAAGAGTTTCAGAAAAAGCTTAAGTTAGAGAGAAAAAAGCAATAACAAAGAAGATATAATAAAAATAAATGAGAAAAAAGTAGCGCTGCTATTATTTTGTTGACAGCTGTACATATCCGATTATAAGAACTCGAGCTATAAAGACAACCTTGTCCTAGCTTTGTTTCTATTTCTAAAGACAACTGTAAATATTTTTTTTCTCGTCGTCGCCAAGCGATCAACTCTCCTGCACCTATTTTCAACGCATTACCACCAGCCACACCACAAATCAAAATAAAACAGTTTTGTTTTCATTTGTGAAGATGATCATGTCAGCGTTGCCGATTTGTGGCACGGTGGCACGAAAAATTTAAATAGGGCACGTTTTTTTATTTTATTTTATTTTGTTTACATAAATTTAAACTCATAGTGTAAGCGCAGTGTCAATATTCATCAAAAGAAATGGACGTATCTACTTAATCACCTTAACAGAACTGGATGCATCCATTCTAACTCATAGTAGGAACACACTCATTTCATTACAATGTAGTAGATCGTAGATCTTTTAATATACAGCTGTCCCTGTCATACAAAACAATCTATTCCTTTTATTCGTTTTTGTTTTTTTTTCTTTGTCTACTGTAACTGTTTACGGTTTTTAATATTGGCTTTGGCATAAGTGGATGTCTGGACGACCAACAGGAGTTCCGTCTACGTCACAAACAAATAATATTTTGCCGTCAAAAAGGAAAGCAATAATTCCGATACGGAAACAGAAGAAGAAAGGTAGATAATAAGAAAATTATTGTAGTTTAAGTTTTTGTTCAGTTTTCTTAATTTACAGCGAAATAGAAGAAATACAGGAACCTGAATGAAAATAAAGATTCTCTGCAAAAAACTAAAAGGTAAAAACATTTTATAATACAAAAAACAAATACGAGTTATAAGAAAGTCTAATTGAATGTTTATTCTTCCTTTAGGTCAAACCAAAAAGCAAATAGAAGTCTTCGATTGGAGTGGCTTGAAAAATTCACTTCGTATTTGATAAGGACAATGCAATGTGCAAGGTATACAAAAATAAATGGAACCTGCAGAGGCATGAAGAAAGTTTATACCATTTGCATAGGGTAAAAGCGGCAGCAAATTCCCTAACAATTGAGGAAAGTTTTTCCAACTCGCCCAGAGCTGAAAGCCATAAAACGACTTTATTAAAATGCTTGGCTTTCATTACTGACAACTGTTTGCCGATATCTATAACGGATCATCTTCCAGGCTTTTTAAGATCGGTGTGTCCAGACTCAAAAATAGCTCAAGGATTTCATTGTGGAAGAACGAAGGCAAACGAAGTTCTTACTAAAAAAAGTAGCACCGTATTGCACCAAAGAAATTACAGACAAACTAAGAAGGCATTTTTTCCATTATAGTAGACGAAAGTACAGATGTATCGTGTAAAAAATGTTTGGTCATTTTAGCTAGGTATTTTGACACGCATACATTACTAATTGAAGATAAGTTTCTTGCTATATTAGAGTTGAACGATAGTACAGCTGACAGTTTATCAAGAACTATACCTAATTTTTTAGAAACTTATAATATTCCCATTTCAACCTTAATTGGTTTTTGCTCTGATGGCGCCCGCCAGAGTGATGCAAGGTAAAAAAGGGGGAGTTCAATATTTGCTCAAGCAGAAAAATAACAAAATTTATTCTGTAACTTGCACTTCACATTCGTTTCAAATATGTATTTCAAATGCCTGCTCTACTCTTCCGAAAGTAATTACATTTTTTAAACCTTCTAACCTCTTTTTTGGCAAGATGACTGAAGTAATTGGTAATAGAACACATAACTATTTGATAGGTTTTCAAATTAAAGAATTAAATAAACACAAATTACCTACTTACCGTGACGTTATATAGAAGAATGTCGTCAAAACGATAGTAATAAATGTTTACCATTAATATCTAAATTAAACGATAATTCAATTACATCTTCTGATCAATCAGTTTTCAGGATGAACAGGATGCAACACAAGATGATAATAACTATATTGAATTAAGTAAGTATAGAATTTTACTCACACTGATAATTTATTTATAGTTTTTGCGTTCTTAATAGTAAATTTATCCCATTGTGATGTTATATTTTATACTTTTCAGCTATGATCTTTGGGCAAATAATTATTTCCTAAGCAATTGTAACCTACTTGTGTATTATTAATATGTTTCTACTTTTATTGTAGATCTGAGTCAGAAATTATCGCAGTTCTCAATCTGAAAAACGACCTTTGTCAGATTACGAAGATGAGCTTCCGCAAGCTAAAAGGAAACGTAAGATTGATGTTATGACGGAAATTTTAGTAGCAGTACTGGATCGTACTAAAACTAGCAATCGGAGTGCAATGCATATTATTTCTGCCGTCATTATAAGTCTTGGATTGGATATTGACAATTATAATATTAGCTACACGACTATTCGTAATGCTCGATTAAAGTTTCGAAAAACAGTTGCTGGCAATTTGAAAGATGGAATACAGGAAACTGCACAAAATCTTATCATCCATTGGGACGGTAAGTTACTTCCGGAACTTTCCAATCAACCAATGAAAAAAGTCGAAAGACTTCCTATTGTTGTTTCCGGAATGAATGTGGAACAATTACTCGGTGTACCTGCTTTAGATGAGTCTACTGGAGCTAATGAAGCTGAAGTCATTTTTGAAGCCTTAAACGAGTGGAATATTTCTGACAGTATAGTAGGGATGTGCTTTGACACTACTAGTGTAAATACTGGTAAATTTAAAGTTTAAATAAATTTAAAAATAGACTAATTGTAAAAATTAAAGGAACATAAGAATTTTTGATTTTTAGTTGTTAATTTAATTTTTTTTAAATAGTTTGTGATTTTAATTATTTAATAATTTTGACTATTTCTTACAGGTGATAAAAGCGAAAAGAAAGATCATGGTTTCCAACCAATTTTAATTTATAAGGAATATTGTTTTCAACATTTTGAAAAATTTTGAGAGTTATGTCAAGAAAACATACAAATCAGACAATACAAATCTACAGGAAGACCCTTGTTTGAACAGAAAACAGTATATATATTTTATTTTTTGCTGCACAAAATCTACTTGTCCATTTTTGAGTAAGTTATCTTTTTGAATAAAAAAAATTAAGATCAGTTCTTTTGAAACTAGAAAAAAAATATTATTTTAATTGTTGACACATTATGTACAATGAGGTACATACATGTACATTGGACATATGTACAGTAGCGAGCAAAACTGGAAACATAACAGAGCGAATCCAACCAAAATTGTAATAAAAGTCTATTAAACCTAGTTTCCATTATTATTATGTTTTTTTTTATTGAATAGGGACTTAATATAATTATAAAAATAAAATCAGATTCATAACTTCATTTGTAGAAAAAAAAATTAATAAATACATTTCTGCTTTTTGTTTCCAGTTTTGCACGTTCGGAAAAAACCCTGTTCTTCTCATTTTCTAGTACTTGGTCCAGAGACCTTTGTTTTTTATGACGCTTCTTACACGCCTTGGCATAGACTCTACTAAGTTTTGAATGGTTATCTCCGGAATTTTTCCCCATTATGTTTTTACCCTCGCCCAAAGGTCTTGTAAGCTGGTGGGATGTGTTTGGTACTGCTCCCCAAGCCAATTTTGGACAATTTTAGCGGTGTGCTTGGGGTCACCGTCCTGTTGAAATATCATTTCTTCTTCAGGATACGCAGCTTGTTCTACAAAATCGGGTAAATTGGATTGCAAAATATGTAAATAATCCTCCTTTTTCATTATCCCTTGTATTTGAACCAAGGGTCCAGTGTGCCATCAAGTAAAACAGCCCCACACCATCAGGTTACCCCCACCATGCTTAACTGTCTCTCTTACTTGATGCTTTAAAATTCTTTCATGAGGCCGATGCCAAAAATATTCTTTTCCATCAGATTGGTAACGGTTGATTTTTGTCTCGTCTGACCAAATTACCCTCTTCCAGTCCTCCTCCGTCCAATTTTTGTGGTCTTTACAGAATTTAACCTTGCCTTTATATTTTTGTCGGACAAAGCAAGCTTCTTCTTTTTTACTGTCGAGACAAGACCAATCCGATTGAGAGATCGCCGCACAGTCCATTCGCTGGCGTTTAAATTTAGATCTTTTGCAGCTGCTTTAGGTGTCATTTTTTTTAATTATTTTTAATCCTTCTCTCAATCAGACGAGCGTTACCATCTGATATAAGCCGTGGTCGCCCCCCATTATTTATGGCTGGTTGCACTGGTTTATTTTTCTTATAAACTGAACTGTTCTGTGGCTTATCTGTGCCCGTTCCGCAATTTTTCTTGTACTTAGTCCTTGATTGGACAATGTAATAGATAACGGTTTGTTCAACCGCGACCGAAGTTTTTGGTTTGCCCATCTACACAAACTTAAATTGTAAGAAAAGGAATCCTAACAGATAGATTTAATTTACCTGAAAAAGTTCCTATGCCTTGTGTAGTTTCAAAAATAAGAATTAAAAATTGTAAACTCAACCGCACTTGAGATATCACTCCAAAAAACAAAGGAAAACTAAACGTGCAAAACTGGAAACAATAAACTCTCCTTTCATTTTTGCGCTTCAACTTTGGAAAACATCCGTTAGGTTAGTTTTCTTTTGCTCACTACGAAAGCAGATGTCAAATGAATGAGACAAAAAAAATGTTTGGGCTATGAACAATATTTTCAATTTAATTAATTAATAAATACACTTTAGCATCTTTTGTTTCCAATTTTGAACGCTACTGTAGGTACCTCATCATCCAATTGATACCAGTCAACAACACTTCATTACGTTTAAAAACATATAAAACAGAAAAATGGTTTTTGTGGAGATTTTACAAAATTGAAGAAAAAGATGAATTTATAAAAAAAAATCCACATGAATGCACGCAACTAGCATTTACATATCCGATAATAAGAACTCGAGCTATAAAGACAACCTTGTCCTAGCTTTGTTTCTATTTCCAAAGACAACTGTAAATATTTTTTTTTCTCGTCGTCGACAAGCGATCAACAGCAGCAGCCACACCACACCTGACACCACAAAAAATCAAAATAAAACAGTTTTGTTTTCATTTGTGAAGAATGATCTTGGTGTATTATGTGCAAAAACACTCTATATAAAGATATGAATCATAGACAAACCATATAAAGACCGGAATCTTTCGTACGTTTTACCCTCCAACACCCATTTGTTTACATTGTTGTATTTGTAATTTGTCATGACGTCCATTTTGAAATTTGAAATGCAACAACAATTCGATGCGGTGTATTTACTTGTTTTGACAGATGTTTTTTTTTATTAAAATAGCTGTGGTGAGAATTTGACTTCTACGACGAATTGTTTTGTTTACTAAAATGCCGCAAAATACGAACATTGGAACTCACTTGGTCATGTTCTTAAAAGTTTTTTAGATTTTTACAAAAAAGTGTGAATGCATTGTTCTTACTCACACTTCAACGATTCCAGGAAGGTATAAACCATTCCTGTAGGTACATTATTGTACCAAGGACACGACCGAATGAGTTCCAATGTTTGCATTTTTAAACATTTTCGATAGGAAAATACGAACATTGGAACTCACTCGGAGGTGCTTTTTTAAGTTGTTTTGTTTTTTACTAAAAAGTATGAACGCAAAGTTCCTACTCACACTTCAAGGATTCCAGGAAGGTATAAACCATTCCTGTAGGTACATTATTGCACCAAGGACACGACCGAATGAGTTCCAATGTTTGCATTTTTAAACATTAAACAAAACAACTTAAAAAAGCACCTCCGAGTGAGTTCCAATGTTCGTATTTTCCTATTGAAAAAGTTTAAAAATGCGAACATTCTAATTTTTGTTGACGTTTTCAAACTCACCTCGAAGAAATAAACATTTAAGTTATGTGTGATGTTGAGGTGATGTCACACTTTTATTATTTATTTTTATTTGAAAAACTAAACTTATATTGAAATTGTTAAAACTTGGTCACTGTTTTGTAATTATCAAAATTCTTTTATGAAATAGTCATCGTTTTTAAATTCGATAAAAAAAGAATTATTATAACATTCAAAAATATAATTTTTGGAACGTTTAATTTTACCTCAATCAGAACTCTATATTAGATTCAAAATTAAAAAAAAATAATGTTTTACATTTTCGCTAATATATTTCAGGTTTTCTTTACATAATACAACAAATGAATTGAAAAGTGTATTATACGTAGTACACACTTTTAAATATAGTATTTAAATATATAAAACATTAACAATTTCTTACCACTTCTTCTTACAAAAGTTTCTTTAGCATTTAAATAAGCTCTATTTAAAAAAAATTATTTATCTTGGGTATACTTTAATAAATATTCGATTATTCCTATCAAAATAAGACTACGTATGTAAATACTCAAGGAAGGAAACAATAATTCAATTGAAATATATTTTTTTGGTAATTTTCTCAAGAACAAGAAGACATAAAATCATCTGGTTTTCAGTTTTTGATCAAAAACAAATATGAACAATGAATTCTAAAAACAATAATAGATAATTTAAGTATTAAAAATTACACTTCAAAACTTTTTTTTACCTTTTTTGGCCAAATTTTGAGCTTAAAACAATTTTTTTCAAAAACTATGCAAATTAACACATCTATTCCATTATTAATTAGAAAATATGAACCAAAATATAATAATAAGCATTAAGCACGATCCTAACGATCATAAAATATGATATTAAATATTATGTTACATTTCAATAGAATCGCGTAGGAACATGTTGTTTTCTTAATAAGTGATTCATGTATGAGAAATCATAAGGGCTTTCTTAAACAATATTTAACTACAGTTAACAGCAAAAATGTTTTTCGATTTTAGTCTTAAGTTGGCATCTGAGATGTTTCGATTAATAAATATTTATTTAAAAATGTAATATCTCAAGGAACTATTCTAATTTGCATAGTTTTGACTTGATTTCAAAAAAAGCTAATAGACAAAAGTGTTGGCTTTGAAAAATTTATAAAACTTAGTTGTAAGTATTACCATTATTTTGTTTCCATTTAACTTACATATTTTTTTAAAATGTCCCTACCTCCTAAATGGGGGGAAACAGACCCGCTCCCGTAGTAAAAAATACTTGTTTTTAACTGTTCTATACAAATCCATCATCAAACTTTGTCGCCTGAGCTATCGTACTCTTCCCAAAAAATGCAATAGCTAATGTCGCCGTAGCCACTACGTGCCACCCCTAAAGAATTTCTCAGCACTATTCCTTATTTTCGTGGTGAATTGACTTTAGAGGGTGGTGAATTGATGTTAGCAGCGGTGAATTGATGTTAGACCTAAGGGTGCGTGTAAGTAGACGTTTCAGCTTGTAGGCAAACCAGAATGACAGATTTGTTTCCGGTCTTTATATGGTTTGTCTATGATATAAATCCTCGGTAGACATCTTGGTTTGCCTACAAGCTAAACCGGAAATCAGCCTCATAAACTTTTTCATAGTATGCGTGTAATTTCTCCTCTAATTTATTAAATTTCCCCAAAAAACTCAGTAAGTGTGTCTATGTATGCGTGAAAACACGTCAATTTTTCTCGTTGAATTCGTCCACATTACAAGTACAACAATGTAAACAAATGGGTTTTGGACACGGTTGCCAGATTGGTCTTTTACGACCAAATTTGGTCATTATTTTAGTACTTGGTCGCATGGTCATTTTTTATTCCATTTGGTCCCTTTTTCAAGAAATGGTGGAAAAATAACTCGACTCTATTTCTTTCATATTCTGAAAAATAAAATGCATACCTAAAGTTCTTTTCATTGTGTTAACGTTGCATACAATTATTTAATTGAACTCACCCCATAACAAACAAATGCACGATCATGGAATGCACACACAATTCATTTCACAATTTATTGACAGATTGCTAAACATCTCCAAATCATCACATCTCAAGATCATAATTTTACAGATTAAATGAACATGTTAGAATGTTAAATAAATATTGTTTTCAAAATTTAAGTTAGTTCGTTTATAACTTGATGTAACTTAGTCACAGCTGGGCTGCCGCTGCTGAGACGAAAAATTCTTGAATTAACGTTGATAAAAACGAAAGGCAGACTTAATTAGTATACCATTAAATATAATGCTGGTTTCAAGATGACAAAAATAACCAAAGCGTTGGTCTGCAAAAACATTTTTTTTAATTAATTTTATTTAGCGATATAGCTAAGACATAAGGTTACCATATTGCGATTTAAAAAAAAAAAAGAGGTTGGGGTGCGACCCACACTAATAACTTCCCATCCCGTCTACCGATTTGCCTTGCTTAAAAGGTTTGTAAACTTTCGTGATTTTCTAAACAAGTTGTTAGTTTAATTATTCTTAAAAAAAATATAAAAAATGGCCAACGATATTTTAAGTATGATGAAATAGTTTGATTTCAAAATCTATTCTTGTTAACGAGATTTTTAGTTCAAAACCAATTTTTACTGAATTTTCGTAGCATTTGCGTACTATTTATGGTAGATTTTAATTTTTTTATGAAAAAACAGACTGTTAGATTTGTATGCAAAATTTACGGAATGTCGGAAACAATATTTTTTTGTTGTGAGACAAGTTTTGTTTTTTTAAGGTTTTTAATTTTTGTAAGAAAAAACGGGTTTCTTCCCGAACGTATGAACTTACGCACGCACGCACAGACATCTCTCTAAAAATCTTTTACTTTGACTAGGAAATGTCAAAATGTTCAATTCAACAAATCGGACCGGCTACAAGAACTTTCGATGGGAAAGTAAAAGCCATTGCAGACACAAATAATTTTGGTCCTTTATTGGTACGATTGGTCATTTTTATTTTCAGCTTTGGTCGTGCAATTTTTTTTCAAGTGGCAACCGTGGTTTTGGAGGGTGATATTGATACGTACGAAGGATTTATATCTTTACTAGAGTGTTTTTGACTTTCGTCTTTCGTGTATTCATTTAGTGAATGTGTTGAACTTTTTGAAAAAGCTCTTTTTTTGGTTGATTTCAGTTTCATATATCATTTCTCGCCATAAGGGTGAGACATCTGTATATTTATTATCTGTGCTTATACCTTATTATTTCTATTTTAAATAGGCCTTCGAGGAAATTTAATTCTCTTTTGAGAGGCCATTCCAAAATTTGTGTACTAATCTCAAAAGAGAGATGACGACACGACTTGGCGCAGTCGGTAAAATATAACTGTTAACTATTTATTTACATCTACTTATAATACATTTTCTGCAAAACCAAATGTGAACTAAAAGCAAACGAATGATAAATTTAACATAATCGATATCAGACCAGCTTCCAGTTTTTTACAGTCTTATGGCATATGACATGACATGGTATGGTACGTAGGATTGTTAGCAGAGTTCCATCCTTACCTCATCTATATCTTGCTTTTTCTCTGCACAGCGCAAGCACAACGGAAATAATAAGCAATAAACAAGACATCAAATAGGGGTGCAAGTCGTCGTCGTCAAGGCCAAGGAAAGGTGCATGGTCATCGTTATGGACAATATGGTCAATCGTTTTGTCAACTTTCTTTATTCTGTTTCTACTTTGCCCGTTGAAAGATTGCAATTACCTATAAATTCTTTTAGTAGTAAAATATTTTAATTGTCTAGGGTGTTGCAGCGAGTATCTATACCTCGTCCGCAAAAACAATTGTCAGTATTAAATATGTTTTACTTTAATTTTTACTATTTGCTTTTAGCATAAGTAAGGATTAAGGGTAAGGATTTTGTGAATTCGCAGAGGCTATGTTTTTTTTAGAATCGAGTTAAATAGTGGGGTCCCTCCAAAGTTGTTTCTTTGAAGAACTTGAGTATTTGGAGTATTTTAATTGTTCATACCTGAAACTAGTGGAAAAGCATGTTGAACGAGCCTGCGCCAGATACCTGATGTGACAGAGATGACGGAGTCATAGAACAGACCGACGAAACAGATAAACAAGTAAAATAGGAAGTTGACTGTTGAATAAATCTTAAAATGGTGTAAAAATCAAAAAAAGAATATGTCGTATATTTTCGATTTGTGTAGGATAATACTAAATTCAAAAAAATATGTGTTCTTCAGTAGATTTATTGATTACAAAAAGTTTTGGAGAACAAGTTCGTTATCATTATCAGCAAAAAAACCTACAATAGGATTTTTTGTAAATCAAAATAGATGTCAGTAAACCGAGGGACTCTAAATTAGATCCCAAATATTCGCAGAAGAAGAGACAGTTAATGATGTTACCGAAAGCACTAGGCATGATTTGGGGCTAGCTATTTTCAGCATCTGAATTGTGCTATGGTCTAAGTTTGATCATCAAGCTCAGTCATCATAATGCATTACGCATAAGAGACTTTAAGTCCTTCCTAAAGTGGCAGAAATATTATTTCCTTCAAAATATCTAATACATAATGAAGCACAAATCAAAGTTCTTAGATCTTAAAATTATGAAATATCTTAGGGATGAACTAAAAAAAAGATCAGGGACATTAAGGCCAAAAACAAGGAAATCTTATGTTAAAAACGCAAATCAAACTATTTTTTTTGTCACACCTTCAAAGACATTCTGGCAATCTGGTTTATTAAGGGGCCGGTTATAGCTATCAGTAAAATTTGAAACAGGAGGAATCTGAAATGTTTTACTGATGACCGTTTATGGCAATCAGTAAATTTACGTCATTAAATTAAATTCTTTTGCTATAAACAAATCTATAACATGTTCAAAAACTAAGAACACAAATTCAACTGATGGATTTTACTGAAAGCTATAACTGGCCGCTACTATGCTATGGTACGAAAATGCGTCCAAAAAGTCCAAAAACCGTTAAATATCTGTTTTCAAAAGAGAGCAATTTACTATTCTCAATTAAGACGAAACAGTTGCAAATATGATTTTTATTTTTTAGCATACCTTCTTCTCGTTTAGTATAGTTTTGTTGTTAAACTGTTTCCAATACATTTTGAACTACATTCAAAATTGCAGGCCTAGATCGTTATATTGGACAGGTTTAAAACAAATAGGGGACTTTATTTCGTATTTTTTGACCAAGGCAACTTTTTTTTTAATAATAAGCACACACTCAAAGGGATATATTACCCTTATTATGTAGCCACAGTGTGAGCAATAGGAAAGGGAGAGAGGGTTTGAAAGGAGATGTCGGTGCACATTGGTTTTGAATTCCTGAATATTGCAATAGCTTGGAAAGACAGAGTGTGGCAAGGTACTTCACATTCGCATAGTACAGCTAAAGAACGAATCTCTGTACTTGACAGTACGACGAAGTTGGGTTTGAGGGTATATGGATGAGCATTCCTAGAAGCGCGAGTATTACGGTTGAACTGTTTAAGGGTAGGAATGCAGCTGGCTATTTCTCTAGAGCATAAACCATTAAAATAACTGCAAAACAGGGTGAGAGAAGAAACATTTCGACGATGTTAGTGACGTAAATGATCTTATGATGGTAATATCACCAATCAATCTAAATGCTCTACGTTCAATACTATCCAAGAGGTTTAAGTAAGTTGCAGGAGCACCAGCCCAGATATGGGAGTTATACTTAAGCTTTGGACGTAAATAAGTCTTGTAACAGCCAGATCAGAGGGGGAGAAAAACTTCTGGCATCGCCTCAGAAAATCCAAACATCTTGCAGCATTTTTGGCGACATCGTGTATGTGATCGTTCCACAAAAGGTGGTTAGTGATACACATACCGAGAATATCAAGATGTTCAGTTTTCTCTATGCAAGTGCAATTTATGGATATTGACAGAGAGGGTATATTTCGCTTTAACGATACAAGACAGCATTGCGTTTTCGGAGCATAAAATTCCACGCGGTTTCTCATTCCCTATTGTACAATGCTGTTTAGGTCGGAATTTAAGAAGAAGAGGGGTGTGAATCTGAAAACGAATATGAAAAGCTAAGAGTACTATCGTCAGCGAAACAATGTATTGGATTAGATGTTGCAGACAGGAGATCATTAATAAAAATGAGGAAGAATGTTGGAGATAAAACAGAGCCCTGGGGCACACCAGCATTTATTTTGTGGTTTTCAGACTTGAATCCATCCAATACAACTTGTATTGAACGATTCGAAAGGTAATTACTAATTCAATGAAGGAGGGATTCATGAAAACCGAAAGCACGCATTTTCGATAAGAGAGCCTGATGCCAAAACCCTATCAAATGCTTTTGAGATATCTAGTGCAATAATCTTACTTTCTCCAAAACTATGTAAAGATTTGTTCCACTGTTCGGTGAGATGAACCATGAGATTACCAGTGGACCGTTCTTCAAGATATTTCTTGAGATGATAATTAATCAGCGTTTCCATGACCTTGGAAAGAAGGGACGTAAGTGCAATCGGTCGGTTTTGCCAGCGATAAAGAACACCTCTTCAGAACAATAGCGGGGATACCATCCGGACCAGCAGATTTATGTTTGTTAAGATTTTTTAGGACTCTCGCTACAGTACGAGTGCGAAAAAAGATTTGCCCCATAGAATCATTAACTGGATCAAGTACAGGCGGAGTCATAACACTCACTGGCAGCGTTGAATTGGCGTCGAACTGCCTAGCAAAGTCATTCACAACGAGCGTAGGAACCAAGTAAGAGGAAGAATTCTTCATATTTTTACAAATGACCAAAAATTTTTACTGCCTTTGGGACATTGCAGTATTTTTTGCCGTAATTTTTGGTCATGCAAAAATTTGGTCCGTCGGATATGGGCGTTGCAGGGCTTCCTGGCTTGCTTGAACTTATTTCGGTTTTCCTCAGTTGGATTGGCTTTAAAACAACGGAAACTTACCTTCTTAACCCTAATAACCTCTTTGCAGCTCGCATCGAACCATGCGTTTTCCTTAGGTCTTTTAACCCTATTCGGGATAAAAGTTCTCATTCCCAGGAAAATCAAACTTGTGATCATATCAGCGCTGGCGTCAACGTCACTATCGAGGAAGCATAGTGACCAGTTAAAGATCCTGAAGTAATTATTGAGGACGTCCCAGTTGGCTTTCTCGTATTGCCAAACGGTTCTCTTAGGAGCTCTTTCTTTAACTGGAGAGTTTTTACACGATAAATTTGCTGATATGACACAATGGTCAGATGTGCCTAGACGAGATAGAACACTAATAGTGTACTTACCAGGGTCAGAGGTAAGAAACAAGTCAAGAGTGTTTTCTGCTCGACCACGTCCGATATTCGAGTGGGCTCGTTGACTAGCTGAGTTAGGTGCTTTAACTCAGCGAAGATCTCAGCACACACTCCTTCTGGTGTTGACTGGCCCGAATGTTGAAGCCATGAATAATTGTGTACATTGAAATCACCCGTAACAACGATTTCAGTGCGAGGATAGGACGAAACAATTCTTTGGATCGAATCAGACAAAGCATCAAATTCACGAGAAGTTGACACTCTGTCTAGATTGGGGCTTCGATAAAGAAAGCAATAGTGAATGATTTGCCTATTCACGGAAAATTTAAACCACATAAAATTGAAAAAAGAATTGGTGCAGAGACCATATTGTGGCAAAAACTGATAAGCAACATCATTCCTAATGTATATGGCGAGACCATGGTGGGAAAAGAATAATGGCACCAAGTTATCCCCTTGAATAAAGAATTCAGTGGGATCGGAATCCTTACCCACTTGTGTTTCACTTAGTGCCAATACAGCTGGCCTGTTTTAAGCAGTATGGGAGTACACAGAAAGAAAATTCGTTCTAAGCCCACGAATATTACAATAATCTACCCTGAGATTTCCAGCCATTGCAAATAAAACAATCACAAAAAACCAAAACAGACAAAGACTATAAGAAAAATATTACTGAGTTGAGCCACAGAATTCTATTCGATACACGCGACTACTAGTTTTATGCCTTAGTAGTGACAAGAATCAAATGCAGCCCTGTTAATGCAAAACAGTAAATTTTTTGTTGTCAACAATCTGTTATCAATGATGACGTAGTCTGTGTATCCATTGCATTAGTTATTGAACACAATGCAATTTGATACACATGCTAAGCAATGCGACTGTGCGAGAAAAGGGGAAAGTGAAGGATGCTACTCACTGTGCTATGTTGAGTTGGCTTATCTTGTTTTTTTATTTTTGTGTTTTTTTCTTCACTGTTAATATTTTATTTGCTATTTTTTTGTTTTATTTTGTTATTGTTTATTTGTTTTTTTTTTTTGTTTCAAATCAAATGGGGTGGCGCAACAGTCCGTTGTGAACCAGGGCCTAGTGACTTACAACTCTCAACCATTCCTGTGTGCGAGTACTGTTGTCAGGAATGGAAGGGACCTACAATTTTATGCCGAATCCGAACGGCTAGTTTGAGAAAGCACTTTTTCATGACAAGAATTACTCTTGAAGGATTTGTCAATTCCTCGCAAGAGGCAGTACCCGCGAAAATTATTTTTTAAATTAAGGTGGCACAGGCAGGGATTGAACCCAAGACCCATTGCATGACAGTCCAACGCACTAACCATCATGCCACGGGTACTAACTGTTTTTTTTGTTTGTTAACATTTAAAATATATGAGAAACAATTAGACAAATATCACGATTAGCCACAAGACTCGAACAAGACGCGCATGGGTAACGGACGCACAACACAGAGGGGACCTTCCCCAACGAAAGTTCACTGACAACTCGATAATTCTTCATTAATTTTAAACTTTGACCTTTATGTTCTAAGAGCCGGCATAAAATTTTGGGAGTAGATTGATAACCAAAATTCTTTGATGTGAATGTAAAACACGCATCACTATATTAAATTCAACCGTCTAGCAGGTTTTCCTGCAGCCGTCTCCGGGGGTAAGAGTTCGAAAATGGTAATTTGTCCGATTTTGAAGTCGACGTGACAAAAATATTTGTCCGAGACGTTACGGTTGCAGCATTCTACTTGCTAAATTTTTTAAATGTGTTTTTCAGCTAAAAAAAAACTCCAAAAACTTGTTTCCTATATAGGATTTTAGGTGATGTGTATCTTAGACGATCTTAGGATTGCATTTTTAATTTGAGGCATAACCAATGAATACAAAAATTATATCAAATTAATTGAAAATCATTCATTAATATCTTAACTTTCAGTGTTTGCATTTTCATTTCCGTTTACACAGCAATTTTCGATGGTTCCTCGGACCAAAATTCCGGTAAACGATTTCAGTTTCAGTACAATGTTACCTTCCATTGTCCAACCACAGTAAAATGGAAAAAGCTGTATTGCGGCATTTTGCCAAATTTTTCATATGTTAGTTGAAACGATCTATTTGTTGAAATAAAACGCTTCTACTTGGCGGTATATAATTTAGTTAATGTCTAACAAAAATATTTAAAATTCTTATTTAACTACATTTTTGTAATCAGAGGATTTTTTCTGATTTTCTTATGGATCAAAAATACTAGTTTTTTATATGTTTTTACTTTTATAAAACAATAAGATCACTTTAGGAAGTAAATTTAAATTATTTTTATAATTTTACAATTAATTCTAAGAATAATGAGTAGATCTCTCAAGTTGATTGCAAAAGCAATTGACCGCTGTGAGCAAAACAACCTCCAGAGAAGACTGAAAGATCATTTGCGCCTCAAAGAAAAGATCGTTACAAGTCTTTAAAGGAATTAAGAAACAAACTTTTAATAACTTCCAGAACTGTCCGTAGAAGACTTGTTGAAGCTAAAATGCTCAGAAGGATCGCAACAATGGTGCCCTTTCTAAGGAAAAAAAATATAGTATCGAGGTTTAAATTCGCTCACAATAATTTTTTTTGTAGTGGTCCATAAGGAGGCAAAAGGTGGAGCAATGTTTTCTGGATGGACAAAACAAAGTAAATTTGTTCTAAGTGATGGCAGACAAACCTTTAAAAGGCTTTCTTTGAAAGAACTTAATCCCAAATACATCCAGAAAACGGTCAAGAATGGCGGAGGCAGTATCATATTTGTGGATTAGTTTTAATTTGGTATGGCGTTTTAAAAATACATTTGATTGGGGGTAAAATGGATTAAAATATCAAGGTGAATATCATAAAAGGAACGATAACATGCCTCTCAAATGTGTTCTAAAGAGGACAACCACCCTAAGCAGACATCGAAATCTGCTCAAAAGTATTTTAAAGACCAACAAATCTGCGTATTGGGATATCCAACCCAATCCCGGACTTAAATCCCGTAGAACATTTTAGGGGAGATTTAAAATGTGCGATTTGGAAACATTTAACAAAAAATTAAGCCGAACTGGTTCAACAGGAGTGGTACAATATTTCAATTGACAGATGCCGCCATTATTTGACTCAATGTCCAACAATTGTAACTCTCTAATTAAAGCTGAAGGCCAGGCTACCAGATTTTACAATAATTTATAAATCCAGAATAGCATTGCATTTAATTTTTTTTTTAATCTGTGTATCTATTTTAATGTCCACGAAATTTGTTCCTTTTTTTTACATTACTGTATGTAAAATATTTTAAGTTATAATTTCACTATAAATAATGGGTAATTTTAGTTTCCATACGTCCGTACGTTCCCGACGTTTTTTTCGTTGTCCATAGCTCAAGAACTAGAAGAGATATCGACTTCAAATAAATTTTGTTATACAGATAAAAAGGCACAAAGATGCAGAAAGGGCTCTCAAGAAACTGCTTGGGCGTTTTTTTCACCATAGCATTTAAAAAAAAATGTTGGTTAACCCTAAATATCTTACGAACAAAATACGCTAGGCACTTGAATTAAATTAAAGTTGGCAAAAATTGAATTGCGAATCAAATATCTCTTCAAAAATTTTAAATTATGGCTTTCAACTCATTTTAACTTATAAGAAATATTGTTTTTAACATTCCGCAAATTTTAAGAAAAATCGAATTGACATTTTTTTTAAATTAAAAACCTGGAAAATATCTTTTCAAAACTACTTTTATCTTTTAAAAAATATTACTGTCAACACTCAGTGAAATTTTGATGAAAATCTAATAGACAGTTTTTTTACAAAAAAATAAAAACCTTAACAAAAAAAACTAAAACTTGGTAAAAATTTACTTACGACTCAAAAAGCTTTTAAAAATTAAAAATATTGTCTCAAACTCTTTTTATTACACAGAAAATATTGTTTTCGATATTCAGTAGTTTTTTTTATAAAAATCCAACAGTCCGTTTTTTCATAAGAAAAATGAAATCTTCAAAAAATAGTACGAAAATTTGGTAAAAAATGATGTTCGCTTCTTGATATCTCTCAAATTAATTTCATTCATGCAATTTTTTAAAAATTTAAGCAATGCTGCTAAAATTGGTAAAAATTTGTTTTCGACTAGAAATTTATTTACCAAAACTAGATTTTAAAAATAACATATTTCTTAATATGAAAAATATTGTTGGTAATTTTAAAATTCTTAAGAATAATTCAGGTAACAACTTTTCTTACCCAAAAAGAAAACCTACGAACTTTTAAGCAATACAAATAGACAGACGGGATGGGAAGTTAGCAGTGTGGGTCGCATCCCAGCCTCTTTTTTTAAGTTATTCTAAGAAAACTTGTTGTAATTAAAAACGAATCAATAATTTTTTTTTTGAAAAATTTAATTTTTGACAAAAAAAAACCTTCAATAAATTTGTATGCTCACATGGGTCTTCTGTGGACTTGTTGCTACTTGAAGCGTTCAGAATGAGAAGGGGTAAGGTGACAACTTAAATTTTGGTCGTATTGGCTTTTTTCTAGTCCCATTAGTTTCGAAGTTAGCCTCAAATAAAGTGGATAACTAAAGTTTTGTTTTTATATTTCGTATGGCATAAAGGTTATAAAATCACTTAACACTTTTAGGAGCCCAGAACGAATTTTGTGTGCATATTTTGTTTGCAAAGAAGGGTTAGCTGCATACCGCTTTTATCGAATAAAAAAAAATCTCTTCTTCCTGTCGATTTGACTGTTCCAATAAAATTGACTTGGAAAAACGAGAGGAGTTATTAGATAATTTTATAAACTCGATATTAATTCAAAAAATGCTTTACTTTTCAAAACATTCTAAAAAAAATCTAAACCAAACAGCAATCTACAACGAAATTTGACTTACCAGTATTCAGTAATTTTTAACGGAAAAAGTGAATGAATTTGCAAAAGTGCTCTTTGTTTTCTTTACCAGGTTGGCAAAAATAAAATTGAGCTTATCCAAAATAAGTTAAAAGAATGTGAATAGGTCATCATTGGATAAAAGAGGACGATACGTTTTACGCCCAAAAATATAACCAAATTTCCACCCGAGGATTCGCATTACTCGAGAAACAAGAACCTTTCCAAACGATATCTTTCACCATTACTGAATACCTCAAAAATGTACCGTCTTTATATAGAAGAATGTCTCAAAAGAGCTTCGAGAGAAAAATTCTTTGGGTGATTTTTGCTCCCGTACGCATAGATGGAGAATGGAGGAGAAGATATAACGCCGAACTATACGGGCTGTACAGCGACACTGACCTAGTTAGCAGAATTAAAGTCCAACGGCTTAGATGGCAGGTGGTGCACCCAGGTGGGAGAGGACCTCAACCAACTTGGCGTGCGAAACTGGAGACAGCTAGCTAGGGACCGAGCTGGCTAGAGACGCTTGTTGGTTGAGGCCCAGGTCCGCCCGGACTGTAGCGCCACCATAAGTAAGTAAGTCTTAAAAGATTAAAAAAAAAAGATGAAGAATTTGTTCTTAAAGAATATTTTTACAGACACATTTTTGAAACAAAGTTCAATCATGTGATGCTGGAAACAATACCACAAAACACAGATTGAGCTATAAAGCTGGTTTTGAGACACAAGAAAAAGATCGTACAAAATGCACGAATAGATTCAAATATCTTATATATAACGGTAGACCTACAACAAACTATGATTCTAGCCAGATTAACGATATCTAAGGCTTTTTACTTACGTCAAATGTGGTTTTACAACTTGGGTATCCATTGCATTACATCAGATGGAGAAAAACCCAACATGTTAACATGGACCGAAGATATGGCCGATCGAGGAAGCACGGAGGTTATAAGCTCATTTTGGACTTTCCTTCAACAAAATGCATCGGTTAGTAGTAGAAGACATCTTGTAGTTTGGTCGGATTCGTGTGCTGGTCACAATAAAAATTTCAATATGATTTGTCTATACCAGGCACTTATTTTACAAGGCCTTTTTTGATGTTATTGACCACAAATTCCCAGAAGTGGGCCATGCCTACTTGGACCGTGATCGTGATTTCGGGAGAATTGAAAAAGATTTGAAAGTACCAACAACACCGTAGTAGTAGACATGGAAAATCATTTTCGTACTCTTCCTGACTTGTAAAAAAAATGAGCATCACAATTTCCACAAAAAATAAGGAAGATGACAAAATTTTATTACGCTATAACATTAAGTGGATACGAGTCCAAGAATATGGATCCTATCTATACAAATAGTTCTATGATGAAAGCTTCCCATTCAAGAAAGTTGTTCTAGCCAAAATTAGTAAGATTTCGAACAAAGACCAAGACTTCTTACCAAGAGAAAAGAAAACAAAAATGTTTTCATCTGACAAAATTAAAAATTTAATTGACCATATGAAATTTGTATGACAGGAACTTCGTTGGTTCTATTAAAAGGAAATAGCTCTGGTGTTAAGTTAAGAAAATAAAAATAACCCTTACCCCATTCATACAAAAAAAAAAATTAAATAAAAATAATTTTTAAGCATAAAGGCGCTAAGAACATTATTTTGTCAAAAACAACACTTTGTAATGAATTTTAATAAAATGTTTTGCTATACCTAAACTTCTTTTAAAGCTCTTTTTTAAGTCTTTTTTAAATCTCCATCATTTTCAGACAAAAAGTTATAAACCAAAAACTTAAACTTTAAACGAAGATTACTCGAAATTCGAAATATGTTACTTAACCCCTCTCTCTCAACCAGAGTCGGGAGGGGAGGGCAACTGGGGCGAACGCCCCGGAGCTCCACAAACGGGAGGCCCCTACAAAAGAGGCTTGCAAAATTAAAATTAATAAACACTAGTAAACATCTTTTTATTTGATATCTTTTTTTTTTGCTGTTTTACCTTTACCTACAGCCTGCAGTACTTTGAACATAAATGATTATTTAATTATATTAATCTTAAATAATAGAAATCATTGATCTATATAAAATAATAATTATTCTTCGATTTCGTGCACTAGAATCATTGAAATCATTCTTGGAATCCAAACGAAATGATTTTGATAAATACAAGGAAGCAGCCAAAAAATATCCCATACTGATGAATATGTACAATAACGCACCCGCACCAGAACGAGAAATGTGAGGTTAAATCGCCTAGATCACCGAAGGAAAAGTAATCGCCTTCATCGCAGTGATCGACCATCTATCCGTTTCTCTTACTAAAAGATGCATGCCTATGAAGCTGTACGTCCGAGATTTGGATTCCTGAATCACACGAGGAGATGGATGCTGAAAATTTGCACGCTGCAACAGAGGCATTGGTGAAAGTGCATCCGGATGATTTAGAGCCTAGTCTTGGTAATGAGTTGGTTCAACTTGTGTCTTTGATTGCCTCATACAAAAGGGAAAAGGACTATGGAACAGATCAATTTTCGAAAATCAAAATTTCACCGAAAAAAGCTCGAAAGGTTCCGTTCGTAAACCCTAAAATTTAATTTTACATAATTCTTTTTTCCGTTTTTATTTATGTGTTTGTTCAATAATAAAGGAATCTACTTGGTTTCACGAAAAATCTCGAGTGAAAAAAAATGGTTTACTTTATTTTGAAAATAATTCGGGCTCAGGGGGCCTCCGCTTCTTTAATGCCCCGAGGCCTCTGGACCTATAAATCCGGCCCTGCTCCCAACGGTTCACTTGTTAACAACAATGACCTGAGTTCAATGACTATACAAGTTTTCAACGATTTTTGAACTATTCCCAAATTTTAAAAATTAATAGGTATCTATTTTGATTGATTTAGGTATAGGTTTTACTTTAGGACTTAGTAGTTAACAATTTAATATGGAATAAGTCTCAATTTTTGAAAGAGTTGCCTCATATTGCTCCCGAAAATTATAGATACTATGAGGTAAGCAATTTTACTATAAAAAAGATAACCAATTGGATGTTCTAATAATTGTGATCTGGAACTTTAAACAGAACGAAGCTCTGTATATTCTTGTTTTTAAAGTACATGTCTAGGGAATATTTATAAAATATTATAGGTAGGTATTATAAATAATATGTAAAGTAGGATGATAAAATGCTTAAATATACCAAAAAAAAAACACTTACCGTTGGCACAAAATGAAAAATAAACTTTAGTCCATGTCATCTGCATCCGCATCTGTTAATATGTTAGGTGTCTTCATATGTACATATGTAGGTCCATCCATATATGTATGTAAATAAATCTATAAAAGATATAAAAAAATAAACAAACAATAATCAATCAATTTTCTTGTTGTCTGGTTGCAAGTCAAATGATTAGGTTATGAACGCTAAAGCACCTACTTACTGACCTATCTCCTTTTAAATTCAATACTTTGGCTTACAAAATGCATGCATATATAATCCCATTTTCCCATTGTTCTAACTTACCAGATTGTTGCAATCTTGAACATCGATAATTTCAAATTATTTGAAAATCCATTTTAAATTCAACCGATGTTTTTTTGTAGCATTGATACGAAGACGAATTGAAACACCAATCTGCGAACGGCTGCCGATGAAAGATTTCTTTGGTTATGATCTACAAACAATTATCATGGATTATTTATTGCAAATAATTGTTTCATTACAAATATTTTCAAGTAATGAATACCTACCTTTCATCTTAACAAAAGATTTAATTCGAACAAAAATTGAGCTTTAACAGAGAACTGAGATAATTAACTAATAGATTGCGATTGCGCCTTTCACTTGTTGCTCGTTGAAAAGCATGAAGCAGCAAACAAATGCGAGTGTGATTTGTGAGGTGAGTTTTTCTGGGTGGTGTGGTGGATATATTGTGCTTTTGTTTTAATGGGGGATTCACATTGTAAAGTTTGTTTGACAAATGGGGCTTAATTGCCTAGAATTTAAAAGTGCAAACGCTTGATGTAATTTATTGTTAAATATAATGAATGGAGAGGTCAATTTATTGATTTAACAAAAATATTACAGAACACGAACGCAAGTTGTCAAACCTAAGGGACATTTAATTTTCGAGGAAGATTTCAAGCAGTGCAAGACGCAAAAAAATAAAGTTATAAGGACTGTTGTTATGGACAAGAAGATATTTCAAGGGCAATTTTGAGATCATTTATTTTTACTACAGACTTGAAAAATACAGGGGTGGAATCGACTAAAGTGCTTTTTGATAAATGACAATCAAAATAAATGAATTTGATCTTTGTTAGGTGATAGTCAAATTGATACCTGAAAAGCTGTCACAACAAAAATTTGATAGTCATTTTCAAATTTGTTTATTCCAAACAAACGACTGGAACATTTTCTTAGTTAGTTTTCGTTCAAAAAACACATTCCTGAAAAAAATGAAGAAAAGTAAGAATATTATACAAACACAGCAAGTTTTATTTAGATGTTTTATAGAAATCAATTTCAAATTTCACCATGGCAACAATAAATTTTGACAATTTGAATCTGAAATTGTTCAATCGACTTGAATTGAGTGGAATCATTTTACGCAGACGGAATTAAAATGATAGTCAATTTGACTATAAAAATATGATAGTCAGTTATCACCTTAGACGATTCCACCCAAGATTAAAGAAATTTCGCTATCTTTTTAAAATGTCAAAATTCAAATAAGAATTCTTGATTGACAAAGTAATTGGGGATTGTTTCAATCCATCAAATATTCACTCAACTACATCCATCGTAAAGCTTAGGGAGTTTTGAGAAAATATAAATTTTGTCATTTGCATAACATTTCATTTAATTTTTGCAGACAATAGACTTGAGGAGTTTTTGAAGATCGACGACGATATATTTACATATTTGAAAACATGTTTAACAATATTAACCTCCTTTTTAGAGAAATGCTATTTTTTGGTCTAGTAGTTCACAATAAATAGAGAATTAGGTTAAGGCTTTCTCGGCGGGAGCGTTGCGTTTGTAAAGTTATTCTATTATGAGCTGCTTTAAAAAAATATAAGCTTTCAAACGATTTTTTTCAAATTTAATTTTGGTATTCGGCATGCAATGTTCTTTCTTAAGTGTAAAACAAAAGTTGATATTTCTTTTGTTGAAGGAAATGTTGTTTAAGGAAAAAATGTAAGCAATTTAGTTGAAAGAACACTACAACTTTAATGTGACTTAAATTAATAAGTACTCCCGTTGTGCGTTTTATATACAGAGGTGGAATTGGCTAAGCTGATTGTTGATAATTGACAATCAAAATAAACGAATTTGATCTTTGTTAGGTGATAGTCAAAGTGATACCTAAAAAGCTGTTACAACAAAAATGTGATAGTCGTTTTCAAATAAATATGTTTATTCCGAATAAAGCTACCAGACGCTTACACAAAGGACTTGAACATTTTCTTAGATAGCTATTTTTCGTTCAAAAGAAAAAGCTTACGAGATTCAAACAAAATCAAGAAAAGTAAGTATTAAATACAAACATAGTCAATTTAATACTTTTATTTCAATCGAATTGAATTGAGTTGAATCATTTTACACAGACGAAATGAAACTGATAGTCAATTTGACTATCAAAAATATGATAACCAAACCGTAGAGTGAATTTGACATTAACTCGTAAGTATATGAAAATTCAAATTTTTATATTGCTTAAATATCAAATCCAGAAGCAAAGTACATATCTCATCTTTTTAGAATCAAAGCTGTTATTTTATCACAATCAAACAATTTCATAAGAATAGAGAAAATAGTCTGATGAAGATCCAAATGAATCGGTCGAGTTCAATCAAATATGATTCTTACATGAGTCTTTAATTTAATCCAGGTTTTCACTGTTCACATTCGTTATCTACTATTTATATATGTACCTTAGCTTAGAGATTTAATATAAGAACATTTGAGCTGATTACTGACCTGCATTCTGACCTCAAATTTGTAATGCATTGCCGTTATTATAAAACTTTTTGCCGTTATTTTTGCTTATGAGATCTTATAATAAACCTGTATGTAATATGTAAAATCTGATAACAAATGAAGATTATTATAAAGTACTTATAAGCATTATGATGTACCTTAACTGTTATATATGTATTTCGTTAATCAAAGCTTTCATTTCATATAAGAAGATATTTAAATAATTAGTGATGTCCCATTTGGCTGCAGTTTATTATCGACAGTCTATAGTTCAACTATTGAAACTGAATTCAAATCACACTTTAAATAATGTTCAGCAAAAAGTCTGCCTTTTTATTAGCGTTTATATTTTATTCTGTTTGCTGTTTGAATTTTGGAACTTCATCTGTTGTAAGTAGAATATCTGAAGGTATGAAATTATTGTATAGATATTGTGAAACTTAAGTAGTCCTACGGAGTGATGGTTAGTGCTTTGGAATGTCATGCCAATGGGTGGTCTTGCGTTCAAACCCTGCCTGTGCCAACTTAAGTTTTTTCACGGGTACTGTCTCTTTCGCGAAATTGACAAACCCTCCAAGAGTAATTCTTGTCATAAAACGTGCTTTAAAAAATTAGACGCTTGGGTTCGGCGGATTCAAAACTGTAGGTCAATTCTGTAGTACGGGGCGACGCGACGCCTAGTGGTTACGGCGATATTAGCTGGAGCTTACTTAACTTATGTAAATAAAACCTCCAATGCCATATTACGGCTGCGTTAAATGTCACAAAAAATCGATCCACGATAACACTTTAGGTTTTTATAAAAAGGTGGTGTAACAAATATTATATAATAACTTCTGAAGGTCGAATTGTCAATTGAAAATTTGTATGACATTTTGGTTTGATTTACTTTATAGGTTAACAAACGTCACATTCCCCTAACTTTACTGATGATTCCCAGGTTATAATAGGGGTCTTAATTACCAATAGATTTATATCTGAATATTCAATTTCAAGTGACATATTTTTATAGTATGATATTTATAATTATAATTATAAGATTAAAAAGTTTGTTATATCTTTCTAGGTCGCCCCTTACCCATACACAGGATATATTTATCCTAGTTGGTGGTTTGGTTTATACCCTGGATATTATCCCTATGGATATGCATATGGATACGGATACGGATATGGGAACGAAATCTGTGGAAACAATTGCTTTACAACATGTCAAACTCCATGTCTGACACCTTGTGTGTTTAATACTATTTGCTGTTGTTAAGGATAAACACGCGGCCACACTTGGAAATATCTCTACTAACCAGTTATCGTTACTCACAAGCTTATGAAACAAAGCAAGTCAACTTTCTTATCTTTTCCAGATCCAATTCAGTTAAATATGAAAAGTTGAGGTGGTCGCAATGTGAACTAAATTTAAACTCGGATTATTTTTATAAATAAAACGAGACAATTTTTAAAAATGTCTGGTTTTGCTTTAAATTAAATCCACTTTGAAAATTCTATTGAAAATTGAAAATACATCAGCTTCTTGTTAAATGATATTTTTTAAATGATTAAAATAAGTAACAAGGTTCTATAGCTTCCTACATAAAAGAGGGCTAAATCGAATCGAATACAAGAATTTCTTATACGAACACTGGTAGAATAAAACAAAGTTAACAACAATAATGCTACCAAAATAAATAAAAAAATATACTTCAAATGTTTGCATTCAAATTTAAGCAAAATTAAACACTGTGCCTAAATATAAATGATTTTTAGTGAAGATAATAGATTCGTAATTAATAATTATACAAACACATCTTATCTTTAGCATTTGTCTAAACAAAACTGTTAAAAGATAAAGTAAACAAAATAAGTACAGAAATAAAGTCAAACAATTGATTACTATAAAAGATCAATTTATTTTAAAAAATAATCCAGTATCTACTTGCAAACGGTTAAACTAAAATGTCATTCAAGTTTTTAGTGTTTTTTGCTACAGTAGTAGCTGTTGTTGAATTTTCCGAGAGTCGTGTTCGAAAGAACGAAATTCATGCTGTGAAGTCAATTGAAGAGCCTGATCTCGATCCTACCAAGTCACAAGATCTTTTGAAGAATCCAATTCCAAATTTTTTACTGAAGTCAATTGAAGAGCCTGATCTAGATCCTACCAAGTCACAAGATCTCCTAAATAATCCAATTAAATGGCATTTGATGAACTCAATTGAAGAGCCTGATCTAGATCCTACCAAGTCACAAGATCTTCTGAAGGATCCAATTCCAAAGTTTTTACTGAAGTCAATTGAAGAATCTGATCTAGATCCAATCAAATTACTGGATCTTCTGAAGAATCCCATTTTAAGACGTTTTGTGGGGTCAGTTGAGGAATCTGATCTAGATACTACGAAGTCACAAGATCTTCTGAACAATCCAATTCCAAAGTTTCCACTGAAGTCAATTGAAGAGCCTGATCTAGATCCTACCAAGTCACAAGATCTCCTAAATAATCCAATTAAATGGCATTTGATGAAATCAATTGAAGAGCCTGATCTAGATCCTACCAAGTCACAAGATCTTCTGAAGGATCCAATTCCAAAGTTTTTACTGAAGTCAATTGAAGAATCTGATCTAGATCCTACCAAGTCACAAGATCTTCTGAATAATCCAATTAAATGGCATTTGATGAAATCAATTGAAGAGCCTGATGTAGATCCTACCAAGTCACAAGATCTTCTGAAGGATCCAATTCCTAAGTTTTTACTGAAGTCAATTGAAGAATCTGATCTAGATCCCATCAAATTACTGGACTTTCTGAAGAATCACATTTTAAGACGTTTTGTGGGGTCAGTTGAGGAATCTGATCTAGATCCTACCAAGTCACAAGATCTTCTGAACAATCCAATTAAATGGCATTTGATGAAATCAATTGAAGAGCCTGATTTAGATCCTACGAAGTCACAAGATCTTCTCAAGAATCCAATTCCAAAGTTTTTACTGAAGTCAATTGAAGAGCCTGATCTAGATCCTACCAAGTCACAAGACCTTCTCAAGAATCCAATTCCAAAGCTTATACTGAAGTCATTTGAAGAGTCTGATTTAGATCCCATCAAGTTACTAGACCTTCTGAAGAATCCTATTCCAAGACGGTTTGTGAGGTCAATTGAAGAGTCTGATCTAGATCCTACAAAATCACAAGATCTTCTGATGAAACCAATTCCAAGGCATTCCGTGAAGTCAATTGAAGAAACTGATCTGGATCCTACCAAAGCGCAAGATCTTCTCAAGTATCCTATACCGTTTTAAATACACTTTTCCAGTTGCACGTTAAACGTCTAAAAAAGATAATGTTCAAAAAAATGATATTATATTAAAAGTGGTTTGAATTAAATGATAATAAAATATAGATTTTTTAATTGCTTATCTTGCGAATTTAAAAATTTGAAATACAAGTATCTATAAAAAACAAATCATTCCGTTATCAAAATAACACTTAAGAAATAATTAAATATACTCCTTTATTAAATTCAAATACAACTATAGATGTCACTTTGACGTTGATGGATTCGTTGTCGTCTATTGGCGTTTTTCTTTTTTAGTTCAGAGCTGAGCACGGAGCAGACTCTGAGCGAACAGAGTAGAGTAGAGTAGAGTTCCGAGCAATGTATGTTCAGAGCTCTCTGATTGAGCAACTTGAGCACTAAACTGTCATGATTTCAAATGTCGTCTGTTTGAAGTCGTTCAAAATTTTCTTTAATCAAATTTATTAAATAAGACAGTCAGAGCTTTGGTCATAAAAATGCTATATGCAATTAGTTTTTTTTTCTAATTATCTTTCCTTCTGCACTCGAGCGACCAGCCTCTTCCGCCATTTTTATTGTTTTGACAATGATTTTTTTTAATTTTCCGGCTTTCAAATATCAAATTTTTTGTTATAAGTTTTTATAATAGATTAATGAGATAAATAATAAATCATTTCCTGAATCAAATGTTTAGTTTTTTTTTAACAAAACCATGAAAAATAGAGAGGGTATTAAATAAAAAACAAATACTTGTTTGTAAACAACTAATTCACTTTGACAGTTTAACACTACAATTCGGAACTATTTGACACTTTACCAATGAGTTTAGAAACGATGTGATGACGTCATATTGTTATAAATCGTAGCAATGATAACGTTAAGGAACGACAAAAGTAACTATTGTTAACTATAGTTGGAAGAAGAAAACAAGAACAGATCTCTTACACGATTTCCGATTGGTTGACAGATCAACATTTTTTAAGGATAAATCACATTTTGCAACTTTGCTAACATACAAGATATGTTAGCAAGCCTAATATCAATGAACTAGAAATAAAAATAATTTAGCGGAGTCCAATCCCTCTAAGCATCTTGGATAATTAGGCAATTTGGTTCACACACAATAACAAAAATTGCACAGTCATCTTATTTTTTTGAAATATCATCATGAAACGTATGGACGTCATAAATAAGAAAATCAACGAAACTTCAATATTTAGCAATAACAAAAATGATGATGGAGCTGATCTGATTTGAGCTTCCGAGTTCAGTTTAATTGATGTTTACATCTTTTAAAAAAAGCTTTCTTCTTTAATCAGATGTGAAATTTCGTCAGAACAACAAAATTCTAACATCTTAAAGCTAAGAGATCTTCTATACCTATGTATGTAAAGATGTGTACAATTGTAAATGATAAGATAAGAATGCCTCGCTAATGTCGAGGTCTCGAAATCGAAGATTGCTTTATTGCAAATCATCTCAATGGAATGTCAGTCAATAGAAAGTAGTCAAATAGCAAGGATGTCAGCCTCAGCCGATAGTGTTTTTGTTTCTCGTTCTCACGGTATCTCTGCTGAAGGTGTTCGTGATCAATATGCTGATGGGAAGGCAGCTAAAGTCTGGGAAATTTTTATTGGAGATAAACGTTCTCGCACAGATAACTACAAAAAATTCTTAATAGATTTATTGAAGGCGAAAGGATGCAAGAGATTGTTAGATGTTGCTTGCGGAACGGGGTAAATTTAATTTTTCAAACTACAAACAGAAGTTTGTTGTTAAACTTAATTTTCAGAGTCGACTCAATAATGCTTTTAGAAGAGGGTTTTGAAGTGGTCTCAGTAGATGCATCGGATAAGATGCTGAAGTATGCCCTTAAGGAGCGCTGGAATCGTCGCAAGGAACCAGCGTTTGACAAATGGGGTATGTATATTTCCAATTGAATTTTTGGAATGATTCCTATCAAAAATGGAAACATTTCTACTCCTAATCTTTCTTATGAGCTTGTCATTTTTTGAACTACATAGAATTTTAATTTCTGAATTTATGTTTGACACTTGATGTGTTTTGTATATCTACAGTTATTGAAGAAGCTAATTGGTTGACTTTGTATGATGACATTCAACATGAAGTCAAGGATGGATTTGATGCTGTCATCTGTTTAGGTAACTCTTTTGCACACATGATGGATTCGTTTGGTGATCAGCGTGAACAAAAGACAGCAATAAATAATTTCCGCAAGTGCTTGAAGGTCGGTGGAATGCTTTTGATCGATCATAGAAATTATGACAATATTCTCCAAAGTGGGTCAACACCAGCCAAGAGTTTATATTACAACGTAAGTTATTGTATTACGAAGTTATTGCTGCATGTAATTCTGAACTTTAACCTTGAAAAACACATATGTACATAACATATCCACATATTTCAGTGCATCAGGGTCCTTATCAAGTTAAAAAGCTATTTGTTTGTTTAGTAGGGCTATATGATAACTTATTATTTTGACAATAAAATATTTTTAGAGGTTATCATATTTGATACGTTCTAATCAGTTTAAAAGTAAACCTAGGGTCATACAAAGAAACACATGCTCAAACAACGCCTTAAGGCTTACCGGTATTCAGTACTCATTGAAAATAAACAAGAATTAAGGTTGCGTCATTGATATTGAACGTGAACTTTGTTGACACTTAGCGTCATTGGTGACAAAAATATACAAAGTTATTTTGTATTTATTATTTTATATGCCAATTTAGAATAAATTTTATAAATGTCATAATACAAATTTCTATAATACAGTTGGTTTCAAGTTTTGTGTTTACATATATTTTTAAAAGCTTAGGTATATTGTAACTTGAAGTAAGTTAAAATGCTTAAAATTTTAGTGAACAAATAACTTGTTTTGATTTTAATATTTTTCAAATTAAAACATTATAATCTGTCAGTTCACCAGCTTTGACTTTTGACATTGATAGAATCTTACGAGGAATCCTATTAGAAAACTACCTTTGTAATTTTCTTGTTAATTTACGGAACTTTATCCCATGTACAAACTTGTGAATTCAAGAGTGGCCTTAATATTAATTGAACAAATTAAAACTCACCACATTTTAAAAAAGTCTGACAGTTCTCTCTTTGTAGATATTTATTGTTCTATTCTTTTGCACCTTTGACACTTTTCTTTTTCCACTTCTTTCACTTTTATTCTTTTGTTTAAACGAGGAAAATTTACGAATTGAACTAACCCGCTGCATTTTGTTTGTTCTGAATTTTATGTTTGCTTTTAATTATTATATTTTCGCTGCTTCCTTTTAAATACGTTTTAATTGTTCCACAAGGGATTACACTCTCTTAAGATGAAACATTTTGACGTTTTATAATATTCTCTCGCTCTCACTTCATGCTTCCCTATAAAATCTAAAATTGAATCGCCTTTAAGGATTATGATGGTGTGCTCATTTTCATTGTTTGAAATTTTAACCGCTTCATAGAAAAAATATTTGCATTATCAGTGCTCATTTCGCTCCCACTCTTTGGTTATTTTCACCATCAAGTAGGATAAAATATAGAACTGTCAATTTCAAAGTGGTTATAGTAAGTACCTATGTATGCTACTGATGGAATTGTTTGTATTTCAAAAGCAAAGTGTACGTAATTGGAAGGTCTTCCAATATTGGCAGAATTTTAGCAAACAATTTTAACCAATTTTCTAATAACAATGTAAACTACCCCTTATCTGTCAAAATTGGGAAAAAAATTGCCTATTAAATGGTAGAAAGTTTGTTTAAATGCTAACAAAATCCAGCAAGGAGATAAGCGACAAAGTCTGTATCTTCCGCTAACTCTTTAACCCGATGCTGTTTTTAGAAATAAACAAATTGTCTTGCAATAAGTCTGCCAACTGTTGTTTTCTAAAGTCTTCCAACCATGTAAACATACATTTTTTTAATAATTGGAAGACAAGCCGATTTTCTAGCAAAGAATTGAAGAATTGTGTAGTTTTTGGGAAAAAATCAACTAACCGTATAAACGGACAATTTTGATTTGAAAATAGATATAGAAAATTGGCGTTTTAATTGGAAGACTTTTGACAGTTCGGCCAATATTGGAATATCTTCCAATCATGTTTACATAGCTTTATAGCTCAGAGATGTTTGTAATCTCTTGTTTCTATTAGCCATAGACGGTCAACGCATTGACCCTTTGACGTAAAAATGGCGTCACAATCGTCAACTAAAACTACCGTCAACCCGTTCACTACCATATTAACTCTCACGTTAATACACATTTTTGAGTTTATGCGTTGGCCTTATTTGTTGACCGTTTAAGGTGTGAGTTATTGCTATTGGAACACGATGGCTCATTTTTGGGACTGTCCGTCATCGCAATGACTGTCCCAACATTGAGAGGGCAGAATTTAATACTGAGTCAAGGCATATTTTTAAACTATTGAAAAATTTATAACTTAATTTCGAATTGCAAGTCGACGTTTTAAGCATTGACGATATTAACGTAAATGGTACGAACAATCAAGAATAGATAAATGTACGAATCTGTCAATGTGACCATTTTGGAAAAGAAATTTTAAATCGATGATATATGAACTCACCACACGGTTCATAAAACTTACCTACTATGGATTATTTTTGATGTGTTATTTTAAAAATAAGCTGTTTTTGTTATATACGCATAATTTTATACGATTTTTAATAAATATAATAATTTAAAATCTATTTGTTTTAATTTTGTAGACCGCCCACACCGCTGACATAAAGACATCCGTTCTCTTCTACTGTGGTAAACCAGCATTGGTAGCAATGGACTATCAAATCGAAGCCAATAATGAAATCAGCGAATTTCGTCTATCATATTATCCCCATGAGTTAGCAAAATTCACCAGTATGCTGAAGGAAATCTTCACTGACAAAGCTGATCATAAGATTTACGGTGATTTCAAAGACCTAAATGTTATTTCAAAACCCGCATTTTATATTCATCTAATTGAAAAACTGAAATGAAATACTAAATATAAATAAAGAAAATCTTTACCATACCTGTTGTGGTTTCAATTCAATTTTAATGAATAATTAATTTACTTTCAATCAAATACAGAAATTAAAACAAAATATACTAGACATTGCTACGATGGAATTGCCACGCACTGAAATAAGCAGGCAAGGTAGCGTTTTAATTTCGAATAGCTTATTAGGTGTGCAATGGAGCTTCAGCATTGCACATAGTAAAAAATTCAAAATAAATTGAATATACAAAACCACAATGGCGGTTAGTTCGTATTTACAATCAATTTTCGAATATTATCGAGATCGAATGGATTTTATTATTGATGTTGCTATTTGTATTTTGTCCTTTGGAGCTATTCTTAATAAATATTTAATAATATAAGGAAACAGTATATAACATGAAGGAGGAGTGGAAGAGAAATATAAGTGATCAATCGGAAGATGAATAAGTAACAACACCCCTGCCCAGCCCATCGCACTATGAAAAAATATTTTAAATAAATTGATTATTTGTTCTATTTTTAATATTATTTTATTTTAATTATAAGGCTCATTAAAAATGTATGCAAATTTTTGTTTCATTTTTAAACTTATTTTGTTTTTGTTTTAAAGAAATTTCTTTTTGTCTTTCGGGAACAAAGTTCAAAGTAAAACAAAAACAAAAAAGAAAACATTTCTTTTTGAAATGTGGTGAATTTGGAAAGAATATCAAAGCTCTGCTGAAGAAAAACCAGTAATTTTATGCTTTAAATGTGATGGTAAAAATAATTGAAACAGAAGTCATATTTAAAATCGAATTCTGCCCAGCAGTTTTCTTTTACCAGTTTCTTATTCGGAATTATTTGTAAATGAGTAAGAAAATACTTAACTTTATTTGGCGCTATGTGGAACTCCTGATCATCAAGCAGATGGATTTGTCGATTCTGCTAGTTTGCGGGATCCTATACTACATCACCACTAAGCATCATTGCAGTTCCCAGAAGGGATGATGAATTTCGTTGTTCTTCTTCTTTGTTTTCTGCAACGGTTTTAAGTTATTCACTTGTCGACCTAGAACTGACGAGAAGCCCGTGTCTTCCTTTGCTGCCAAGATCGATTTACTTCTGTTTTGGCTTTGTTTGCCTGAACACATTCGAAGTCAAACCAAGGATGTGGTAGATGTGAGCATCATAGCAGCATTCCTGATGAATTGTTGACAAAGCTGCCAATAATCGTATCCATCTACATGCATCTCATTCTTGGTAAGGTTTCGCAACAGCTCTTCAGGGGTACTGGGTTGGCAAAGGCTTTGTTTTGTTTACATTTTTAATGGATATTTGCACGCATAGCTTAGCATTAACTTAGAAGTGATCTGAGTTAAGGTTTGCTGATGCGTACGAACGTCAGCAACATCTTGCAAATTTCTTCCTTGGTAGAGTCATCTCTCGCTTTCGTACAGGCATGCGCGCTGATTAGACTCAAGTGATGGAATTTGGCCGTTATGCATTTGTCGTCACTCTTTCGCTGACATCTTGAAAGCTTAAGCACTTCCCGCTAAATTACTTCCTTCTGTTTTCATATCACCTGATCACCCTTCATTTTTTTTTAAAGCGCTGTAATATGAGCTCTGATCTCAGCGTGAGCAACTCTGCTTTCCGTAGCAGATTGAGTGTAAACACAGTTCATGTGTACACAGCAGCAGGCAGAGACGACGATTGACATAGGGCAGGTTCAGACGACTTAAGGGACTTGAAAGTTAGGCAGTTTCTAGTAGCTAATTAACCAGCTGCCAAAAAAATACTTCCAATTAAGGCAACTTTATTGGAAAGTTGACTGGAAAGTTAGTCAAAAAAAATCTCCCTAACAACTATCAAGGCAAGAAGTCTAGTTCTGTCAAAAATGACAGTCGATAATGTTTTTTTTCATTCAACTCAAAGCTGACCTTTATTACTCTAAGATATATTTATTTTCTGCACAACTTCATTTGATGATTTTTCTAAAATGGTTACTTGTCAATTTGGAAAAGAAATAAGTAATATTTGATTTATTTATTTTCTTCATGTAATGCTTTCTCTAAAAGGGTTCCTTGATGACCATTAAATCTACATGACTAAGCCATCTAAATCGTTGGAATTTTATTTTACTTCACTAGGTCACTATCACTGTACAGTTCGTCTATGTATCTTTTTCATCACTCTCCTTCTATGCAGACGGGATGATGAATGTCTTATATAAGGTGACTTATATAAGAGTTCCTCGAGAGAAGACTTTCTTACCCTAATGCCTTCCAAGTCTAAAAAAGAAGCGATTTGCAAGACTCGTTCTTATTTGATTTTAGTGCTGGTGTCATTGTATACATTTAAAGTGGCGCCCTGGTGACGTGTTAACCAAGACATCTAGCTTCATTTTACTTGGTCTTGCCCTCATTGACCACTAAACCCACCTTCCCTGCTTCCGTCGTAATGCTCAGAATCTCACCACTTGCATTACGCTTTTATCTTCTAATTATGTCCATATCATCGGCGGCGTATCCGGGTAATTTGACAGACCTTTGGAAGATTATATCTCCAGTGTCGCATGATAGGGCGGGCATGGCCTTGTCTAAAATCTTTTTAGACATCAAAACCATTGGTTAGACCTTTTACGACGTGCATTCTCAATCGTTATTTTGCACAAATAGACAATTTTAACAGTTATGTACTATCATACGTGGATTTGAAATCGATGAATAGATAGTGGATACCGATTGAAGTTTGTGGGTTTGTTCCAAAATCTACCGGAATATGAATATTTGGTCAATGGTGGACTTTCTTTATTATTTTCTACAATTTTTGAATCACTACATGTATCCATTCGTATATACCTATTATGGAACTATTATTATTATTATTATTATTATTAATATTTATTAACATAAAATACAAATTCTATGCTAACAGAAAAGGGCTCTAGCTACAAAAGCTTTCCACTCTAATTTAAATTATTAGTTAATTATATTATCAAATTATTGATATGAAGGTGTTTGTCAATTTTCAATATATTTTCGACATTAATTATATTAAGAAATGAATAAATATTTTGGTCGGTTTTTAGGATGGCATTAATTTTTTTTGGAAATTCCACATGATGATAAGCCGAGAATATGTGGAATGTTCAAGTTGTTTTTGCATGATGGGCAGAGAGGTGGACTTTCTTTCCTTAATAGGTGTTGGTGAGTTAAGATACTGTGTCCTAAGCAAAGGCGAATGAAGTTTGATATTGTTGTTCTGGAGAGTGATGATGGGTAGGTTGGAGCTGATCGCTCAGTGTTTACCTTTGCATAATGATTTTCGTAGCTATTCCAGTTGAGAATTTTGTTCTTTTTAAGTAATTGATCGATATATCTTTGAATGTCGTTCTTTGAAAATGTATCGAAAGTTTACCTTTGCATAATGATTTTCGTAGCTATTCCAGTTGAGAATTTTGTTCTTTTTAAGTAATTGATCGATATATCTTTGAATGTCGTTCTTTGAAAATGTATCGAAAGTAAAAACAGTTGCTTCGTTGCAGAGTTTTGCAGCTTTGTCGGCATATTCGTTGCCTGGTATACCGATATGACTGGGTACCCACATTAATTTTAATTTTGTTGTGTGTTTTATGAGCAAATCTCTTATATTGTATATTATTTTGTTGTTCTTGTTGTTCGGATTAAGGATTGATTTGAGCACCGATAGACTGTCGGAGCAAATTACTGCTTTAGAAGTGGATTGCAGTACAATTTTAGCAGCTTCAAAAATGGCTAGTGCTTCAGAAGTGAAGATTGATGAGAATTCCCATAAATTTCCAGCTCTTAACAGAGTTCCGTTTCAATCGTTTCAAGGTGAAAAAAGAATATTGAAAATTCCATAATCGAAATATTCTTTGAAACTAGATTTTAAAAAAAAACCAAAAACATATTGATTTGGTACACTTTGTTTAAAATCTCATTTTAAGGGCGAAAAAAATATTCAGTTAATTTGTTGTATTAATTTATTTATTTCCTTGTTAGGAGTTAAGGAGGCACACTACTTTTAAATGGGCACTTAAAATTAGCAACGGCGAAACAATGATTGTGCTTACATTATTAGTACATATTTTTATTTTATTTTTTAAATTTATTTTAATATAAAGCGTTAGAAACCTATGAGTCATGAGTGTGTTGAGTTTTTGTATATAATTATAAGTTTGAGATCCCATTACTGATCGAGACAATTTATCCTCATTATCTGCATGCTTAGACTGAAAGGCAGATTTATTTCTGTTAAGGTAGTCCTTAAGCCACTCTTGAATATTGTCCATGGATACGGATGCCGAAATTAGAAGGTTAATGAACAAAAAGTTGTTGACCTTTTAAAATTAACAAAAATATATGTGCCTCTTTCTGTAAATGTCTCGACCTTATGGAAAATCTTGAACCTAATAAAAACTGAGAAGACAAATAACTTTAATTTAATTTAAACTTACATACAAGTACAGTTGCTTGGGCATCACAATTCGTGCTTTTTGTTTTCTTCTTCTTAATAACTTAAAATAATATTTTTTTTAAAAGTCTACAGCTCCAAATTAATCAATTTAAATTTAAGTTTTGTTTGCAGTCTTTTTTAACAATTAATGTTCTTTGCTAGAATTCTACATTAGTTAGATTAGATCCTGATGATGTTGGTAGATCAACATCATTAGGTGGAATGAATGTACCGATCGATTGTACAGATTTATTTTTCTCCGATAATTTTTGCATTTCGATTTTAAGTTTATCTAAAATTGCATAATTGGGCTGATTAATGGCGGCTTTGCTTTGCAAGACGGTAATTTCTTGCTCTTCGAGTTTTTTCTCTTTGAAGGTTTTTATTGAATTATTTCCATAGAGTCGAAGTAAGGAACCCCAAGTTTTAATGTGCGGATGGAGAATCTGAAATGAAAAAGTTGTGGTTGTGAGTGAAGACGTTAGTTGTTTTTTATTGAATTATATGGAAAAGCCATTGATTGTGACACTAGAGATTTACGTAAAAGGTGTTTGTGAGCTGCCACTCCTGGTTCATTTTTTAGATCTGCACGTAGCTCCTATTATAATTTTTTTGTTTATAATTTACAGGCAATCAAGAGATTATGAACACCGTAAATATGTTTCAAGTTTAAACACATTGAAAATAGAAAATGTGTGAAAAACAAGATTTGGGTAAAGTAGTCCACATTCTTGTTGTGCGGCTAAAAAAAGAATCTCTTGACTTGACAATACGTCCGAAGTTAAGTTAATGGATAAACTGGTGAACATTGCTGGAAGTGCAAGTACTACGGCTGAATTGTTTGAGGGGGGTGCAACTGGTTAATTAAATAGAAACACTGCGACGATGTTCGAGTGATGTAAAGCCTATCGTTTTCGAACCTTTATTTTGGATTCTATTTAAAAGACTTAGACTTGTTTTGGGGGCACCTGCGCAAATATGCGAGTTATATTCAAGTTTTGGACGATGTGATCATTCCATAACACCACTGAAAGTTGTTTAGTTTACTTGATGCAAGTGCTGCTCAGGGATAGCGACATTGGGAGGTTACACTTCAAAAACAGGATACAGCATTCAATTTTTAAAGGATTAAATTATACATTGATAATAATTCTCCATTGGTCTATGCTGCCCAGATCGGAAGGACAAGGATATGAATCTAATCGTTTTAAAGATCGTTTATGAATATAAGGAAGAGACAAAATTAAGCCCTGGGGAGCACCAGCAATAATTGTATGAATTTCAAATTTAAACCATCCATCAATAAGGAACCAAGATGCCGGACTTTATTTAATGCCTTTTTAAATATCAACTTACTTTCTCCAAAACGATGTGAAGATTTGTTCCACTGTTCGGTGGTTTGATGAATCATGAGATTACCAGTGAACCTATAGCTAAAAAGCTTTCGTTCTTTGAGATATTTCTTAAGCTGATAATTAAGCATCGTTTTTATGACCTTGCAAAGAAAAGACGTAAGTGTAATTGGAGAATAGTTAGATTGTGTTAGGAGGGTCTGCCATTTGTAAGTATATGCTGGACAAATGCTGTTTTCCATCCGCTCGGAAAGAGCCCTGTGGGATGAAAATTTTTTGCAGTGTTTTTGCCAGCGTTAAAGAATACCTATTCAGAACAATAGGGGAGAAAGTAGGTGATTCCCATAAAATCGTTTACGCTCTCATGTACAACGGACTTGAAGCGTTGAATTAACAGCAAACTGTACTGCAAGCAAATTGGCTTTATCAAAGAAGCTTACATAAAAAGTGTAATTGTAAAAGATCGTTAGAACCGAGGATGACGTAGAGTTACACAAGAGAGGGTTGTTTTCTATAACAAGGTTTTACAAATTCTGCTTCCTAAATTCCTTTTTTAATCACGTGTTCTTTTATTCCACAAACAAATTTTGGGTATTGTCATTTGAGCTATAATGCATATTTGTGATAACCAGCATGCCTCTTCAGATTTTCTTTTTGATGAAACGTTTTTTTTTTAAGTTCATAAGTCAATACATATTTTTTTAATATTTCCGAGCTAATAAAGTAGGAAGTTTATATTCATTCAATTACCTGTAATATAGCTTGCGAAGCCAGCTGTTTGCCTTCCTTCTTATTTTTACATACCACCTTGGCCACATGCTTGCCCACAGTCATGGTGAATTCATTTTTCTTGTTTTTTCTTCGATTGATTTCGTAATTAATTTGAACATCTCCCAAGCCGAAATTTCTCTGCAAACACGTCAACAATATAGCATGCGGTACAGGTTCAGTTGTTTTATTACAAAACTCTTCGACTCGAGGATCTTCGATTTTAATATCATCGAAAACCTATTTTTTAAAAAGAATAAAAAAAAAAACAAGAAACAAATATTTACACCTTTTTTTAGAATTATTAAAAAAAAATCTTAAGAAAATCCATACAGAAAGATCCTTGTGGTTGGTTTTCGTTGAAACTTTATCGGTCTTGAGGCCGGTTATCTTGTCCTTCATCTCGGGTATTAGAATTTCTAGAGTTTCTCTTGCTGCATCAGATTTCGCTTGCTTTTTACTCGTTCCATACCCAGTTCCGTATTTGAGATCGTTTATCGATACAGTCGCTGCATAAGGAGTTGCGGCATTTTCCAATTCTATAAACTCATAAGTGGGTTGTTTTTTAAGGGCATGCTGAACATACTCGTGCAAAATGCAAATATAACTTTTGCCATTCGGATTCATGATCCATTCTTTTCGAGCTCGAGGATTTTTGGCCGCCTCACCTTTGGGCAGTAGGATTGGGAATTTTATCAACTTTGTCCCGTCGGGCAGTGTTGGGCGTTGCAGATTCTTGATATGCTTTCGATTTTTTGTAAATCGACGACGTTCATTCCACGATTCGAATCTCAGGACTTTGATGGTCTTGAATTTGAATAGTTTCTGGCAATATTCGTTGAGTTCCTGGGCTGAAATCGATTGGGCTTTGGTGTTCTCTTTGACAGTTACAATTTTCGCAGCTGGCACAGTTGCAAGATGTGATGTTGTCTTGTTGGAGTTGATGTTGTTGTTGTTGACAGTTTCTCCACCGTTTACTTGAGGCCTATCATCACTGCTGCTATTAGATTGACTATTCGCAGCATCAGCTGCAAAGGGGCACTCATTTGAATTTGATTCTGCTTCAGCTTTGGATTGTAGTTCCTCCTCTTTTTCTTCTTCGAGGAGAGCTTTGCGATAACCTAAACATGGTACAGCACCAAGGGGTATTTCATGTTTCTAGAAAAAACAATCTTTAAAAAAAAACTCTTGTTTTAAAATATAAAACTACCTACCCTAACACTACCAGGACCAAGGAAATAGGGTTTTGCTACACAACAAACTCGTGACTGTTTGTGCAAAAACAATGGCATTCCACTATTGTGGGTCACTTGAAGCCATCCTTCGGGTAAAACCTCAAAATGATTGTGACCCTTTTCTTTTTTTTAAGAATAACAAAGTCGAATACAGTTTTCATCTACACACAATGAATTTTCAAAAAAAAAAAATGAATTACCTTCTAATACTGTTTTAAAACGTTCCTCATATTTAGGTTTTTGACGTCCCTTTAAATCTTCTGGCAAACCTTCGTCGAGCAAATTATCAAGTTCCTCATCGTCAAAATCTAAATCGGAGGAGTCTTCTTCCTGTTCGCTGCCATCTTAAAATATATATTTTAGTTTTGTGAATTAAGAAATAGCAAATGGGTTTGAAAAAAAAAGCAAACAAATGATTTTGGACATGTGGTAAAAAAAGCAGAATAGGTTTGAATAAAATAAAACTCAAAAATGACATTTACCCTAAGCTGAGTTAATATTTGTTAAAAAAAAAACCTTAAAACTAGTGTACCAAGACACGTGGATACCATAGGAACATAGAACGGTCAATGTGGAATGGTATTCAAGCTCTCTTCTTAGCAAAGTGGATTGAAAACACAGTCTCTAACATGTTTAATATTTTTTCTGTAAATTAGTAATTGTTCCTAAGTAACAGACAATAGTTTACAACAACGAATTTTCTAGAAATCAATTCAAAATAAACTGTTAACAGACGTTTTTACGCTGATCTAAGCAAAGCATTTCATAGAGTCAATCACTCGTATACTCTTGCTAAGATTAGAGATATACGAATTTCCCTAACCGATAATAACTTGGTCAATACGTATTTAAAAATCGTATATAGTATGTTACATTCCAAAACAGTTTTAATACAATTTGTAATGTAGGGTCTGGAGTTCTTCAAAGCAGTCATATTTGACCTCTGCTTTTTAAAGTACTCATTTATGACATTATCGAAGATCTAATTCAGTAAAAAATCCTTCTCTCATGACTTTAAGCTTTTTTAAACGTTTTCAAATCCAATTGTATATCTGTTTTACTGGACGATATAAACAGAAACTTTGTATGGTGCTCTTCAAATGCAATGGAACTCAACAACAAAAAAAATGTAAAGGGGTCTCATACACAAGAAGTAAAAAATTTCTTTGTATTTCATGTTTAAAGATTTGTGAGTCTTATTTGATGTCAAGCTTTTATTTTAGAAGTAGCGTTGAATTAATTTAGAAGTTTTCTAAGGAATAAGATGATCCCTATTTTTATGTGCTCCTATTCTGGAATTCTGGAGTATTGCAGCTGTATATCCAAATGAACGTCTTCCGGTTTATGAACATCGTCTAATTTACTAAGCCTATCGTAACTGAAGAAAAGAAGAGAAGCAAATAATGTCCTTTTCATGTTTTATCTCCTATCTAAATCAATTTGTTCTACTGCATGGGGAGAAACTCAAATTTAATTTAAATTATTTCAACTTCTTCGGGGATTTGAACCCTCCTTTTGCCACTGCATGGACACCTGTTTGTTCTCTTTGTCATAATGACAAATGACAGTAAAAATACGATCAAGAATTGGGTAGCTGTCAGAATTTGTTTTTGAGCTGTCCGCACTTGTTTTTGAAGTCCTATAAACATTCTCCACAGTCACCTCGCACTCACTTTTGACAGGTTAACGTGGTCAAAAATAATATTATGGTGTATGTTACCAATAGAAAGGTTGGTATTCTTTTCTCTAATTCTTACTTTCGTTTGAGAATCCTCCCATAAAGAAGCAATAATCACATTCAATGCGGTAAAGACTCTTTGAATTTCAAATGCATGGTAGATAACGAATGCTATAGTAAACATGGTGTGATGGTAAGTGCGTAGGACTGTTATGCTCGAGGTCTTGGGTCTAATCCCTGCCTGTGCCATCTTAAATTCATAAAGTGCCATCCGTTTAGTCAGTCTTCATGCTGGGATAAAACCTTTAAAATGTAGTCTGCTTGCAATTTCAGCGTGCCAATAAATATTTTTGGAAGTCCTGTTTCCAGATACAAGGCATACTTTTATTTGAAGGATTCGTGGATGCTCTTGTGACGGAATCTCTTATAAAACCTACAAGTTGGTGTGTACGTACATCGACCGAGTCAGTCATCCTATTTTCAGCTGGAAGATTAATATCTAATTTTTGTTAATATGTTATTACATCATCCTGTTTCCATTTCAGTTTCGGGATAAGTTGAAGATTACTTTGTGTTGTTTTCTTCTGACCATTCAACAATAATTGGCATGTGATCTGAGTAGTTTTTACTTTCTACATCAAATTTTTGTATGAGATCAACCCAATTATTATTCACAGCACAATTATCAATTACGGATTTGCTTTGCCCTCCTACAAAAGTATAATAACTTCAATAAGATTGATACCATTTTGGTTGCATACACCGTCCTTGGAACTTCTGCTGTTGCGGTTTATTGAAGAGTTATTTCTACTGCGGATAGACGTTACTTGTAAGTTGTTAGTTCTTGAATTAAAGTCGCCTATAGTGAGAACACTTTTATTTGAAAGTTGTAGCATAGTGTTGTTAAACCGTTCGTAGTCTTCAGTCCATTTGGTACATTTTATGTAAATCGGGAGAATGTACATATTGTTTTTGAATTTTAACAACAGTAGCATTACAAACTTCTTCGAAACTAAACGTTTATAGTAAGGAAGTTTTTATACCAGTGTGTTCCGCCACTTGCTCTTGTATGTGTCGTAACTGCCGCATTTGAAACCAATTTTAAACGATTTTTCAATCGTTATATTCTAAAATCTTGAAAGTACATAATGAAAATGAGCTGACGACATTACAATTAAAGAATTGTTGTTTTTTATTATTTTTTTTCTGTTAATTTCTTTGTTTTATTTATTTTCCTGTAGGTAAAAAGTTTTCGGCGTTTGTGTTGTGATTGTTTTGTGAGATCACACTGTATAAACACACCTGTGCCTTTTAGCTTGAGGGAGTTTTGCAGCATTTTCATTGGAACCAGTGTTGAGATTAAGCTTAATGATGTTTTGATTTTCTGTTAATTTTGTTGTCTCTGTTATTCGAAATGATTCGCCTAGCAAGATTTCGGTGAATTTTCACCTGTGACTCAATTTTTTCATTTGGTATCGTGAGGATAATGTCGCCAGCTGTGCGATTGCTTTCTCCAATTTTGTATCGAAAGATTCATCGATGATTGTTTTGATTTTTTTTGAAAATATTTAAACAAATTTAGATGTTAACGACTTTTTAAGTATTTTTTTGTTACCACTTTCATTGCTCGAAGAACACCTTTTTTCAATTTGTGTAGATAAAACAACCGAAAAATGAGACTCTCTAAACTGCACCAACTATAGAGGAATAAGTCTACTTAACATCGCCTATAAAATCTTCTCTGCCATAATATGTGAACGTCTAAAGCCCATCGTCAACAACCTGATAGGTCCTTATCAGTGTGATTTTAGACCAGGAAAGTCCACAGTTGATCAAATATTCACATTACGGCAGATCCTGGAAAAAACTCAAGAGCACCAAATCGACACCCACCATCTTTTCATCGATTTCAAGGCCGCATATGACAGCATCTACAGGGACGAGCTGTATAGAGCCATGTCTAGTTTTGGCATCCCTGCCAAACTCGTCCGTTCGTGCAGGATGACCATAGAGAATTCACGCTGCTCCATAAAGGTTGGAAACAACTTAACAGAACCTTTTGATGTCAAAAAAGGTTTTAGACAAAGTGATGCGCTGTCATGCGATTTTTTTAACATCGTGCTTAAAAGAATAGTGCAGAGCACACACGTCACTATCTTTCAAAAGTCTGTCCAATTACTGGCATATGCTGATGACATTGACATAATCGGAAGAACTCAGCGTGATGTCAATGGGGCTTTTGTGAGTATTGAGGCAGAGGCGGCAAAAATGGGTTTAACGGTTAATGAGGGCAAAACAAAGTACATGCTGTCGTCTAGAAAGGACATACAACACCGACGTTTTGGTCAAAACGTCACAATCGACAGACGTAACTTTGAGGTCGTCAAGGACTTCGTCTACCTAGGCTCCGCTATTAACACAGACAACGACACCAGCGCTGAAATCAAACGAAGAATAACTCATGCTAACCGCTGTTTCTTTGGACTAAGAAAGCAATTGAGTGGTAAAGTCCTCTCTCGAGGGACCAAAGTGTTGCTATATAAGACCCTTATCATCCCCGTCCTGCTATACGGTGCAGAAGCATGGACCATGACAAAAGCGGATGAAAGCACCTTACGTCGCTTCGAGAGAAAAGTTCTTCGTGTGATCTACGGTCCCGTATGCATCGAAGGGGAGTGGAGGAGAAGATGGAACGACGAACTGTACGGGCTGTAGAGCGACGTAGACTTAGCAAGAAGAGTAAAAGTCCAACGACTGAAATGGCTGGGTCACGTAGAGCGCATGGAAACCAATGCTCCGGCCCGGAAAGTCTTCGAATCCGCACCCACAGGACAGCGCAGTAGAGGAAGACCGCGGATCAGGTGGCGCGCACAAGTGGAAGGTGACCTCACCCAACCTGGAGCGCGAAACTGGAGACATCTAGCCAGGGACCGAGCTAGATGGAGAAGTTTGTTGGGTGAGGCCCTGGTTCACACAGGACTGTAGCGCCACCTCAAGTAAGTAAGTAAGATAAAATAACTTGGACTTTTATCGCATCACTTCAGTACAGGATTGGTCAAGTACTAGGTAAAAAGTTAGGTTGAAGCAATTCAGGCCTTACTTCGGTATTGGTGTTTTACAGTACAATGAGGTCTTGACTAAGTCTCTTATAATCTCAAAGACTTAACATACGTTTTTCATACCATATGAGAATTCCAGTATCAAGAATTATCACGGGTTCAAAAAGAGAATTTAAAGTTATGAAAATACACCTGTTTTATGAACAGAGACACACTAAGTCTACAATTTTTGAATCTATGTTCATCACAAATGTTACAAAAATAGTTGTGATTGTTTTTTAGGTCGTTAAGAAAAATTAAGGATAGATTGGAAATCAGCGACCTTAAAGTAGTAACAAAAAAAAACATATTGCTCCATACAATGTAATTATCTTTAAAGCTCCTCTCAAAGCAAGCTTGTGAAGGCTTTCAAAATGCGAAGTGTTTTCTTTGAAGGTAAGTCAAGAAATTCTGATAATAAAATGCTATTGTATTGTTTCTAGGGCCAAGTGACTTGCATAGTAAAGCAATGCCATAAACGATTGAAGATACAAAATATTTTAAGTTTCTTAAGTTTCAGAGAGTTTGTTGTTGGTAAAGCAAGAAGCCTAATACCTGAGATGGTTGTCAATAAAACAATAGAATCGACCTTATACGCATTTTAAATAAAATATTAAAAACATTTGAACATTTTGGGACCTTTCCCAAAGACATGGCAAAACTATACGAACGAAAACACTATAAGAAAAACAGGTATCAGATTCCAAGCAAAAATAAAATTTTGTCTTAAAACAAAAAACAAACAAACAAATACAAACCAAATAAATAAATATAATAAACAATCTCTAATTATTTGTTTTAAAAAATGAACACAGAGATATCAGAATACCCAATCACAGGAAATGGTGAAACTGAAACCAATTAAGAAATTTAAAAGGAAAATAAGTAAATTACCAGATTCTTCACTTCCAGATCCAACTTCGTCGAGCACTTGGAATTCTCGCAATTGCTGGCCGAGGGAATCTTCTGTCTGTCCATCGACATGTCGCGTCTTCATTTCCTCGATGGCACTCAACGAAAACCCAGCCACTTTCATCGCTGTGGCACATTCTGAGATTTCATTATCCATCCGAGGCTTCTTGCAAGGTTGCTGATCATGTTGATGGTCCTCATCCATTTTTCTGTTCTGTTTTAGTTTCTTTATTTCTTTCTTTTTTTTTATTAAACACACGCGATTTGCTATTTTGGTCTTTTTTTTAATTACCTACTATTTTTTTTATAGACTGTTTTCTTTTTTCTTACGAAAACTAAAATAATTTTATTCAAATGTATTTTATTAAAAATAGTTTGGCAGGTTGTTAGCGGGTTCTTCTAAAAAATATCCAATACTGATTGAATCCAACTTTTGTTCTTCAAAATTGGATGGTCACATTGGTTATTTCAGAAAACCCAACACCACTTTTCTTTTCTTTTATTTGTTTGTTTTTCTTTTAGTAAAATATTAATTGGAAAGAGAATTTCGTGCACATATTTTGACTGTATTCATCCTAAAAGCTAAAGAAAATTATTTTTCTAGCCTTGAAAAATTCTTACCAAGGAGGAAAATTGTAGTTCTTAAATCGAATAATTTATGCTGCCTGCTACTTTTTTTTGGTAAAAAGATGCTGAGGCTGATGCCCAGATGAGGCGATGATGTTTGTTGCAAAGGATAGACGAAGTTACTTTTACAATGGAATCTTGGATTTTGTAAAAAGATTCAATTTACTTTTACAAGAAACCACAGCAAAAGGACTTCTTAGTTATGACAGTGTATACAGACAATGGAATTGTAAATATCGATTTTCTTAGTTCAAAAAATGTTCAATATTTGCCGAATCTTTCAAGAATTGTGTGTACTGCTTGAGGTTGACGTCGATTACGATTCTAGTTTTTTGAAAGAAAATATAAAAATGAGAAGTGACAGATGAATGAAGCTGACCCAATAACAATACTCTTAACCGATGACAACGCCACATTATGCTTTCGAGTATCGAGTGTTTTACATTCGAACTAAGGAAAAGATACTCGAATGATTTTAAGGGTCAAGAAGCATGACATGTTTTGAATATCATATTAGCAGTGTTTCTTGGGATTCAATAAATTACCGTGAGAAATATGCTTAAAAAATGATTGTGGTACAATTGAACATTTGTCAAAACAATTTAAAAAAAAAATTGTAAAAAATTAAGCGAAAATCAGACCGGAACTAATTTTAACTTTTTAATTAGGCGTTTAATTTGTTTTTATGTTTTTTTATTTTGTAAATTAATAATTAGTTAAAATAAGAACAAAAGAAAAGGGGTTCGTTAGTAGATTATGGTATATAAATAGTTTGGTTCTTCACTTGCAACAGATGGCGCTTTTCTTGATAAACTATAATATTTTTCGTTGATACTAACATAATAAGAAGTATGAACTGAGTTATGTATTAGTATCTTTTAGGTTTATTATGATAGTGGTGTAACAGCCATATGTACTTAAAAGAAAATTTGGTAAGATTAATCAGGAACCTGAAACATCCATATACGCCAGCTGATGGGCAATCCACAAGAGTAATTAAACTAGAAAAGAGTTATTTAAAATAAGTTCTGTATAAAAATCAAACTTTATATTCAGTGACGTCATAATGTTTTATATGCTTAGTGTGTTATTACACTTAAAAGTTTTTAGAAAGACGCAAATATGAAAGTGCGAAAGAGAAAGTATGTAAAATAGAAATACTTTAAAAAGTCTCAACCCGCAGAGTTGTGGGTCCAGGATTGCCTTGGTTGGTTTTTGACATTTCTTGCCTTTCTTTGTTTCTTGGCGTTGCTTTACTATTGTTTCTAGTCTTTTCGAGTAAACAAGATATATGCCACCGAACAATTTCAAGTGGAGGAAAAACCATAAAACCATAAGACTGTAGCTTGGTAGTTTAAGCTTTGTATTTCAAACTACCCGCTCACCCGTTGAAACAAAATGGAAGCCAACTTATCACCTGGTGATATTGCGTCTCTCAAAATTTTAATTTTTTTAATGTCGTTTTGAATGAACGACAAAAGTAGGTTAAAAGTTTCTTAATTCATCCTTATATAATTTAAAAACGATGGTTTATCATTTGATTTTAGTTCTTTTGCCAAGAAAGTGAGATCTATTTTCTCTCCAGATTTTAATGCAATTCCCTTTTTCTTTTGCTTGGACATTTTTAAAGCATCCTAACAAAAGGTCTCACTCATCTCATGCATTTCTTTATCGGATGAGGTGAGAACAACAAATGAAAGAGAAGTGTCAAAAACACGCAACCGAAAACATCCTAGTGTAATAATGCGAGACTGCCGGTATGAAAAATCTTAAAGGTGGTAAAGAGAAGAAAGTCGACTTAAAAATGATTTCATTAAAACGTTAGCTCATCTTATATATAAATCAAATCAACATGATAAAAATCCACCAAAAATTAATGGTTAAATTTGTATTTACTTCTAATTAGATTTACATTTTTTTTGATTTTCTGAATTTTGAAGTTCGTTTCTGCGTGGATAAATATATCTAGGTTATGAGTTTTGAACGGTAAAAAGAACCGTACTATTATTAATGTTGTATAGTGTTATATGAATAATTATTCGTATTAAAATAAAAATTCGCCAATGAAAACCTGCAGTGTATATTTTATCATACTGTTAAGGCCTTCCTCTAACCAAGCTTAAATCAGTTTACTCGGAACCACAAGAAAGTCTGGTTCCAATTTAAAAAATTCAATCAAATTTGTCTGTTAAATTGTTTATTTATTTTTCATTGCTTTTTAAAATATGGGAGATCTTTTTGCTGGACCCTGTATTTGACTCGTTGATTCCCCACACATGACAGAGACAAGTCTTGACTCGTTGGATAGGATTAGTTAATTTGTGATTTACTGAGAATCCAAATGGATCGGCAGAGCCAAGCAAATCCATCTCAGTTTTCCCATACACAGTCAATTTTGGATCGGCTTGGTTCTGTTTGGATCTCTGGCCCCGTCGTATGTGGTTAGCTTCAAGTATTTGCTGCTTTAAGAAGACTAATTTTTTAGAACTAAGCCTCCATGTTTTTTGATGTTATTTTGTTTTGTTTTTGTAATTTTTTTCAAATAAAATGGTACAGTCCACGGGAATCTATCAGGAAATTAGAAGTTCAATGTGCCTAACTATCAAGTCAAGTCTACTTATGTCAAAATGACAGCTAATCATGTTGTTTCATTCAACTAAGCCCTGAACTTTATTACTATGTAACCTATTTATTTTCTATACAATTTCATTTATGGTTTGTGTAAAATGGTTGCTTGTCAAACTAGAAAATGAATAAGTAATAATTCTTTACAATACAAAATACAAGTTGTGATGGACTTGTAGCTTGTCTAAGAAGTTTTTTGTATGACACCTGAAAAATTGACTAATTGCCTTTTTTAAAATGTACCTTTCAATGATTGCAGTCCCTTATGTTATCAAAACCTGCTCAATACTATCTGGGCCAGCGGATTTGTGTATGTCAAGGTCTTTCAGTATTCTTGCAACTGCACGAGTGCAAAAGAAGATTCGTCCCTTAGAATCTTTTACGCTTTTAAGAACAGGAGAACTCATGACACTTTTCCGGTAGCGTCGATCTAAGTAGGGAGTGTCGTTGTGGACGAGCGATGTAACAGAGGATTACGTGGTGTTTCGTACGTTTTTTACAAATGACCAGACATTTTTACTACCTTTGGGACATTGTAGAATTTTTTGCCTTCTTTTCTGATTAGGCAACAATTTGGTTCATTAAATATGACCATTACAGGTCTTTCCAGCTTGTTTTGAACTTATTCCGGTTTTCCTCAGTCGGGTTGGCTTTATAACAGTGGAAACTTACATCTCTGAACCTAATAACCTCTTTACAGCTCGAATCAAACCATGAGTTCTCTTTAGGTTTGATAGAAAGAATTAAATGTATAACCATATCTGCGCTGGAATCTACGTTACTATCGAGGAAGCATAGTGTTACGTATTTAGTAACAAGAAAAAACAACTATTTTTGAGTAGTATAATTTATTATTTTTTAACAGAGATTATATCAACTAAAAAATTAAGTGTGTTAAATCGTTAAAATTCAAATTTCTGAGAAGGACAATGTAAGAGAGAGTAGAATATAAGTAAATAAAAAGAGACCACATTATGATTGTGGACACGTTCAGTGTAAGCCCATTTCCATCCTGGGCATGTTCAAGCATCTTATTCTTGTTCGTTCTACATCAGTAACACATAGTGACCTGTTAAAGATCCTGAAAAATTCATTGAGACCGACCCATTTAGCTTTCTCATATTGCATAGGACGTTTTTCTTTAACTAGGTTTTTTCGGCATAAGTATTTTGCAAATACGATACAATGGTTTGATGTGCCTAAAGGCGGTAAGAAAATTGTTCGAAAAATCGCCGTCCTCCGCTTGTTGTTCAAGCACCCATTCGACTTATCTACGACCGTCGTTCGAATAAAACGCCCCGAGAATTAAATTGTTGTTCGAAGATAGCTCTTGCACTGTGACCGCGAACGAGTTTTATCACGAAATTGTCAATTCTGTTGACTCGAACCCCGTTGTATAGGAATAGTAATGCACGTAACAAGATTCAGCTGTTTCATATAAGCCGGTACAGCGTTTTCCAGACTCGTGGCCCTAGCCAACGGAGCCCGGAACCGAATTGTCTCTAACTTCTGGACATTTATTTTCAGTTTCCAGTCGTCGCAATATTGCAAGCTGGGCTTTATATGAATGTAGGTGCAGATCCAAACTCAAAATATGCCATAATGTGCCGTAAGACAGTCCTAATACCTGAGAAAGAAGAAGAATCGACACATTCCGCAACACTTTTACTCACAGCAGTAAAATTTTCAGAGGTACGAGCAAAACGATGATGGACAGACCTTTTAATATCTGCAACCAATCCAGTCTCTTCAACTTTCTATAATCTCCTTTTAAAGCACGATATGTGGCTCTGGCAGAGTAACCATATTTTTGTAGAAGGTTTTAACAATTTGTATGCTTGTGCCATAGTTAAGCGATCCATTTTCGTAAATGTCAGACTTTCAACTGAAAACAAAAATTGGTTTAACAACTTAGTTTGACAGATGTACCATCCCTCTACTTTTGAAACCGCAACATTTTGAGACAAGATCTCAAGAATTTTTTAGATATTTTTTTTTTTCAGAGTTTAAAATACAATCTAAGATAAAATGGTATTTTAAGATCCAAATGGAAAGTGATGTTTGACAGCATATTTGACCAATTTTCACACTATTGCTTTTAATCTGTCAAATCTTCATTAAGTCATATTTTTTTGTTATAGATTTAAAAAAGTTTACTTAACAATTTATAAACAAAACAAAATTTTGCATTTTTGTTCAAACCAACTTTTTTTGTTCTTACTGTACTTGTCTTTTATTTCTCTCTCATTTTCCGTTGTTTGCTGTCCCCGCTGTGCCAATAAGTTTTTTGTTTACTTCCTTATTTCTCTCCTCCATCGTTCCAATGGAATATTTCTCCAACTAAAGAAGAAGAAAATAAAATCACTCAATTTCCCAATTGCCCCATGGCAAAAGCAAATCGAATTTAAGTTTTCTCAAAAGAGTGTTAAGAAAAGAATCCATTTTTATTATAAGTTTTGTTTGTGCGGAAAGAGGAGCGTTTTTCAGTGTGTGTTCGACAGACGCCACATTATTAATTGTAAATTATTTATTTATTAAGTGAATTCCCAACAAAAAGTTTATTATTAAAATTTAAAGTAAATTAATTAGCAGAAAACAAATTATAAAAAGTACATATTATATTTAATCTCCATGCATGTGAATATTTCTATATATATGTACACATGTAATCAAAATAAGTGTGCTAAAACAGAAGAAAAGAAAAAAATCAAATCAAATCCAATCCAATAAATGTAAAAGAGCCGAGCCTTTTTGAGCATACGATAACGATACGAAGAATAATCTTTTCTGTTTCAATTGAGTGAAATTAATTAATTGATTGAAATCACAATTATTTTAATTTGTAGAAAAATCTATAAATATCTTAAAGAAAAAAAACTTTCTCTGTTGTAAAAAAAAAAATAAATTTTACATTTATTACATAAAGAAAAGAGACAGAGATAGATTAGAAAGAGCTTTTTTCCTCAAATCGTAATCAAGTGCGACAGAGAAAAAGGAAAAGCAAAACAAGGAATTAAAGCTTAGAAAATAAAATCCCTGAAAAGTGTTTTCTTTTTTAATGTGTTTTGTGCTTGTGCAGTGCAAAATAACGGATTCTTTTTCCAGTTTCATCTGCAATTTTAATTCTTCAAGACGACGGGGGTTTTTCAAAAGCATAAAGTAAGTTGCACAATTTTATTTACATATTTTAAGGCATGTATGTATATTGTAGATTTATGTATGTATGTAGGTACTTTAAGAAGCTTTTTGAGTAAATAGCACATAGGTTTATTAAACAGGGGCCTTGGTGATGGCGATGCAGCCATTGCACGGTTGGACTTGTAAGTTTAACTCAAGGATAAAAAAGGAAATACAAAGTTCAATATAAATGAAATCCACCTCAATGATGAGCTCAATCATAGTTTTGTCACTCAATTAAGATAAATTCACCACACAGTGTTGGCTGACCCTTTAGGTTAAAACAAAATAGGTATACCTGCATAAACGTGTTTACACTCCTTTTTCTTACATTATATATCACTTAAACACATAGTGTTGGTACATATTTTTTAAATTGTGTGCAATTTATTGATATAAAAGGTGTGCATGTGTATTTAGGAAATTTATTTAAATTGATATTCATCACACGACCTCAATAAATGCGTACGTGACGTTAATAAAAATGTATTATTTATTAAAAGTGGCAACGTCGCTTAATGTTTATAGTTGTACTCGTTTTTTTAACTCAATTTTCTTGTTCAAGTTCTCCATGAGTAATTGGAATGTAGTGGTTTTTTTCTGTTTCAAATAAGAGTATTTTTTGTGTGGAAACTCAATTTCTCCATGGGTAATATAATTGGAGTTTTTATTTTGTGTTACTTAAATTGGAAGATTTCAACACAACTCAATCTCAACTGAAAAAAAGAATTGCTACGTTGTAAGTTTTCATTATCATCTGGAAAAAAAGAGGGATCATAAATTACATTTTATATTGCTTTATATTTATTTTCTCCAATCAAAAGGTACCTATAAATTTTATAGTTTTCTATTTTCTTAAACTTGAGAACTTACATAGTTTTGTTGGATATTAGACCAAATTGAGTTGTAATGTTTGTAGAGATTATGTTAAACTCTGAGAATTTTGGCCAGGTTTTTGAAAAAATGAGTTACCTGAGTTGAAATACCTCCATGTGGTCTTAACTTTTAATTAATTGAAGATTAAAAATACGTAATATGAACGATAAAGTAGATATATTAAGTTGTTTGTTTGTTGTAGATAATGATTGGTAGGTATGTACATATGTACATAGGTATGTTCTTATCGACAGATAGAAACATAGTTAAGAACAAATCTTGAAATAATATGCTTCATGTAAAAGCTACCACGGGTAGGATAAGGTAATTAGGTAGTTTTGTGTTAAATCCTCTAGGCAAACATCCGAATGGCTTGCTAAAGAGTTTTTGTTGCAGTATTTATCAATACTTCGGTCCCTCGAATAGCTTTCCTTTCAGTGAATAGAATTCATTATTCTTTTATTCATGTTAGAGCTCATTCAGTTTTATTAAATATAATATAATGCTCTCCCATCTCGTTGATGCATGTGCATGTTGTTCATTACAGTCGTTCAGGAATAGTCGCAATTATTTCTCGAAGAGATTGCTGTAGTTTATTCAAATTTGTTAATTTTGCTTTGAAGACTTCCTGTTTGCAATAACCCCACAAGAAAAAATGATGTGAAGCATGGTCAGATGAACTGGGCAACCAACGGAATAAAGAGTTTCTGGATATCAGCTTATTACAAAATTTTCGTCTTAACTGTATCATAACAGACCCCGCTTTGAGAGGAGTTGCATTATCTTGCTGGAACCGTAAATTTGGATAGAAGAACTCTCTCAACATGAGTGATATCCGGGAATCTAAACGATTTGACCCTTTTTCTCTAAAGAAAATATGCCAAAAAATGCATCATAATAAGGCTGTAAACCACACTGTGACACGAAAGTGGGTGCAAATCAGTCTCAGTTTGTTTCTGTGCTTTGGAAAAAAAAATCCTTATTCGACAAATTGTGTTTGTTTATGTTGCCGTTCAAATCGGAATGAGCCTCGTCAGACAAAACAAAACAGTTCAACGTGTCAACGTGCTCTTTCATCATTTAAAGCATCTTGTGGCAAAATTTCGTGCAAATCGGCAAGTCTTCTGCGTTCAGTTTGCTGGTCATTTTAATTATATATGCGAACAAGTCCATATCATTGTGTTAAATTGATTGAAATGACTGTCTGCTTATGCACATTTGAGAGATAATCTTCTTGCAAAAAACCCTTGGATTGTTTTGTACTGTAGCAGCTACAGCAGCGATTATGTTCTCCCTCAGAACTGAAGGTTTTGGATGATAAGGCCTTTTTTCGACTAACCCATGCTAGGCAAAATTTTTGACAAGTGTTATATCCCTTTTGCTCTAAAGATTGCCGACAACCATCCGTCTGTACTCTCTACGAGCCGAAACTATGGACTCCAGAGCATGATAGCGGCGGACAATCCGAATTCTTGTTTTGTTTGAGTATCGCAATAATCCATTTTTCCTAAAATGAATAAAAATAGGAACAAAATTAACCAGTGTTGAAATTGGCTAAGGTGATAATTGTTTATCATATTTCAACTCTTATTTTGCATCTATTTTCCGTCAATTCAATTGGACAATTTCAGATTAGCATTGCCACAATTCATTGTTGCTATGGTGACATTTTAAAATGATTCCTATAAAATATCTAAATAGAAGTATCAAATTATCTGTGTTTTAATAACATTCTTACTTTTCTTGTGTTTTTCGAATGTCGTAAGAATAAAAAAACTGAAAAAAAAACACTAGCGTGGCTCTACCATACACTAAAAATCAGTATATACGACTAATGGTACCATTAGGTTTTCTTTTTCATTGGATAGTCTTATCTTTAGGAATGATTACTGTTTTTGATGCCAAACTAAATGAACCCTAGTCCCATTAAATTTATATTGAATGTTTTTACAAATACGAAACCAATTCGGAATATTTTCTTCCTTTCTTTACATAAGGATACAGATGTCGTCCTTAAACTTCCCTCTTAATGCGATTTAAAAAATATACTTCGAATTTATTTTTCGTTTTAGCCTTAAATCGTCCTTAACTATTTTTTTGAACACATCCAGAAGCTCGTTTATAAGCTACTTTTGAAGCAAATTCGTCAAAAATTACTTGAACTTCATTTGATTGAACTTTTCAAACTCGTCACTATGTAAGAAATGTTTTTATCCTTACTACTACTAACTTGTACAATTTAGAAAAGCTTATTCGACTTTTAAACCAGTCACCTCCCGGAACCCGGAATTGTATTTTTGTTTCAGTTTACATATGAATGTATTTATAGCACCACTCGTTTTAACAAACAAAATCTCTCCAAAATTAATTTTTGTTTCAATTCTTTTATCATAAAATTTAGTTTCTATTTTTATTCAAAAACAAAAACCTGCTATTCTGTGAGATATTTGTTCATTCCACACAATTTCGTATAGACAAAAATAAAAGAACATTTTTGTTACAAAATATTACATTTTTCATTCAAAAACAACAACGAATGAAAAAAAAGTAAAAGGAAAAATCAAAACATAGGATTTATTTTTAGATGAGTTTTTGGTAAACAAGGTGTTACGTGTGCGTTCTATTTTTTCATATTTTCAAATAATTGAAATTTTTATATTACATTATTTTTGTTTGTCAATCAGTATTTTAAAAAAACTGAATTTCTTTTTTTTCTTTAAATGTAGGTACTGCTTGAAGGAATTTATTTCCAGTTGAGTACAAGTAGCACATTTTCCTCTGGGAATTTTAGATTTCTAATTTTCATGATAAAAAACGTCCTACATAATCATTTCCAAAAAAAAAGTCCTCATTTGTCATATCGTATCAGATTGGCACGTTTTTTCCGTTATTGCCCTGGATGACTCGTTAAACCAGAATTTTATTAAGTTTTATTATAGAATAGGTAGGTAATTTTTGTCAGGGATAGTTTTGTACCTCATCATCAGACTAGATTTACCTACAGTCCTACCTGGTATGTGAAAATAAAATTAAGTAATTTAAAATAACAGATAAATGTAAATCTCAGGTAAATTCTTTCGACAAGGGTTTTTTTCTTTTTGTCAGTCGTATGCAGATGGTGTACATTTAAACTGGAAGGCAGAAAACGAAAAGCAGTTCATATAAAAAACTGAAGGCTTTAAATTTCAAAAGCAAGCGAGTCAAATGAGTTAAAATGAATCTTAAATATCAATACAATTGTTTGGTTTGGAAAGAAATCTTTTTTGATTTTGTTTTTTTTTGACGTAGATATTAAACCGGAAATGAATGCCACTGAACAATTATGACTTATCAAAGAATTTTCATATAGCTATTAGCTAACCTTAATTCAAAATTTTAATATAATATCGTTTTCGATTTAAGTTCTGTTTTGTTGAAAGGTCAATTTTCTACTTATTGAATAAATCTTAAAGATCCAAATTAAATTTAGAATTGAAATCAAGTACATAAATGAATTTGTGTTTGTATTAATAATGGAATTCCATTTGCCCGTACACATACTCTTGTATTTTTTAACTTTCGTTCGTAGAACTATTTTTCCAGAAGTTTTGGTTAAATCGTTGCCTGTGCCATCTAAAAGTTTTTTTTTATAGGATACTGCCTCCTGTGAGAAAATGGTAAATCCTCTAAAGGTAATACTTATCATGATAAATGCTTCCTTAGGCGTTCGTCTTAAAATTGTAGGTTCCCTCTATTCCTGATAACATTACTCGCTTACTGGAAGAAAACCACCACTGACTTGGAAAAGGGACTGTTTTCAACTTAAATTTAATTCCATGAAAGTTGAAGTATTTTTGCAATCTCAAATCCTGATTTTGTTCAAATTTTAAGGATCAAAAATATGTCTCACCAGAGTGTTGAGCCACTCAATTAAACTTTACTACCAGTATTTCTAGAATCTACTGAAGAAAATCTTGAATTTGATCTCGTCAAATAATTGATTCATCGAATCACGAGGCAAATGAGCTTCTATGGTATCAAAATGATGTGTTCTTCTATAATTTTAGAATTAGTTTTATACTAATACGTCTTAAATTGAGTCACCTAAATTTAACACACAATTGAAAGGCCCATTTGCTGAAACGAAACTTAAATATTTTAGTTTAACCTTAACGCTCATGTTCTACTTTTTCCTCAACGTAAACTGTCACATAAATCATGTCCTTAAATTTTGTTCAGTAATTGGCCAAAATCTCCTTAGCTCCTGTTGTTAGACGTAATTAAAATGTGTTTGTTAAGAATTGTGACCATGTTTGTCATCATGATAATCTACCACACATGTTAGTTTTTTACAAACAAATGATCCCTAATTACAAACAAGTCTTATTGTTCTTGCTATCAAATACGAAACGTATGTGCATATATATTTAGAGATTGTAGATGGATATAATTGAAAATGATGGCCTCCTCTAACAAGGCTCTCTAGAATTAGGTGTTCTTTTTCGAAGACGATTTCATCTCTCTAGCCTTGCCTCATATTCACCTACCTTTTGTACTAAGAATATTTGGAGTCAGATCCTCTTTAAGCAGTTCGTTAACCAGAGTCCACCGAGTTTAATTTTAGTAAAATATTTGCTCTGAGTTACTTAAATTACGTATTCAATTCTTTACTAGTCAATTCTCTAGATTACGGGTCGGTGTGTTATTTTCTTAAGCACTCGATGTGAAACACAAATGTAATGAAAACTAAGAATAGTTAAGAAATTATGGTTAGGTTTGTGGACTCCCTTTTAGGGTACATTAGTTTGAATCTTTCGTCTTTAATAATCCAAGGCCTATCTACAATGCAAGAATTTACATTGTTAAACCTATTAGAGAATTATTTTTGTTAAAATTATTACAATTTATAAAGTAGGTTCCAGGCAGGTAGGTAAAGATACCTTTCTAGACATCTTGGTTTTATCCTGCTCTTTTCGACTAAGTGAGTCTAGCAGTTTTACACAAAATCAAAAACCTTTGAACAGAATACGACTACCTGGATCTTTCGTTCACATTATAATTAGAAGAAACAACAATAAATTTGGCAACGTTGCAGTTCAGTATTCTTTCTTATATCGATTCCACTCCATTTTTCTAAACCATATGTTATTTTTCTCACCACATTTTTATTAAAGAAAACATTTAAATTACTCAAACTCAAAAACAGAAAAATCTTTAAAAACAAAAAGGGGCATTAGCATTATTTATTTATTTTTCTCTTTAGTCTTTACGTTAATCAAATATCCCTACTAACTAGAAACTTATTAACAATATATTTATTACAACTACCTACGTGTACATATAGGCATATGAAAAAAATAATAATAAAACGTCATAAAAGCAATCAACGCCAGCCATTTTGAATAAAGTTTATTGTTGTTTTGTAGATTGTGGATTTGTAGAGGTAGTGTTGTGTGGTGTGGTGTTGATGAATAAAAATAAAACTCAACTCTTTTCTATGAGTAAATGTTTACGCATAAACATATTTACCAGGGCTGCCATATCACACTATTTATAAGAAATTGGGCTACTTTTTCCAAAATTGCCAACGACAATAACAACGATAAATTACTTATAATATTGGGCTATAAATAGCTCAAATTTCAAATTTAATCTTGAGCCATAGTTCTTAACAAATAAAATTTTTACTTCATCTGTGATTGAGACCCGAAAATGTGTATTTTATCAGCCCTATTCTGCTATTCACGTGGATCGTATATTCGATTTAACCATTCTATTCCCTTTCACACTGCCTTTGCATTCTGCTATCCATCGGGTGAACTACATTATCCGAGACCAATTTGACATTCAAATAAACAGTTGTTCATGTAAAAATTTTGGGAATGTTGGATAAATTGTTTTGATTCAGAACAGAATAATTTTTGACTTTTTATTCCAATTTTAAGCACAGGAATAAGAGAATCCTCAAACAGAGAGCTTCGGAGAAATGTTAAAAAGTGTCTTCCTTACCCTAAAAATGTTTATATTCTTTTATTTATAAAATAAATATTCTAAATTTAGTAATAAATTAGTTTTCACTTACATTTTGCTTACAAATTACAATTAACAAACAAGACATCAAATGAATATGCGGATCTGAATTGTATAGAATGAATGCTTTCACGTAAATAGAAGAATACCGTGCAGTATTACCGACGTTACCGACATACGCAGATTCACTTCGAATGAATAGCAGAATAATAATTAGTGAAAATTCAAGTAAAATTCCCCCCGATGAATAGCAGAATAGGCCTGTATGTTCCTCTTTTGCTAGGTTCCTCATATTCTAATTGAAGCAACCAGCAGGTTTTGCTTGTGTTGAAATTGGGCTACTTTATCATCTCCAATTTTGGGCTAAAATTTTTTTTAAATTCCTCATGCAGTTAGTTAAGAACCTGGCAACCCTGATATGTACCTACGCTTCACACATAGATCGCACTCTGTACAAACACATTGAACAAAATTGCTGAAAACAAAAAAAGAACGAAAAAAACTCAACTCAGTGCGTGAGTTGAAAACCGTATACCGAAGGAGTGAAAGAGAAAGACCCTCTCGAACTCCAACACATGCAAACAACCACTCGTTTTTTTTGTGTTTTTCTAAATTCACCACACCACACATCACCAAATTACCATTTCAACTTGATTCCATTTTGTATTTGAGTCTAGCTCGGTTTTGAAAAAGCACTCTGAAAATCACTTGGTTCGCAGCGTTCGCAGTGTAAAGACGTGTTTTAAATTGCTGATCGATGTGTAGTAGTAAATAACGGTTCTCGAATTAAAAATCAAAGTTGTTGGATTTTTTCCCCAAAGAAGAAAAAATATTATACACATGCAAACATCATTATTGTTAAGTTGAGAGCGAGAGAATTTTAAAAGCGTTTTTTATTTTTTGTTTAAATAATTGTAAAATAATACAAAAGTGACGGAGTGTCTTTTTCCTAAGCTTGATTAAAACTTAATTAAAAAAAGAAAAACGTATTAGAATTTTGACATCAAATCAAAGCAAGCAGATAAAACAAAAACGAGAACGAAATTATTTTTCAAAAAAATAATTTCCCTACATAAAAGGTGTGTGTTGTGATGTTTATTTTTGGTGATAAATTTTTATTATTTTTCGTCTAATCTAATTACATATTTATCTATGTATGTACTCGTATTTTATATTTATGTTGCTTTTTAAAATTAAAAAAATTAACGAGAAACAAAAACAAGGAAGTTTATTCTTGGTTTATTTATATGATTGAGTTTAAATTTAAATGAATGTCGTTTTGTTGCTGAGTAAGCAAAAAGAAAACAAATTAAGAAATTGCTGGAATTTTATTTTAAAATCTTATTTGCATACCTACATTTTATTTATCTACACTTTGTCTTGGTGATTTTTATATTTTTCTAGTAATTTCTCTGCTTTTGAATTAAATTAATTTGAATTAAACGTAAAGCAGTGAGTGAGTTTTTTTTTGTTACGTACCTATGTTTAAATTATTGATGTGCTGAAAAATAAAACAGGGTGTTGTTTTTTTTTTTTTTCTTAAAAAGAGTGAAATTGGTTGTGGTGTATTTTTATACTGAGTTTTGGTTTCCCTTGTTGAAATTTTTAAATAAAATATCTCCCTGTTTGGTGTTAAATAAGAAGAAATTTTTATTGTGACTGTACGTATCAACTTATGGCATACCTACTCAGGTGCTTGAACATTGCAACAACTTGTATCAGGTTTGGTGTCTTTTGAATAATTTTGTAGGATTTTTTGATGATTAGTGATTACTATCAGTACATAATGTAAATTACCTATGTATCTATCATTTGTGTTTTAGATTTTGTTTTCTTTCCATGTAGATTGATTAGTTAATAAAATAAATTGTACAAGAATTTCAAACAAAAAATGTCTAGTTATGGAATTTATTCCTGATTCTAATTTGTCCGAGACTTAATTAAATTTAAGTTTGTATGAATATTTTGATAAGTTAGCAAGTCATTTAATTTTTTGAACTAACGGCAATTACATACAAATTTATAGCTAGGTACCTTCCATTTTTGTCTATCTTTTATGTTCCACTAATTCGTGAGTTACAGCAAAATGTTTTTAAAAAAATGCTTGTGCCAGATATACAGATATGGTTCCATAGCCTAAACATCGTTTATCGGTGAAATATGAAATGTGCGCTATTCCAAAACTCATACATAAAATACAAGAAGGAAAACGAAAAAATAATAAAGCAAAATGTACCTGATAAATGAAACGAACATAGATACTTAGGTGGGATCTTTTTCATACAAATTATTTTCCTACCTATACCTACCTTCTTGGATTTTATAAATGTTTTCGGATTCGTTGTAACGTCAATTTTGTTTGTAGCGTCTAACTTAATTGTCAGATGATGTACCTATTCACTTATTAAAATAACTGTAGGTTCGTAATACAAGAAGCAATTGTTAAAATACCTTTTCTTGATTATTGTGCAATAATATCACAAATTCTGTCGAAGTCGGAAACTTATACGAATTACAAAAATAAAACTCAATCAATCAAAACTGTTTCTACGTGAATTCATTGTTGGTGATATTTTGTTTATGATTCCTGAAAGTTTAAAATTACGATGGATACACTGATCCACAAGATTAATTTTTTTTCTGTCACACAGACATAACAATACTTTTTTTTAAAGGATTTAGATGGTCTCGCCTATATATATAATATCTCTATCAACTTAAATGTACAATTATGCCTAAGACAACCAAAAACGATATTTTTAATTCTTAGTTAAAGCTTAACATACCTATTCGTCAACAATTAATTGTGGGTAGGTATAATAAATACAAATCTTTGTCCTCGAAATACAGTTTAGTATCTTAATTACGAGTAGTTTCTGAAAATTTTCATTAGTTACCTATTACCCAGCTAGTTTTTAATTGCCTATGAAGTTTTGAGAGTTGAATATCCACTTTCATAGTTTTGAAAAATACCTTGATATCGAACTGATCCGAACTTTGATTTGGACTATCTGCTCAAGCTTTAAAAATTCCCGATTTCAATACTATTTTTATAATTTTTAATAATTCAAATATTTAATGTGGTAGAATTATTTAGGGGAAAAAATCTTGTTGAAAACCGATTTAGCACTAATAGTTGAGTGTTTTGTTAAGATTACCATGAGACACATAAAATCTAAGAACTTAAGGGGATGTTGCAAACATTCTATGAAATTTCAAATGAATATCAAAGGAAGGGATTACAGATATACAGGGTCAGGCAAAAAACCTCCCGTATTTTTAGACGTTTATATTCAAAATATGGTATTCCGGGTATAGATAGAGGTCTATGCGCCGTTTTTAGTAATCATAATGGCGTGGCCCTTATGTGACAGTTTGGTATGCTGTTGCTGAATTTGGTGGGTTAGGTCGGTATTTTTTCGTAGAAAATGGGCAAAAAGTTACAGTTTATGCAGATCGCTACGTCACATTATTAAGGCCTTCCTCATACCAAACTTAAAACAGTTTACTAGTAACCATAAAGAAGTCTGGTTCCAATCAAAAAAATTCAATAACATTTTTCTGTTAAATTGTCTATTTATTTGTCATTGCCTTTTAAAATATGGGAGATCTTTTTGACGGACCCTGTATTATAATTAATAACCTATTAGAAATTAATCGAAAAAGCTTCTTTAGTAACTGAGATTGTCTCAAAGAGCTGTATAATGTAGGTAGGTACCTATGTGTTTGTTTTATTTATAAATTTAAAAAACTCATCTCGAAAACCTTACTTTTAAGTCAGCCTTGTGTTAAGTCAAAAATATTATTATACCTATAGAAGTCATGTTACATATTTTGTTCAGGGGCCCCTTCTGAAACAACAAAATGTCTTGCGTGTATATCTATCGAATTATCCAGATCAAATTAGAAGGAATTTAGAAAAAAATATTCCCTAACAGGTTTTCCTAATATGTGAATCTATAATCTTAATCATTGAATTTGCTTGTTTCAACAACACTTAATTTTCTAGTCTATGTAATCTTGTGGTAGTGATTGATACCTATGTGCTAGTAATTTAATTAGAACCTATTTTTGTTTGTAGTGCGATCTAAGTTTAAGATATCTTTATGTGCATCGAGTTAGAGCTTAAGTCTCAAAGAAAAAGCTCTCATATGTTTCAAAATATCTGTTTCAAATTGTTTGGAATGTTCGTTTCGTAGATTTTTAAGGCTTCAAAAAACACAATTCACAGCTAATCAATAAACAGATGAAGAAGTAAAAACTTATTTCTTGAAAGTACATAATAAGGAATAGTTATTAGACATATTTACCTATTAAAAACGCCGAACTTGGATCACGATATACGATTCGATCGAATGACGAATATTAACCAGTTTATCTTTCCCCATAGATGTGATAAGAATTTTTAGATTAAATCTGGGTCCACGTTATGCCTTTTATTTGCTTATCTATGCAGGTGTAGAAAAAAGTACAACAAACTCAGAATAAACATGCAAATGAGAGATACAAAATTAGAATATATGAATCACTGAACTAGTGGTATGTCAAAAGTGCACAACAAGATCAAACAATCGTAACGCATTTAGTTATTAAGTAGGTAGGTATAATAAGTTACAACTACCAGATTTACACGGAGTGTTAACTTCTACAGGTGCCTATTTTGTGAATATTTTAAAATTCTTTAATACCAAAAAAACAACACAATTTTAAAAACAAAAAGTACGTTAGCAAAACTCAGCAACACACTCTTCAAAATCAAATAAATACCAGCTAACAAAACGACATCCTTTTGTTTATCCAGATTAAAGAGCAACAAAAAAAATTATCTACCCACCTAAAAACATGAATCAAATCAAATTTTTACAATATCCGTTTTCTTTTTTTTCTTATTTCTTCCGTCTCACCAAAGGACCATCGATGCAGACAAAAATTGTTAACCAAAATATTAATAATAATAAAAATAATTATAAAAGAAAAAACAAATCGACAGACTGATTACCATATATACATAAAAAATAAATATATATAAAAATATAAATATTTATATATATCTATATATATAGAGGCAGTTGTGAACAAAAAAAAACATTAAGAAAATAAAAAACAGAACAAAAAAAGAGCAAAACCCAGAGAAATAAAAAAAAACAAAAACAAAAACTCTTAATGGGATTTAGTATTTTTTCGTTGATTTTAATTACTTGTGTGTGATATATAAAGTTAAGTAATTTTAAAAAATACAAAGAACTATATAAAATAATAAAAAAATAATTAATAAAATCAATCTGAAAATAAAAAAAACAAAACAAATTAAAAAAACCAACAATAATTAATTGAAAATTAAAATAATTATAAAAATAAAGAAGCTGACAAGATGACATACTCGCACAATAATAGCAGTAATAAAATGTCGATAAGATATGGCGGAAGTAGCAGTAGCAGCAGTACAACATCATCTTCATCATCATCATCAACAACAACAAATCATTCCAACAGTATTGCCAGCAGTACAAATTTAAGCACCTCACCCGGTTCAATGTCGTCCGGATCATCGTCCAGCAGTTTATCATCATCGTTAGGTGGTAATTCTTCGAGCAGCAGTCTCGGTAGCTGCGGCATGGGTGGTGGCAGCGGCGGCGGCGGCGGTGGATTCTTCTCCGCTCGCAAAAACAATCATTCGCCACGAACTCACGGTGGCTGGCAGCGTCAATCACCCGGTGGCGGCAACTCATCGAGTCGTGGCAATAGCTTGCTTACGTCTCCCGGTAACGGCGGCGCTGGCAGCGATTCATTCTTCAACAATCCACATCTTCGCCAGAACAACCATCATCATCATTCGCATTCGCACCAGAAGCATGGAGGCAGCAGTGGCGGTCCCGGCGGTCATCACGGCTCAGTCAATTCGCCAGCATCAATTATTGGTGGCGGCGGCAGCGGACGCAAGTCCAATCGCAATCATCATAGAAATTCGAGTGGCCATAATAATAACAACAACGGTATTCATATCCTTTTGTCGTCGTCATCGTCAACGACCATCGTCGCAAGTCAGCGCAATGGCGGCGGAGGCGTCTCCCCGACAACCCTTATACCAACGAATTTAACCCACTATGCTGGCAGCAAGTGCTTTGATGCACCAGCACCAACAGCTTTACCAAAGCCACCGCAACACTGGACAATGGGCGGCAAGGATGTTATGCTAAGTACAAACTCGATCATCACTGATCCTAAAATGGTGACGTTTAATACGTCCCCAGCAATGCTGGCTTCAATTCCAACCGGAGTCAAATCATCGAAACGCAATCTCCTCGATGACTTTGATACGCACAATTTGAAATTGTTGCTCAATGTGCAATCGTAACCGCCATTTTTTTATTTAAATTAAATTAAAAAAATGACAAAAACAAAAAACACTTAAGTTCAACAACAATGAATATTTTTTTTTTAATTTATTTTTTTTTCAAACCTTAAAAAAATAAAACAAAAGATAAACAACATCAAATCAAAAAAGTATAAAAATAAATTAAAATGCAAAACATAGTTTTTTCGCTTTAAAATGGATCTCCAAAATAAAATAACAACAAATACAATACAAAATTTCTACTTTCCCTAAAAATCCCCACCACCACCCACCACCACTCCCCTTTTCCAGACAAATTTTAACAATGCAGCACATTAAACAAATAAAATTAAAACCAATCAATTTTAAAACAACAATAGACAGAGACACAAAATAAAAAAAAACTAAAATTAACTAAAACAATACATCAAAACAGCGACAACAACTTGTGGTTTTTAAAATACAAAACAAAATTAAAATTAAAAAACAAAAACTTTTAGTGATTTAATATTAAATTTAATAAATATAAACAAATAACAAACAAATTGAATCGTGATATATAAATAGACTTTGAAAAAAAAAACATAATTGAGAATAAATTACAAATAAAAAAATAATTGTAATAAATTTGTAGTACCTTAAATTAATTGATAAACAACAAAACAACAACAAAAATAAAATTAAAATAAAAAAAAACAAAACTCTAAATAAATAATTTTATTGTTATATTCAAGATCATTTATGAACCTTTAAAAAAAAACAAAATTTTCTCTTATATTCTTCGTTACATGGTTTTTTCTATTTTCTTCTTGATTGTTTATTTTTCTTAAATAATTATTTTAATTTCAATCTATTTTTATTTGTTGAAAATAATAAACAAAAAAGAAAAACAAACAAAAATTGAACAACATTTTTTGTATATCCACCCACCAACCAAACTTAAACAAAATTAATTTAAGTTAACTAAAAATATTTAAAAAATTAAAAAAAGAAGAAAGAATTTGTGTATAACGAAATGAAGTGTGATAAAAATATAAATAAATAAACAAAAGAATATGAACAACAAAGCAAGTTTAATGTTAAACTTAAAATGCAATAACAACACAAAATGTGATTTTAAACAAAACTTTAAACAAATAATGTGTAAACAAAAAATACTTGGACATTATTTATCATTAAACAAAAAGAAATGATACAAACAAAAACAAACTTTGGCTTAGAAATTCAACCATTCGTAATAACAACTGCCAAACAATAAAAAAAAGAAAATAACGGTAATTTAACAACAAACTTAAAATATACCTCAACAACTTAAAGTCATCAAAGAACCATCTGTATCAAGGACAACAGAACATTAATTCAGACAACAACAACCATTTGAGAAGCACAATCCACAGTCCAAAGAAAATCACAAAACAACATCATGGTGGTTAAACAACATGCTGATTGAACAACAACAACAATGTGATCCAAATATATCAATATGTTCCTTCACACCGAGGTGATAAACTTTTTTTTAACTATTAAAACTTAGTAACTTAAAAAAAAAACTTAATTTGTTTAAAAAAAAAACCAACAACCATAAAATGCCTTTCAAACATCAAGAACAACACCAAGATCAACACATTCACCAACAACCAACAGCTCCTCCCGATCAACAATTGTATATTTTAATTTTATTTAATTTTTATTCAACAACAACAAAAGTACATTTGGAGAGAGCCTTTTTTGTGTTAATTAAATTCATAGAGGCAATCAAAATCAGCATGTTGGACATGGTATATAATTAGCTGCTCTCCAAAAGATAAAACAAACCACAACAATAAATACATCCTGACTAAGCATTAACAAACAAAAAAAAACAATGGAAGAAAATTATCATTATTTTATTTTTTGAATTTTATGTTTAATAAAACTTGCCTGTTATATTATAACAAAACATAAACAAAATTATGTTGAGCTAAATTGTTAAGTTATTTATTTTGTTAATACCCAATCAAGTCAAGCTCTGTTATATGCACTTCATGTTTATTATTATATTTATTTATATTTTCTTATTTTGTAAAAAAAAAAACATAAACAAAAACAAAATAAACATCCCAAAAACAAATTTTCTTTTAAATATAAAAGCAGCGCTTTTTTCCAAACAATTATTCTTCTCACAATTAAATTTGTATTTTTCTTAATTTTTCTTCTTAAGTTTTATTTCTTCTCTTTTATTAAATATGTTATCCAAAAATGTATCTAGTAGTTTTGTGTTTAAATTTTATTTAAAAAAAAACATCAATTCTATGTGTAAATTTTATTTTTTCCTTTTATTTAATTTAAACAAACAAAAAATTGAAAAACTTTGTGAATAGCAAACTAAATGAGATCGAACATTTGATAAATTAAATAAAAAGAAAAACAAAAAACAAAGCTTTAAAGAAGACTTATATACCTTTATATAATAAATAAAAATAAAAGAAATTATTTATGTATATATACAAAAATAGTTTTATTCAAGTATAATGCATAAACTAAAACAAAAAAGAATGAAAAACAACAAACAACATCAAACTTAAACGAGATAACAAAAACACAAAAAGCATTTTCTAAATAATATTAAATAATTATGATATAAACAAAAAACAAATATATGTTATTTTAAAATTAAACCAACAAAAGAAATGAAATAAGATTTAAATTTAAAATAAAAAACAACAAATTAGTTTTTAAACAAAAAATAAACTTATTAAATTTAATTACAAACAAAAAAAAAACAAATATAAACAAAAATAGCTATTAACTTTAATTCTTGCAATGTTGTGTGATAATCGAATTTTATTAAGGATTCCTTATTAATTATATTATATTTTTAATATTATTATTTTTTTTATTTTTATTTTATTTTTTTATTTACTGAGAAAAAAGAAAAACAACAAGAAATTTTGTTACTCCAAAATAGAGGAAAAAAAACGAAAATTACGAAAATTGTATTATTTTTTTAAATTTTATTTTTTGTTTTTGTAAAAGAATGAAAATTTAAACCAAAATCCAAAAAATCAAGAAACAAAAAAGAAAAAGAGACAAAATATAAATATTTATTTTCTTATTTTACAAAATTTTTTAAATCAAGTGTTTTTCATTTTATTATTTTCCATCGATTTATTTGAAAGAAAATTTTGGCGACGTCGTTGTTCGAAATCGTTGGGATAACTTTAACGAAAAAAAATTCATTTGCATTTATCGGAGAATGAGGGGCATCGGAAAGAGTCATCATGGGGCAATACAATAAAATTGGATTTCTCCAACTTTCTCTACTCTTCTCTAAACTGATGTTGGTTTTTTTTTTAAGGGTCGGAAATTGTATTTTATTAAGTCTTGTAAGTACAAATAGTCCTATGTAAGGTTAAATATTAAAAAACAAGAAATACAGGTCACAAAGTAGTTTTGCCTTAGTAAGTTGATAAATCCTCTTTGCATTTTGTTTTGTTCAAAATAATTTGGAATGATTTTTGTGGAAAATGTTGAGATTAGAAACGTTAATAGATGCTTGAGAGATGATGTGGAATTTGTGCGACTGACAGATGCCATGGTTTTTCTTTTTTGTAGCCATTGTTTGTCATAAAACACGATTGTGACAATAAGGGGTAATGTTACTTTTATTTGTATCTAACATAGGCCTTAATGGCAGAGAAGTGGAAGACATATTGGTAATTTGTAATTCAGTTATGCATTTTTTCATTTCACTTAATAAGAACAAACAAATTGCTTAAGGCTATTCTGTACAAAATTGAATAGTTTTGAGTTGTTAAAGGTTCAGCATCAAATTGCTTGTTAGTCAAGTCTTTATATTAAATTAAGAACTAAGGCTACAAGAAAGATTTGAGTTTATATGTAGGTAAAAACCGTAAATACTAATAAAGACTTTTTTGTTTATTCTTTTCAATGTAGGTTTTCATAAGTCACATATTTTTTAATTTTCTCAATATGCAATATAATATATATTAAAACTCGAAAATTTGTACAATACACCAGTGCAACTAGTTATGGATGTTTTTAAACAAAATTCCAAGCTCCTCTTTTTCTCTGAAACGAAATCTTAAAACTAGTCTATAAAATAAAGTTCCAATAATGGAGAAGCTTTAATCGGTAAGATCTTATGATAGAAAGGATTCAGAAGAACTGCATTCTTTTACAGGTGAACGTTGGAACTATTTTAATTTTGTATTAAAACGGATTAGAATAGATGAAAGTGCGAACCAAGTCAATAAAATGAACTATTCAAAAGATCAGCCTGTCGCAATTGGCAAAGGCTTTGGAAGTGTTTCAATCTGTTTTAATAATGAAAATTCTTGTATTCTTTCTTATCATTTGATCCACTTTAGAGCTCAGTCAAGACTTTAAAAAATAAGTTAAACTCATACATCATAAAGAAACTTTTTAATGAAAGATTTAAGTAATTTCAAATCATCATATTCCCCTTGCAAAAACAAATATGAAAAATTTAAAAAAAAAAGCCAGAATAATTTGTTTTCTGAAGGCTTTATTTTCCGAAGGGCGGGCGCTATGAAACTCACACAATGTATTTAAAAATTGAAAAACTCTTTTAAATCACGTTTTAGTGATTTGTATTTATAGAGAGCTTTTATAAACTTGACTGTTTAAATGAAATGATTTTTTTTTAAGGAGGAATTGTTTCGAACCCTTTTCAAATTAAAGGATGTCATTGCAATACAATTTTAGGATTTATTTTAAGGGAATAATATAAAATGGTTGTATTATGTTTAGAGTTTTTATTCGAATGAAAATTTAAGGTCCATTATACCAAGAAGTTAGTTCTTAGGAGTATAACAATTAAATACAAAAATTGCAGACTTTCAAGTTTATTTATTTATTGTTCATATCAAAAATATTCATCCCTGACTCATTGGAAGACAATTGACAACCTTGATCTTAAGAAAATTCACATTCGGTATTCAACTTTTAATAAAGATTTTAATAGAATGCTAACTTAATCCTCTTGGAAGAAATCTTCATAATCACACAAATATTGCTGGAAAAAACAAGGAGTGATATTCGGTTCTTCTTAGCCGAAACAGTCATCAGTCATTGTCTTTCGATGGAGCCTTTTTATGTAGATGGTAGAATTGTCATCGGTAACAGGTTCAATGATAAATTCAAAGCAAATAACTGAGGTTATTCGTTTTTAAAATGTGTTAATAATGAAAAGACATAACGATTTCGAATGACAATTTGGACTAACCATTAATTTTCTAGTTACGTAGAACGGGAAATCGTTTAAGGTTACAGATAAAACCCCCGAAGAAATGGGTAATTATCCGAAGACACGCCATCGTATTCTGCAGTTTACAAACAAATCATTTAAACAACCAAAAATTGGTTCCTATTAATAAACATTTACTATAAGTAGTACTTACACGTAAGTGTTTAATTCGAAAGTGAAAACTTTTAACCCCGAACAGTTAAAGGTAGGTTCTGGAAGGAATGGCCAAAGAAAATATACCCACCAAGCCGAGTACTGAAATAAGTCTTGAGCATAAAGCTTAAGCTGCCTGAGTACGGCCAATTAAATAGCTTTGAAATTTTTTGAACGTATTTCTTGCTTACTCTGAAAAACAAGAATGAAATAAATTTTACCTAACGCAACGTAAAAAAACGAATGTCTGCTTTCTTCTTAGTTAAAAATTCAATATTGAAAAATATGTTCTTCATTTTTATGTTCCTCAAGTATCGCCTCAGGGTTACCAGCATATTATGTTTTTGTTTTTCCAACCATCTTATTTTCGTTTTTCTCACAACTTTTCCACAAAATTCCATTGAGTTTAAATTATATTTAAATAAAATGTTTACGGGATTTTTCAAATTTTAAACTATGCATATTACTTTAAAATATTACTTAGGTATTATATTTAATTTTTTTATTGATAAATATTTAATTTAAACCTATCCAAAATATTTCTCTGAAGAATTTACATATTTTAAACAAATTTGTAAATTCTCCAAAGAAATAAACGAAACTCTTGCATTTTTTTTAAGCAAAAGAAAAACTTGCAATGTCCCAAAGATAAAATCTCTTAAACAAAACTACAAAATTTTCATCTCATATAAAACTCAACAACAGAAAAACAAATCAGAGAAGAAAAATTAAGAAAAATACAAAAAGAATAAAGAATGAAGAAATGATAAGAAAAAAATCACGATTTAAATAAAATATTATAATATAAAAATTACAAAATTCGATAAAATTAATATTTAAGAACCACAAGGTTAAATTAAAAACAAAAAAAACAAAGACTTACATAAATAAAAGAAGCTACAACAACAACAAATCAGATTCTCAACCATACATATAAAGAATATTTAAATCAGAGCCATTGATGCTCTTTCGACTAAAAAAAAACAAGAAAGAAACAAAACGAAACGAATTGCTTTTATAATTTTTATTTATTTAAACAAAATTAAAATAATCAAACAAATATAACCCATCATTTTCCTTTTGCCTAAAAAACAAACAAAAATATCTCCATAGATTTTTATCTCTGTCAACAAAAATTACACATTAAAGAATTAATTTAAAAAAAAAATTAAATAATTCTACACATAAAATCAATTTGCTATATATTTAAATATAAAGTATAATACAATTTAAGAAACAAAAAGAAAGCTAAAACTAGTACTTGAATGTGATCTCATTTTTATAATGAAAAAACTATTTAGAACAAAAGAAAAAAGAAACAAACAAAACTGCAGAAATAAACATACTCAGAAATTATTTAAAAAAAAGTGAAAAATGATGAAGAACAACAAAAACAACAACAACCAAAACAAAACTATTTTAACTGTGAAATTTCCACCATCCATTGTAGTTTTTTTTTGTTAAAAACAAAAGAATAAATTACAAAATTTAAGAACATTTAACGAAAGTTTATATATAGATATATCAGAAAATTAGGAACAACCAGTAGAAAGTACTCTTTTTAATAAAACAACAAACTAAAATTCTATAAACATACAACAAAAAATTAAATTTAAAGATATAAAGAAAAATAAATTTTAGTATTTTTTTGTTATTGTGGACAAATCTTTATTGTTTGTGATATCAATTTTTTTTCCATAGCTGTTCAAAATTTTGCAAAATAAAAAAAGAATGAACCTTCTAGATATTGTTGAAAGCCTTGAGAACGTGTTACAAAAATTATAAAAAAAAATTGGTATTTTTCTTTTTAAATGTTTACATTTCATTTTGAATTTTAACTTTTAACTCCTTTTATTTTAGTTGGCATTATTTTTAATTCAGTAATAATAATAATAATTCAGTTATTCATGTTTTAAAAAAATTTTTTAAAATATCTTCCTCAAAAAACAAAAACAAACACTTTCTATTTGTTTTCAACAATTCCTAGATGGTTATTTTCTTTACACACAATAATTTCCTATCATAGATCTTATCTACTCGTAGTAGTTCACTTAAAATTTAAACAATTTGTTTTCCAAGAAAAAAAAATAATTATGAATAAAATAATCGCTATAAACAATTTAAAAAAAAGAAACAAAACTATATTTTTAGCTTCTTTATTGTTCTTTTTTAACAAATAAATAAAAAAAAACATCCTTGAATTTTGATTTCCATTGCATTTTAAAATTTTAATCATTATAAAAATTAAGAAAATGACAGAAATTTATTTAAAAAAATGTCATTTTCTTAACTATAAAAAAAAGTAAATTGCTTTAATAGAAAAATTGAAGAAAATTAAAAAATATAAAAAAAAAAACAAATTCAGGGATGTCAAACGGTTATTGTTAATTTCTTTTTTTAATAAACATAAACAAAAAATAGATTTTAAAGAAGCAATTTTTAGGGAAACAACAACAACAAAATACACCAACTTAATAATAAAATATTAAATATAAATTTAAAAAATAATACATAAATAATTATGACAGAATATAATAAATTACCATAAAATAACAAACAACAAAAGATAAAAACACATAGGATGTGGAATGCATTTTTCTATATAAAAAAATTAAGCAATTTTATCAACAACAACAAGAAAAAAAACCAAAAAATTTATAAATTATATAATTGAATGAAATGTGAAAGGTTTAGTAGAAAGTAAAAACATAAAAACAAAGAACATCATCAACAATTACAACAACAAACAAATACAAAACACAACTTAATTATTAAATTTATATTATTATTATTATTATTGATGCAATTTATTTTCTTCCTTTTTTTCTAATTTTAAATTAATGGAAAAAATAATCATTAACAATAATTAAATTAAATAAAGAAAACAAAAAACAATTATAATTAAATATTAAATTAATAAATAAATTAATTGAACAAAACAAAACAAAAAAATAAATATATATTATATATTCTCTGTGATTTTTGTATTAAAAAACAAACAACAAAAGAATAAATTAATTAAAGCGAAAAAGAAAAGAAAAAAATTATGTGTAAAAGTCAAATAACAAAAAAAAAAATGTAAACAAAAATTAAATGTAAAAAGTATGTACCTATATATGTTTAAATAATTTGGAAAAAAAATTTAAAAAATTACTATAAACATCAAAAAAACATCCAACAAATCAATTCTCCTTTTTGAAATTTTGAGCAAAATTGAAAATAAATTAACAACAAGAAACATACATCAATACATAAACACTTACATACATACACAATTACACAAGGGCAAGCGTTAAGTTTACTTGATTGTACAAATTAATTATTAATTGTCGTAGGTTTAATAAAATAAAATAAAATTAAAAAAAACAAAACAAACAAGAAAAGAAAACTACTTCCGGAAAATTAAAAATTCTAAAACTAATACATATTCAGTTGGATATTAAAGATTTGTAAGCAAAAAGCAACAAAAAAAAATTGGAATACAAAAAATCTTTTTATCAAAATGTCAATGTTTCATATTAGTAAATTAAAGTTTAAATAACAAAACAAAACAAAAATAATTATTATCAAACCCAAAAACGAAAACAATGAATTTAAAGGAACAAAAAATTATCGAATGTTAAATTTTAATTCAATCATAAACAAAATCATCAAAATTCCTTTGTTTTTTCTTTTAAATTACAAATTTATATATTTTATTGTGAATTAAAAAAAAAAAAAAAAAAAACATAAAAACAATTACCATTTTTTTTCTTTTCTTTTCGTCTAAAATGCTATTTGTGAATGAAGAAATATTAATAAATATTTAAAAAATAAAAAAAACATCAAACAACAAACAATTTATTGTGATTTAAATATAAATTTAATGAATAAAAAAAAACACGAAAAAAGTATTGTATTTACATTTATATAGTAAATGATGAAAAAATAGAAAAAAAAAACTTGAAAAACAAATACACATACAATTTTTAGCAACAAAAAAGCAAACAAAAAAAAAAGGAAAATAAAAGTTTTAAAAAAATCTCAAGTTCCAAAGAACTCTGAGTACGCCAATTTCCTTCCCTCCAATCCTAATCCTCAAATCCCGATTTAATCATAATTGATATTTCACAAATCCTTTTCCCATTCCCTATACACCATCACTTTACCTTTCATCCCATCCTCTTATCCATCTTATACTCCTCTCCTCTCCCATAATTACTCGATGTCAATTGTTCTCTTCTTATTCTTTTTTCTCTTACATTTTTTTGCAAGAGATATAATAGAGATAGAAAAAATAGTTGATATTTTTTAATATATTTTGAATACCTTACCATTATCCTTGCTCCCAAAACATCCCTTCCCGAAAATATCCCCCATCTAAATTCCCACATTCCCTAAATATGTATATCTAAGGGATGTAAAACTTGATTTCAATTGAAAAACACCAACAAACTTGTTGGTGAATGAGATATAAACAAAAATTGTGCTTTTAAGCGCATCAACGTTAAAATTAATGCTGATGAAGATGATTCTCTTGGAAACAGAAGACGCTTTGACACCTGATGTGACGATGACGCTGATGATGACTGCACATTTTATAAGACGAAGACGGATAACACTATGAAGAGGAACAACTCGAGATGTGATAGAATACTGATGACATTGGTGAGTACACTACACACACTAGATTGACACTAGAGTTAAATAATTCCATACTGACATTAAGGGATAAGTACAGCGTAACACTTTAAATTTTCATCGAATCTGTATGAAGACAATTATGAAAAAAATTACTAACTAAACTTTTTGGGCAAATTTGGTACATATTTGGAGTATACATGGTTTTTTACTTGCGGCAATAATCAAATATGAAGTCAAAGGGAAGTGGAAAAAAAGTAGGTCCCCCGATTCCGTCCGCTGTTTGTCTATCTGTTCACGACCCTACAGTCAATGGGGTTCAAACTTGGAAGCTATGATTTTAAGTCGATTCTCGTTAGGCGTTTTTTTCTATTTTGTTTTAAAGGGGCCAGTTATAGTCATCATTGAAATGGATTCGGAAACATTTTTGAATCGATATTTGAAGGTATCTGATCGATCGGAAATCCCACAAAGCATTTTTTTGGACAAAAAAAGT